>NC_092815.1:157187197-157513864 GCF_023375885.2 Dermacentor andersoni | reverse complement strand
CTTAAGACCGTGAGAAACAGCGAATAACTTACTCCCGCTTTCAAGCTCCTGCCGAAGCAATTTTTTACAATGGTTAGAATTTAACAACAGGCATTTAACTTCTGATGTTCAGTGGCAATAACGTCCACCTCCTCGCCACCACCACCCCCGCTCCTTTCACAAATTCGTTCGTGGTGGCAGTAAGAGTTCCCACGGTACAGTGGGCTAAATTCTGCTCCATTCGTTAAACATCCCTGTAGCGTTCCGGAGCACTTGGATACGTAAGTTATTGCAAAGACTGTAATCAATACATATACTCTGTACTTTGCCTACACATTACCCGTAGCATTCCCCTTATTTTGACGACGTTTACACATGTTATGCTTCATTTAATTACCCGAGAAAGACCGGAGAAACCGACTACGAACTTCGTATAACACGTGAAATATGGAGAAATTGAGGGTTTAGTATTTATTTCCTAATGTTAATAGTTACAGAAGAAACGCTAACGTTTCACCACACATTAAACTTTATATGCCCGCATGTTTTCACCAACTATAAACTGTGACGCCGAGTTATGTAGGTGTGACGCAGAGTTCTCCGGGACACGGGAAACATGTATCTGGTAACGGCCATATAACGCCTTCGAGCACCTTTTTCGAGTCGTTTTTCGTGAATCCCATATTGACACGTGTGCTTATCTTTATCGGCTGACCACGTTTCGTCGCTTAACAACTGTAATCGCACAGCGAGGGACGCGCCTGCATGTATCCGACGTTTCTGGAAAGTTATCGATGCTTCTACCCGGCTGTCTGTTGTCGCCGAACCTTGTGTTATCTGATTTCATCGCGTGACTCGAATGTTGTGGAACCTTGTGGAAGGCATGCGGGTCCCAACGATTAGTCTGGAACATTCGACGACTGTTGTATAAAAGCCGACGCGCTTGACCCGCTGGTCAGATTTTCGACGATCGCCGAGCGTGTTCGCCGCTATCGTTGTGCTATAAGTGTAGCCTGTTTTGTGGGCACAGGTTCGCCCAATAAAAGTTTGTTTTGTCGGTCACAGTATTGCTACTGTGTTATTCAACGTCACCACCACGTGACAATATAATAAACTAACGCTCTCATAACATCGCCCACGAATCGGGCATACTATGCCCCTTATTCACTCAGAATGTCAACTTGTGGAACGTTGAGCTCCTTCAGGACACTGGGCAAACTTCCAGCGAGCTTTATAAAATGTGCTTCTGAAGCCTCCGGTATACACCCCACAATTCTCTGCCAATTTTCTCCGAATATAGAATTCATACCACGTGTAGTTTTTTCGGGGCAGCGCGAAAACATTGTGAGAGTTTTAATAACGCGTCTGCACAGGCATAACACGAAACTTTACTACGTGTTATTTATAGCTTAATTACGCAACACGCTTTAAAATCTTTCTATGCATCGCTGCTAACATTTCTCGTATTTCCTCGAAATATAGCTTCGTTAAAAGTAGCGCACTTGAACAAAACACGGACACGCACACGTACACACACAAAAAAAGGAAGCACTGAAGAAATTTGTCACTTGCTGCATGCCCTGATCTTTATTTTCTTGTCCACGATTTTTTTAAGTGCGCTGCTATATAACCAAGTCATGAATTATCAACTAGCCCATCAGTGCAGCTTAATTAAGAGAGCCACTATAGAGAAACAGTAAATAAGCTTATATAGATAAATTATACTGGAATAAATTTAGTTTCGTTAATTTTGCACCAGTAACCGAGGGCCGGTACATCTGTGCTACCTCGTGGTTGTAAATGTGTTATCTGAATTGAGGTGTTTTCCTCAAAGAGAAAATTCTCGAAACTTGCTAAGATCTGTTTTTGGCACATTTAGGATAAAATTGAGTCCATGTTTAGCGATAAAAATTTAACTAAGCCGGAGCAGACGCTGTCCTAATCCGTGACGTCACGGACCAGTTAGTTGGGGAAGAGCTGCCGCGTAAGCGGCCGATTTCAAGATGCCGTTTCGCCTGCGAAGCAGCTCCTTCCTGCTGCTGCCGGCAGGTGGCAACACAAGTCTGTGCCAGGGCCGGCTTTTCAGATGTCATTTTTCGCATAGGCGAAATCAGTTTCTCAAATTTATCTTAAAGAACAGGCGACTAATCGTGCCAAGCCTTCCACTAAACGTATTCGACAACAAACTGCGATTGTTCCGAAATTTGAGCAAGAAGAGTGCAGCGGTGAGTGCAAAATCTTTTTTTGAACACGCGCAGCCAAATATTCAGGACCCTGTATAGAAGCTATGCATCATCTAGTTATCACAGTGTTATCTATTCGATCGCCCCAGTGTGAAGATTGCTTTTGTTTTTGCAAACAGAGGGGTAAATCCCGATGCGCTGCAATGCAGGGCTAACAAACCTCATTTTCCATTCTTAACATTATTCGCATGCTCACGGAGACAGTCGTTCAGACAGCTGCCTGTCTGACCCACGTTGCATGCGCCACATTTCAAGGGGTTTCGATACACAACTACCTGCACACAAAAGTAATCTTCACACACAGGGACGATCGAACGTGCATCATCATTGAATCGGCTAGATGGCACGTGAAGCTTGGCTGGCTTACATATGCCCATGCATAAGTAAGTATATACAATGAACGAGAAGGGAGTTAACAGAGAGGCCCAATTTTTATTAATCCTATCATAGGCAGCCAACAAACAAAGACACCGTGGACAACACAGGGGAAATTACTCGTACTTACTAATCGAAATAAAGAAAATTATAACTTAATTATAAATTAAAGGAATTGAAAGTAGATAAAAGAAACTTGCCGCAGGTGGGTAATGATCCCACGTCTTCGCACTACGCGTGCGATGCTCTATCAATTGAGCTACCGCGGCGCCGTCTTCCCATCCACTTTCTGGGGTATATGCATTACTACTAGAACTAATACTGGCAGTGTTAGCCAGCGCCACCACTCACATACCTTGGTGGTGGATGTGGAACATCCTTTCTGCCGCCGGAGCCACGAGTGCGTGATCTTTTGGGGTGAAGGTACCTGGTCAATAAACCCGCATGTGCTACCAGAAGGCATCAATGATGCCGGATTCGAGACCCTCGTTATGTAATGAACGAGAAGGAAAGGGATTAACCGAGGAGCCCGATTTTATTATTGATATCATACGTGGGAACATTCCCCACCTGCGCCAAGTTTTTGCTTCCACTTTCAAAACCATTGAGTTATAATTTCTTCATTTCAGGTAGTAAATACAAGCAATTTCCCTATATATATATATATATATATATATATATATATATATATATATATATATATATATATATATATATATATATATATGTATATATATATATATATATATATATATATATATACACACACATATATATGTATATTTAATGTCGTTATCCCTCTGTTTATTCTATATAGCACCTTGTATCACTCACAAAAATTTCAGTTGGCACTAAGCGTTTGTCCTCGTTTCTTTCTGTGTCCCCTGTCCAGCTTAGCGCTGCACCACGCAGTCTCATGGAAAACCAACTAGCCCAAACCATCACCCTTGTAAGTTAAATGGAAATCTTTCTTTCGAATTGAGCTCTACACCAGACTTCATCGAGGTCAGCTAGCAACGACACTGCTTTCCTGAGTTTTAAAAGAAACGCCCAGATGAAATGAAATTCACATTTCATTGGCATTAACCTGTAACAAACGTCTTGTCACGTTTATCGCGTACGAGTCGGGAGGGTCTATTTTAAGACGAAGCTTTAGCTCCGATGCTCCTATATAAACACATGTAAAATGAAAATTTGTTTTTCTTGGCAATCACAGCACCAAATTTGACAAGGTTTGTTGCATTTAAAAGAAAAACGTTAGATCTAGTAGCTGTTTGCTTCGAGATATCGATTTCTGTCGTCAATGTTTTATTAAAAATTGGCAAAATCAAAATTTTTCTGAGAAGGAAACTATCAAGTTTACAACTCTAACTCAGCACGGAAAATTGATAGCACAATTCTCTGAACTGCATCTCATAGTACCTATAAAGCGGAAAAGATTAATGTGTTATACTAAAATCTGCAAAAATTCAGCAATACGGAGACACAGATTTTGCGGAACCCTTGTACAGAACGTAAGAAATTCACATAAGATGTAAATTTACATATCAAATTTGTCCGCTTATAAGATATAAGGGATTATAGATATATATATATATAGATAGATATATATAGGATTATAAGATATAAGGGATACAGAGCTACGAATTTGTAAACTTTGTGCTTCTAGATTTTTTTTTATCTTTCGTATTTATCAAAATTCTTGTAATGCAATTGAGGCCCCAAATCGAAGTTCCGCTTCCAACAGTTGCTATAATTTACCTTTCTCCCTCAAATGCAAAAACATTTCATCAAGATCGGTCCAGGGGCTAGCTCATGGAAGCGTTTTTGTGTTTCACATGTATTTGAATGGGCCGCGTCGGAGTTGGGCCTGAGCTAAGGCTTTCTCTTGAGGCTTCTTCTTTTGTTTTGGAGCACGCTATTTGACTTACGCACTCCCAAAGCGACGCTTTCACAGTTTCCTAAAGTAAAGCCTCACCTCGTAGCTGTACACGAGCTCCGCCTCGGGGAAGTTTGCACGCACGGCATTAGCGACGTCTTGGTGGTAGGAGAAGTCCTGTTGGCGGTCTGGGTACGTCTTTACCGTGATGGTGTAGCCCTTCCCAAACTTGTCCTTCAAGTGTGCCAGCGACCCCAGGCACTGCAGCTTGCCGTCCCCCAGGATGGTGATGCGGTTGCACAAGAACTCCACGTCGGATAGGCTTCACATTCCGTAGAAAGACAAAATGAACAACAATTTGAGTATTTGTATACATCAACAAACTATGTTTATCAAGGAGACTTTCAATATGCTGCAGTTTCGCCTAAAGGTGAAACATCCATTGCGATAGTAAATTATTGGAGAGCTATACGACGTAAAGATAGTAGTTTTGCCAGCCATATAAACCTAAACATTCGCTTACTAACTAAATTAACAAGCATGGTGCCATGTGAGCAAGCAAACATGAACACATCTCGCTCGATGACCACGGAAACTTGCTCTCAAAACGATGGAGGGAGGAAGCGTGGTAGCAGCAGCGAGCGAATTGACATTCATGCTGCAACTCGCGTCAACGCTAAGCCGCGAAAACACAGCGCATGAGGGAGTCTGTCCCCTTCGCAGATTGCTTTCAATATAGCAAGGCCCGGGCGGGCGCGCGCTGCTACGCAGTAGCCGCCGGAGTAGAATTCGGCGCCTCCATCCCCTTCCTCCGGAGGAGTGAGCGCGACGGAAGACGGCGGCCTTCCTTCCCGCTTCCCTCCCTTGCGTGTGAGAGATTGAGCGGCGATCGTCGGCTCCCCCTCGCAAGCTTTCACTCGCGCAAACGGCATACGGCGCGCGGCGACGATTTTATCGCCCTTGGACTTTATGCGGGACCTAGCGGTGGCGACGACATTGACGGCAGAAATGCGCCTTGGGTGTCCCTATAATTGCAATCGCAATAATATGGTAACTGACTGACGGTCATTAACTTCCCGAGCATCACCCGTCAAATACAGAGACGCCGTATTCAAGAGGTTTGAAGCTGCAGCTTATTTTCGCCACCTGGGATTCCTTACGATGCACCTAAAGTTATATATATGAGGCCGAGTTCGTATTTTATGTTCTTCGAATAAGGCTTCTGCTGCTGCTAGTCGAAGCCGTTTCCTTGCGCTCAGCAGCAGAACTCCACAGTGACGGAACCATAACGGTGGTTCCTATCAATACTCTAAAATAGCACTACTACCATTACTCTAATGTCATAAAGCATTACATACCTCCCTCAGCACTTGTAGTGGTGGTTTCCAACAGCTTCGCTGGACATACGCTTTCGCAAGGCCGGGATGACTTTTGCTTTTGCGCATTTCTATTTGCTGCTTGTGCGCTGTGCACTCACTTCATTTAATACGATCATCTGCTTAAAGGGAGACTAATTGGAAATATACTAATTTAATCAAGACTCGCACATTTTCTTGCTCAAACAGTAATTGTGATGCTTAAGGAGTTATATTTCGTATAATGGCACATTAGGACAAATAAAGCGTTCATAAAGTAGTTGTTACCTTTATACCAACTTTCTTTCCTTTATCTGAGCATGCAGTTGGACTTGAATTTCTTATAGAGTGTCTATTTAAAACAAAGAGAGAGCGGTCGGCGCTGTGAACATAGGGGCCACGCACCTGTGAGAGGTGAGCACGATGGCAATCTTGGCAACATGCTGCAGAGAGTTGATGTATTTGGCGATGCGCTTCCGCGATGTGGTTTCGACACTGTCGTATGGCTCATCCAACAGCAGCACCTTAGGCATGCCGATCATCGAGATGCATATGGAAAGTTTGCGCCGGTTGCCGAAGCTGCGAAACAGTGCCGCCCGCGTTACGGCGAAGGAAGCTTGCCGCTTTTCTTGTCAAACGTACGTTTACACGTGATCAAGTATGACTGCGAAATGAACATGTAAGCATACCGTTGGCCAAGAATTACAGTTTTCATATACACAGTAGAAGGAAAACGGAAGAAGAAACACAGCATGCAGAATAAATACATTGCTGAACAAAGCTAATGTATTTCAACCCCTAGACAGCCGCTGTTGGGGAACTGTTAGCTTTAATGCTGATGTATTTGGTAGCCCATTTCAAGGACCGGTGTGTGAAAAACGGGGCTTCTAATGATTTTTGCTGATGAACCACTGCTCTGCGTCAATCTTGAATTTGTAGTATATGTGATAGAGTGAATACTTAAAAAGGTAATTAGTGCGTGTATTCATTTTTTTATCTAAATACTGCAGTTTCTCGTGCGGGTAACGTACGCCTTTCTTTAGAAGTCAACCTGCAAAGGTTGACCGGCGCTGTTAGAGAGTTGGATGGTTTATTTCCGTGCCTATCAACAGCCGAGTGGCCCGCTTGACAGTGCACGTTGTCATAAAAAAGTCGCAATCTCGTCCGAAAGGCGAAGTATCGATTGCGATAGCAAATTAGGAGACGGCTATACAAACTAAGGATATTAGCTTTATCTCCTATACCTTTTGGAAACATTCACGTATTAACTAAATGAACAAACATCGTGACAGCGTGCACAAGCACACGTAACACATTATACTCGGTGACCGCGGACACTCGCTGTCAAAACGCTGGCGTGAGGAATCGCGGCAGCAGCAGCGAGCGAAGTGACCTTCGTGCTGTCTATCGCTTCAAGGCAAACTGAGCGGCGAAAACTCAGTACACGCAAAGGTTTGAGCCGCCTGCTGATCCTTTTCAAGAGAGGGCGCGTGCGGCCGCGCAAAGTAGGCTTTTGCTGCCGAAGTAGAACGCCGCCCCCCCCCCCCCCCTCCATTGCGCTGCCTCCTCGCTTTGTTTCCTTGCGCGCGCAAGGTTGAGCAGCGATCGTCGGTTCTCCTTGCGCGCGAAATACGCTGTTGCTGACGAACAACGCCTCCCCCCTCCTCCCATGCCCCCATGGCCTTTCGCGCGACGGAAAACTGCGCCTTTCCTCTCAGTTTTCTCCTCTCTTTGCGCGCCAGATTGAGTCGTGATCGTCGGCTCCCCTCACGCGTTTTCACTCGCACACACAGCATACGGCACGCGCTGATGGTGTTATCGCCCTTGGACTTTATACGAAGCATCACAGTGACGGCGCCTGCCGTAAATTGATATCGCAATAATACATTTTAGAGCGTCGGTGTTGTGCCTCGTAACCGAGCGAACGAGTACAGTGACGGACGAAGGCGAACGCGGAGCACAGCTGGGGATCAAAGACGGCGATAGTGAAGCGAGCGCCAGGAGGAAAGCGAAGGAAGAAGATGAAAAGCCCAATGCCGCGCAACACGGGCTTTGTGGAGACAATGCTATGAGATGGCGCTAGAGTAGCGCGCATCGTTTGAGTGGAAACAAAGCGCTGGGGTGCGATTTTGTAGAAATGACTTTTTTCATGCCAATGCCTTCTCGCGTGACGTCACCGATTTTGGAAATTGTGTGTACGTAGGCACGACGTTTTCTTGGATCGTCCAATCAGAAGCTCCCTTCATTGGCCGGATGTTTCTTTCGTATTCTCTTCTCTTTTTCCGGGACTGTATAGCAAATTTGTTTTGTAAAACGGCACTTAATAAAAGCGGACTTCCATGCTGCGTAAAGCAAATTCATTTTGTTACAGTACAACGCAAAAGCTGCCGCAGTCCAAAGAAATGCAAACGCAAGTGCTCTATTTTTGAAGTCGTAGCCACATAGTAGTCGGATGTGCATCCAATCCATGCCGTTGAGCGCAAGCAAAATGGCAGCCTTTGTTTACCTGTGAACAGCTGACAGCCCCTAGCGTGTCTGTCTGAACAGCTGACAGCCCCTTGCGTGCCCGTAATTGCGGCCCCGCCCCCGTCAGATACTGATTGAGGTGAGTAATTATTGCTCGTGTAGTGCTTGCATTGTCGTGTGGTTTTCGCTGCATGTCTGACGTGTGATAATTTCTTCTTTAGGAAGAGCCAAGAAGAATTATCCGTAGCCCCCGAGGTGAAACTTTGCAACATAGTGGATCGAGAACTGTCAAGGCATTTTCCATAGGGCACCGCCATGACATAACGATAGCTTCCTTAAAGTTATCG
Organism: Dermacentor andersoni; assembly: GCF_023375885.2. Lineage (NCBI taxonomy): Eukaryota > Metazoa > Arthropoda > Arachnida > Ixodida > Ixodidae > Dermacentor > Dermacentor andersoni. Next base: position 157,505,220 of record NC_092815.1, on the reverse strand, counting down.
CTGCATCGGTAATACTTCCTGCACTGATACGCTCCGAGAAAGAAGCTGCTACAACATTAAATGTGAGTAGTGACTTCACCTTTTTTTACATTAGTGGTATAAAAAGGCAGAAATAAGTCGTAGTGAGCACTTTATGCAGGCGCTTAGCTTAGACAGAATGTTTGCCTCTAAATTTCTTACTGTGCTGCGGGCCGGCTGAAATTCCCAATTTGACAAAGAGAAAATGGCAGCAAAAGGGCCGCGGGTGTCCAAAGAGCAGGCGGCTATTCTCGTGCAGTTCATCGAGCAGCACCCATACCTGGCGAGAGCTTCTACAGAGTTCTCGCCACGTATGACTGCTGCTCGAAAAAACGAACTGTGGGAGGAGGTGGCGGCGGTGCTTAACGCACAGGGGCCAGCCGTAAAGGCCACCAGCCGTTGGCGGAACCATTGGGCCAAGATGGCCCATAAAGCGAAAAAAGAAGCGGCCAGGGCCGCGAGCGAGAAGAGGTGAGCTTCTAATGATGCTGACAGTAACGTAGTTCCACGTTGTCGTTGTTGCCGTGTTTGCAGGGCTACTGGAGGTGGCAAAGTGGGTGGCGTGGACGGCCGCGTCCTCGACGTCCTTATGAGGACAGGAGGGGTCCTTGTTTCCCCCCCTGAGTACTTCCCCGATAGCGAGGTGCGTACATTGGATTTAAAAAAGTGTTGTTTGTGTGACCTGCTGTGACCTCACAAATTTTCAGCATTACATTGGAACACAATATTGCAAAATTTTTAAGCCCTTTTTTTTGTGCAAGTGACAATATAGGTTATGTACTCTGAGCAGCAACTTGTGTACATGATGCGCATTGCACACACTGCTCGCAATGTCTGAACACTACTCTGATTGCAGGACGAGGCAAGTTCAGAGGAAGCTGCAGGGCCCAGCGGTTCCCGCAGAAATCTACCAGCGACAACTGCTTTCGTGGTGTCGGGCCCTGCAGCTGTTGCTGGGCCAAGTGGCCTTACACGTAAGGCAGTGACCTAGCTTTTGTAGTAGCATTGTTGTTTGCAGTTGCTGTATGATCTTGCTATGAAGTAAAGTACGTCACTCTGCTGTTATTACCTTTGTGTCCAACATCCAGCTCTCATTCATGAAGGAGAAATGCAAGACTACAAATGACTTGATGTTGTAATAGAGATTCCTTGTGCTTCTTATGGGTTACTGCTACCAGCAACTTTCTGTGGCATCTTTTGCTCTAACTACCTGTTTTGTGTATCATTATTGTAGCTATGCAGCTATAATGACATTTCAAAGTGACTGGTTAGGACAATCAATCTGTGTAGGTCGGATAACAGTGAATGAGCAGTCTTTGCTTTTGCCTTGCATGAAGAGCCACCGGCTACGCCCCAGGTGCTGCGGCCTACGCCCCAGGTGCTGCAGCCTACCCCCCAGGTGCTGCGGCCTACCACCCAGGTGCCGCGGCCTACCACCCAGGTGCCGCAGCCAACCCCGCAGGTGCCGCAGCCAACCCCGCAGGTGCCGCAGCCAACCCCGCAGGTGCCGCAGCCAACCCCGCAGGTGCCGCAGCCAACCCCGCAGGTGCCGCAGCCTACCCCCCAGGTGCCGCAGCCTACCCCTCGAGAGCCACGGGCACCCCGTAGACAGCCCAGGCAGCAGGAACTTGATGGTGCTGTGATGACGGCTACTGCCGCATACGTTCGCCAGAGCCAGTTGGAGGAAGCCAGAGTTCAAGAGGACACTCGCTTCCGCCAACAACTGCTGGAACAAAACCGGCAGGTATGTGCAAGGCCACAGATGTATATTTTTCTGCGTATGAAATTGATGAGCATATGACCTCTCTAAAAATTATATTAATCAGTGAACAAGCATAATGTATACGTGTAGTCCTGTGGTGATATCTTGTACACATTCGCGTGATATAACATGTGTAAATATCTACGCAATTATGTGGCAAAAAGAAAAAAGTGGCGTTGAATTCAAGGAAGCAGGTATAGCAATGTAACACTTCTTAATGGAATGCGACGGCACAAGTTTGATGGGCCAGAAAGATATTTCCAGTGTTTGAATATACAATGACAAGACAATAGCCTGCAAATGGGGATGAATGCAACACACAAAGGCCCTGTTACTGAGCTTCTGTAATTAAACTAATTACACATCTTTGCTAACAGCACCACGAGGCCCACCTGCAGAGCCTGCGGCAGCACCACGAGGCCCACATGGAGAGCCTGCGGCACCTCGGGGAGGAGGTGGCGGCAATGCGGGAAGTGGAGTCTCAGCGCCTCGAAGTGCAGCGGCAACGCCTCGAAGTGGCGCGTCGGTCGCACGAGACCAACGAGCGCCTGCTTCAGCTGCTGCTGGCTGCACTGGGGCATGGTGGCAGCCAAGCCCCTCCCCCCTCTCAGGCCCCACATAATTAAAGGTAGCATAGGCAAGGAATTTGTAACTTATCTTAAAATTTGCTGATGTATTAATGATATGAAGGGCAAATATTGCTAGTTTGCAAATAATTGCTGAAGTCACCCTTTAATGCAACCATAAGTAGCATAGCCGTTGCAGCATGAATTTTTTCTTCAAGGTTTACTTCAGCCATAAGAGCGTGCACACCATCAGGCTCACCTGCAAAAGTGCCTGTAGGCCTGGTGTGTGTGGGCATTCCGACTGTGGCACTGCAATTTTGAGGTGCCTAGTTATTGTCATGTCAATTTAAGCACGACGCCACACTGCAAGTGTTCTACAATTTAATCCTTGTCATCGAATGGTGAAATTTTCAGGCCTTACTATAATGTCGAAAGCAACCTGTCAATATACACAGTAAAAAAGAAAAAAGTTATGAAAATTCCTTGCCTATGCTCCTTCTTTTCATTTGTAATGTTTATTTTTTGTTTGTTGCATATGCATATTTGTTTGTGTCACTACGTACTGAGCTGGAATGTCTCTTTTCTTGCACATCTGTCTCATTATCAAACAATTTGTTGTCATTCAGTAATCTTTCAGGTTGTGATACATTGTATTTTAGCCCTTGTGGTGCAATTTGTGTGTAATATTTATGCAGTTTGTCTTACTGAATATCATAATATGGTGCTATGGCTCTTTCACTTTGAGCACCACAACAGCATGTTCCTTTCACATGTAGTGATGTACCTATACATTTCGCTGTGATAAATATTCGGTTGGCATGTGATTTAAGCACCTGCTCATTTCTGTTGCTGGTGCAGTTTAAGCCAGTTGTTATTACTGTGTACTTGTGCAGTGTACAACAGTTTTCTTAAACGATGCATGCCGTTACCTGTGATATATTATGATGCAAGAACAATGTGATCCGATATTTATTCCAACATGTCTGTGATATGTTGCATAATGTCTCTACTACTGAGTACTCATGATTCTCACACTTCTTCAATGTAGAGACTGTCGCATGTGATGTGTACATAAACAAGTGTATGTTGAAGGCTGAAATACAGAAAGGTGCAGTTTTCCTCTAGTGCTTTTATTTACACATCGCAACCACATTTCTAGTGCTAGCTTGCACTGTACAAATATTACTGTTTAACATTGCTGAGTTCTGCTATATACAAGTGAGGTCACTTTGTTGAAATCTGTCAACTGCTCGTGCGTGCACACACTTCGCGGGAGCCACAGCGTTTGACATGTCGGATGACCAGTTGGACGGCATTTTCGTCACTCGAAAGGAACTTTGCCGTTGTTGCGAGACAAAATGGTGGAGGACCTAGAAGCTGCGCGTGCAACAGCACGTTCCATGGAGCGGAAGGTGTGACGTGCACTGTACATCTTGGCTTCTGTGAGCTTCTCTGTGCTAGTAGAAAGTGAGGAGACAGGCGCTTATGTCCATCAATGCGTAAGGGGATACGAGTAAGAATCAGGCTACATGCATCTAGATGACGACAGCAGCAACAAGCAAATTGTGGCAGACACTTTGAATATGCACTTATTTTTAGCTTGCTTTCAATCTCATGTGTCACCTCTAACGATACTGTTTTACTTACTATAAGTGCAGGCTTTACATAACCCTTCACTACACAACTTTTATGTACCCACCGTGGTTGCTCAGTGGCTATGGTGTTAGGCTGCTGAGCACGAGGGATTGAATCCCGGCCGCATTTCGAAAACACCCGTGTACTTAGATTTAGGTGCACGTCAAAGAACCCCAGGTGGTCGAAATTTCCGGAGCCCTCCACTACGGCGTGCCTCATAATCGGAAAGTGGTTTTGGCACGTAAAACCCCATAATTTAATTTTTTTAACAACTTTTACATTTCTCAACAAATCATGAATGCTTTGCATTACGCAGACATCAACTACAACTTAGCACGGGAAATGTATCTGCAATTTCACAGCATGAAATGCACAATGCAATTACTTAAAACTGTGTGCATGCACCTAACGATGCTGACGCTGCTGTTGACGTCGCAGCTGCCGCCGCACGCTCCTCAAATAACGCATGTGCTGCGCACGGGTTGTGCCAAACATGCCAATGACATTGTTGCGAACAGCCCGCCCTCTCAAGTAGTGCATTCTAGAGCCCGTGTTACGGGGCAGACTGTGTGGCGTGGGGTCGCCGTTATTGTCAAGCTCACTACTACTACTGCTGCTGCTGCTGTCGTCATCACTGTCATCGCCTGACTCGTCGCCTTCAGAAAGGCGAAGGTTGTGCAACACAGCACATGCCGCGACAATGTTGGCTGCACGTTCCGGCTCGTAGAGGAGGGTGCGATATCGCTGAAGACAGCGGAAACGGCTCTTTAAGAGCCCAATGCACCTCTCCACTACGGAACGCATGGCGGCATGTGCTGTGTTGTACTGCCCCTCGGCTGTGTGCACTGGAGGATGGCCAGGAACCGGGGTCAGGAGCCACGGCTCCAAGGGGTAGCCACTGTCACCTGCACAAAGATGGAAATAGTACATTGAGTACTCCGCTGACGAGAGGCAAGTTGTCAACTGAGGAAAGCTACAGCATCATTCAACAAAGGTAGACTTCAGGGTTGCAAGTCCCAAGTAAAAGCATGAGTTGAGCATGTCCATACCCGTCACAAACTCTTAACCAATTTACAAGTGTACGCGGTGCCTGCCACAAACAAGAAATCAACACTTGTTGGTGCTATCAATGACAGTAGTAGCAGTAATGTGTGTTCATTTCTTCTGCTTCTGGCAGTCACTGGGTGCAGAAAGCACTAATACGTGTTGCTTTCGTCAGCTCCTCGCAGACACATAATGTGCTTGTAACTTAACACTTCGAACATTGCCAATGGTGGCAGTCAATGTCTTAATTTTCTTTTTTTACTCCGGAATTACTGATGTTCTTGTGGTTTGGTTAAAAGTTTGGGTTGGAGCGGACACGGCGTTCTGCGCTGCTGAAGCGTGACTGCGCCAAAAAAAAATGTTTTTTTTCTCACCGAGGAGGTATTCCCCGGCATTCACGATGCGCCCCGCTTGGAACCGCCGGCGCAACCATGTCGTCCGCCAGACAAAAGCGTCGTGGTCCGACCCCGGTCGCATAGGGTCCAAGGCCAAGATTTTCATGTCCGCGTCGCAGATCTGAGGTAAAACGTAAACCAGAGAAAGTGCCCGTTGGCAAGAGCAACGTAACTTTCAAAAAGGATCGCAGAAAACGTGAGTTTTACTTACGAACATGCAGTTGAGGGCGTAGTATCCCTTGCGGCACATGAACACAGCCTTGCGCTCACCCTTGGGTGCGATGATGGCTATGAGGCTGCCGTCTACGCATCCGATGACGCCGGGGATAACGCCGCGCCGAAGGAAACCCTCCTTCACGGCTGCCTTTTCCTCGGCTGTCTTTGGAAAATGGACCCACTTGTTGCGGGCCCCTGCGTTCACGACAGCCTCTGCCACACGTCGCACGCACTCGCTCACCGTCGACTGCGACACACGGATCGTCTCCTCGCTCCCAACGGACGCTTGGAAGCTCCCGGTAGCAAAGAAGCGCAGCGCACACAACACTTTCCGCTCCACCGACAGTCCCGTCGCTCGCTCAGCTTCTAGTTCCCCCGCCAGTTCCTCGCACAACAACCGCACCGTTCCCTTCGAGAGGCGAAAACGCCGTCGAAAATGGTCATCCGGCATGTCAAACGCGTCGTCTGGCTCTCCCTGTTCACGCCGGCGACGGCGAAGAGCCACGGCCATAGCGATCAGAGGGGCGGCCATTTTTTTCATGCCTTCGGAAACGACCCTGCCTCAGGCCGTTCCAAAAATCCGTGCCTTTTGCTCCGCATAATGAGTGCCTCAACGTCACGATGACGATTACAGTTTTTGCGGGTTCCTGACGTCGCGTGATTGACAGACAAAATGGGCGCGGCCCGGTCATTTTCGACCAATGGCTGCTCAGTGATGGCGGCAAAAGGCATGGAAAAAGTAATAGAATTGCTACAAAATCGCACCCCTGCATGAGCGGAGGTGTGTTTGCGGCGGTTGCTGTGAATCGCCCCTACGCGTCACCCACGTGCTGACTCTTGTGATCTCCCGATTAGCGAGGCAGTCGCGCCACACTTCGCTCCTTTGCAACGTGCCGCACGAGATAGATTGTCCATGAGGTCGCGGGATCGAATCCCGGCTATGGCGGCCGCATTTCGACGGGGGCAAAATACGAAAACACCCTTACACTTAGATTTAGATGCACGTTAAAGAACCCCAGGTGGTCTATATTTCCGCAGTCCTCCACTACGGCGTGCCTCAATCAGATCGTGGTTTTGGCACGTAAAACCCTAAGATTTAATTTTAATTGATTATCCGCGCCAGCCAATATATGGCGAAATCAAAATTCCATTTCGCATTGGGGAATACCGTAGTCATCAGTGAGTTTTTTTTTTTTCACGTAAAATGAAGGGCGTGGTGCGTTTTTGATTTTAAGCACCCCTTTTAAGCAGTCATTAAATATTAAATAGAAAAGATACACGGTTAATCAATAATGTCAATTAAATAAGTCGTCGTGAAAGAATGATCAATTGTAAGTATTTTGCAATCTCGTCTTTGGATAATGTCTTTGTGTTCTCTAAGAGTAACGAAAAATCATTAATAAAAATTAAATTACCAGTGGGCCAATGTAAGGACTTTCAGTCATGCCTAAAATTATTTAATCTGTTCAAGGCAAGGCATAAAAAAAAGTTCACTTAGTTTCGACCGATTTATCAAGTCACTTTCCAATCATGCACTGTAAAGTGTACATATTCCGTAATGCTTCGGCGTTAGTATTTGGTGTTCTGGTGGAATACTTTATCGAAAGCGTTGGGCCTAACAAAATAAACTGCATCTATCTGACTATGGTTAACTTTAAATTCTGGGGTTGTCCGTGCCAAGAACCACGATATAATTATGAGGCACGCCGTATTGACTCCGGGATAATTTTGACCCCTGGAATTTTTAACGTGCACGCAATGCACGGTACACGGGCGTTTTTGCATTTCACCGCCACCGAAATGCAGCCGCCGCGGTCGGGACTCGATGCGGAGATCTCGTGCTTAGCAGCGCAACAAGATAGCCGCTAAGCCACCGCAGCGGGAACTGGGGTTAAATGCAATGGGCCTGCTGCACTCATGAAAGGTTGTTTCCACCGGTCTCCTTTTGACAAAATCATCTTGTGAGGCTGAGATTTCTAATTAAAATAATGATGCAAGCAGTCGTACATTAGTATCTCAAGAACCTAAGAAAAATTAAGAAGGTGTGACGAAGAGTAGTAATTCTTCGTGTCACAAATGATCGCCTGCTTAAATATTGGGAGTACGGTCGCAACTTTTCATTGAGAAGGGAATAATGCATTCATCAAGGACAAATAAAACAAATACGTTAAAACAGAAACTAGGGCGACAGCGCAGCCTTTGATAACAAAATTATGAATGCCATCAAGACTTGTAGATAGTTTCGACCTATGTGCCCATCCCAATCCAGGATAGCTGGGAAGCGCTGCTAGGAAACGGAAACCCGTAGGATCAGCAGGCACTGGTCCGTCAGGCCCGCAACATCGCCATGGCCATCGGAGCCCTGGACTAAGGGCCCCACATTCTGGGCCGCACGATGCCGAAAATTTATTTCTCTATATCTCTTCGCGACCAGAATTAAGCACCTCTTCATCGGCTACTGTTACGTATGTTAGACAGTCAGCCTGTTCTGCCAATTATGATCAGCGGAAGCACATTGCTCGCTTATAGTTAATTTGTTGATTTGTTCGAGCTAAACAAAATAAAAACATAATCATTTCGCATATTTTACACGGCTTCCATTGAGTAATAGCATAGATAGTGTAAGTTTAGAACCCTTCTTCATCTATTTCTCGTGTTTTTGTGATTTCGTTGACAGTTGTTTCTCCTTGATATCACGTCACATTAGAGGCTGACATGATCATGTAGATAGATGAAATAACATCGATGTATTGCTTAACCAGGGAAAATGCGGGTTGGGACGTGTGCAGCTAGTTAGAGACACTGCGGGTCGCGCTATCTTAATTGTAGCTAGCTCCTTATTTGTTTTTTGGTTGGCTTTGTTTCCAACGCAAGTTTAGGACAGTTACATTGCCCTCACGCAAGTCCTATTCCTCGCAAATAAAAGCTCATTACTGAATGACAGAAACCGAGCAATGCAAGAAAGCAGACGCCCGCTCCCTACCGCTGTCTTGCCTAATTGCATGCGCTGGTATTCCACATCTGTTGCCTGTTGTCGATAAAACATCGCGAGGAGCTAGTGGACGGATCGAATTCCTAGGCTGATTGAAGCACGTAGCGATGCCAACCTGTAGGTTCCCACGAGTTGATCGCCGATTTCGTCCAGGTGAAATATGTAAAGCAGCGTGTTGATGTACTCGCTGGTTGGCGAGATCCCACGCAGTCGAATGTAGAGCACTAACGTCTCGACGCCTGTCAGCCAATCCAGAAGTCCGCCGTGCTGCGGACAATAGCCCAGGTAGCGATGAATCTGCGAGTCATCGCCAGCCCAGTGGGAATTCGTCAAGACACACGTCGCTGTAGAATGAAGTGAGGGATCGCGTTCGTCTATGGAGCAGTTTAATGAAGGCACTTAGAGATGACTCATCAAAAGCTGCAACCTTCCGCTGCAGTGTCTCAGCCGCAGAGCAATATAGGTTTCGTAATTCCCGTTTGTCCACAATTGGTGTGAAAAGAAAAACATAGATACAGGAAATGTTGGTGGTCTCTGGGAAGAGATGCAACGCGCTATTTCTTATCCCAATGCTACTCCTAGAAGTACAGCGGCCGCAAAACCGGTAAGGTCTTGCGGTATCTTAGAAACTGATCATGCGGTTTCTTCTAAAAAGGATGCAGCAACATAACTGTTGAGGTGCTCTTTTCCAACACAGGTGCTCTTTTCCAACACAGGTGCTCTTTTCCAACACAGCTTCCGCTTCCTGTGCCAGTGTCGCTGAAAAACCTCCACAAACACAATTACCTCCATCTCCCTCTTTTTCACTTCACTACCGTTTCTTTCTCGCTCTCTGCGGACTCGCCATATACATCCCGTCGCGCTGTCGACTGCCACACACGGAAATCTCTATTTAACGTCGTATATGCTGAATATCCCTTAGGAAAGTTTTCACAAAGTTCTCTGTAAGTGATTCTTTATAACGTCTGTGCAACCGTGTGCACAATGCTCGCAATATGGACTAATGAACCGGTCGCCTCCTTACCTGAGACAGGTCGCGAAATATGGAGAATCCATCAATGAAAGCGTCGCCGCCATGCGGAAGTATTTCTCCGGTCAGTATCTTAAACGTGGTAGTCTTTCCCGCCCCGTTGACGCCAAGGAGACCGAAGCACTCGCCAGACGGCACAGTGAAGCTCACGCCCTACATCGCCATCAGCGATAAATGATATTAGCGTCGTACGCCGTCACCTTGAGCATGCAATTATGGATGCCCCGCGTATGGCGTAAGGTGAGACAAATAGCAGACGGATAAAACGTAAACAGCGTAGATTAATTGTATACAAAGAAACAATGCAGAGTATTCGGGGCCCACTCGCGACAGAACTTACTCTAGAGCAGTCAAAGATGACATGATCTGAAAATAGCGGAGCCACTGTGCCAGCATGTTGCACACGAGGACACTTTCGAGATCCGGTTCCGGGGTGCGTTGTTATGACTCGGGCGCCTCAGAGGATAGCTTGTGGACGCCGCCGGAGCACCAAGGACATGGTAGCTGGCCTGCACTGTACTGGGGTGTCGCACTAAGCTAGGCGAGCTCACGCCGTCGTCTGTCTCAATGGCCGAGAGTTCCTTGTTGGTGAGAGGATGAGGTCGGGAGCTTGAAGGAAAGGCATCGGTTTATTTTACATATTTACAACTCAGTACTGCCTCCATGCAAATAGGAGCACACGCTCTGTCGGAGCAATTTACATTTCTGATCCCACTAAGTGTCTCGGCAGGCTACACAAAGCATCCACAATCCACTTTTGAAGCCGTCTTTCCCACGTCACTAGACGAGGCAATGCGATTACTGTGTCCCCGCCAATCAGAAGAGTCGAAGTGTTTCGCAGCACTCTGCCTATGATGTTGCACCAACTTGCTGGACTCCACCCCTATTGTTGCGCAATTGCCCTCGCAATGAAGCAATAACTAGGCAGTCGGGAATCAGGAATCAACGCTGTTCCCACGCCAGTCGTGGACGTTGGCTCCTTGCATCAAAGGCTCTTCGCGACAGTCAGTTTGTAGCGATTTGAGAAGCCTGCAATCGACAGCTGCTACTGCTTTCAGAGAATGTGGCGGTTGGTGTCACCCCAAAGGGAGCGAGTTTTTTTGTTTTTTTTAGTCATCGCCGGATCCCGTCGTAGTCTAGGCGGGTGCTCGTGAAGTGCTCGCTTCCTGGGAAGCACACCAAGAATGCCCTCGCCGTTTTGAGACGCAACAGTGTATATTCAGCAGCACAGACAGACTGGGGTTATTTTGCGGCCCAGCGAGATGTTATGAGCTATGACTTCTATTCTTACGAGAAACAATCTTATCCGTCAGAGAAAAAAAAGCAAAAGAAAACTTCTGCCGATGGGCATGTTGCTGTTTCAGAGCGATACACTGACAGGTCGAAAATATGCTATAACTGGCCTACGACTACGATATTTGTAAACCTACGATATTTGTAACTCCGACTTGAAGCACAAAATGGCAACCTAAAGAAATTTGTGGGTGTGATAAAAAATTGAAGCTACTGTTCGCAAATGCCAGCACGACGGGTTTCCCTTTTTTTTTCGATACTGTTCACAAAATGGAATCGATCAGGATTGTGGCTTGGGCTTGTTGGTATGTCGTCATGAAGTTCGGTGCAGCGCCGCTACTACATGGACAAAGAAAGAACGGGACACTCACAGTGCCGCGTGTGTGTCCTGCTTTTACCCCATCTGTATCCGGTGTTCGTGTAGCAGTTGGGCTAAACTGAACATGTTCGGAACGAAATGAATCAAAAGTGCGTGGCACGGCATGCTTTTCGTGTCGTGTAAAAGTGTCATTGGGCCGGTAATCACCATAGCGAACACAGCAGTCGAACAGGGTGACACGCGAAAGCGCATGCATCGTCGCGAGTATTTCAAGTATTGAAGGCCGCACTGTGCCACGCGTAATGCTGGAACTTTCAACTTAGTTTCGTTTAGTATTATGCTTTAGCAGTCATAGACTGTTCTTTAAACGTTCTCTAAACGTTCTTCTATAACTATTCCTTGTTCTGAACACTTTTATCGTTTCTCGTTATTTCTTTGAACATCGACTGTTTGTTTTATATTTGAGCTGAAAACTATTTAGACACTGCCACCATGTAGTATGCAAAAAGAAAATACATATTCATGTTATATATAACACGCTAGCTCTAGCTCTCTTGTACCGCATATTTATACACGCTATTTATTTGACTCTTAGCACTGGACATCAAGTAAGCCGATCCTTTTGCCGCCAGTTTTCTACGGAAGCATTGTTGTTTGCAAAATTCATATTTTTCAGGCCTTAATACTTTAACAATACCAATATACAGTAAATGGGTTCCTAAAGTACTATCCATGCCTTGGTATTCTCGTGACCGCTGTGTTAAATTCCTGAGCACAACAAGTTACAATCATGAAGAAAACAGGCAATGAAGCCAGGGAAAGCATAAAAGAATATAATTACGTTTAACGGAAATCTAGAATGAGGGCAACAGATATGAAAGTAAATAAAGAGGCAATTTCATAGTTAGGCGTGCGGTGCTTTACGAATTAAACTACTACAGAGGGCATCCTCCCCTAAACCTTCTCGTGTATTTGTGTAGTATACGTAAAGCTCAGCCCTAGGAGTGTTAACCAGCACCCCTCACCTCATTGGCGGTGTGATGTGCTACATCTGCCGCCATTGCATATGTGTTTTCTTTTTTAACCACATGACTAACGAAAGAAAAATCGAGTCCATAGAATTTCCCTATTGTTCTCACTGTGTACAGAAAAGTACCGTGACGACAGAGACTTGCCCGCAACACTACGTTGGTGTCCGTATAGCCGTACGCTTTTTGTAGGCGACAAACCATCAAGGCTGGCTTGGCGTCCTGAGGTGGTTGCGGGTGCTGGTAGATTAGACCGTTCACCAGCTTGTCCTCGTTTACCACATCGGTGTCCTCGTACTTAGCAGCCTGTGAACGTCGGAATATTCTCATATTACAGTGTGTATTTTCCTCGCATCGAACAGTTTTCATTATTTCGCATCCAGTCGACGAAACGTTGTGCTGAACTCAGGCAAACAGAGAATGCGAGCTGACCAGTTGTGTAACAGCACGTGGAAGAAGTTTCAAAAGGGCGATCTTCTAGGTTTTTATTTCAGTTAACAGTTTCACTGTTCAATGGTTGCCTGCTTCGCGCAGTAGCTTATTTTTGCACGTGTATTTTGATCTATTTAAAGGAACTACTAACAAGGATCATGTTCTCACAATAATGTGCCACAACGGACAAACTCGTTTCTTATTACGCAAGTGCACATGAGTTGTTAGAGAGACGAGAGAGTGATTTTTCATAGCGATGTTGAGAAACTGATTTGCTAAAGTTTGTTCCGCACAAGCTACATATGTTCTTCAGTGTTGTCTTGCAGATAATTTCTTATGTTAATTCGCATAGCATCATCGCCTCGTACGTTTTCAATGGCGCAGCGTACTTTGTTATGCAGTGTGCAATTGGGATTTATGTCATGCGCTTGACGAAGCTGACGTTAGCTCGCAGCGTGTTCGCTTGGCTCGCACTCAGGAACGGCCCCTGAGGCAGCTTGGTATTAGTGTTTTTTTCATATAGCTGTTGACATTGATTTGCTATATGAAGGCACACCGACTGCGTAAAAAATAAATGACATGAGTATCAATAAAGCACACGGCGCCGACCAAGGTACAGTATATTGCATCTACTGGGCACGAGATCAACTATAGGATGAAGCGCACATTGTCAGGATTGGGGGATCAATCCCATCGCTCGTAACCCGTTGTCAAGATTGGAGTCCGGGATGAATTTGAAGGTAGCTGGCCCATGCCGTCGTCCAACTTATCCACGCTGTGGACGTTGATGAAGGGAAGGACTGCTTCTCATCGAGAACGAGGAATATGGGTTTATTTACAGTATTTACATGCAGTTCATCAGTCTAGCATGACTGCGAGAGAAAGTACGTCAGTCTAACATGACTGCTTCAGAGATATTCTCGAGCATCCGCACAACAGCGGTTTATAAACACTCGGTCCCCCCTCGATTCCAAGGTGACGGAAACGTTCGTCCAGTCGCCGCAAACAGGCCGCCTCTCCGCGGGATGGTTTACACTTAGACACACACACACACACACATACACACACAGGTTCACGGTCCGAAACCGACATCACACGGACTTCGTAGAACTCGGAGCTGACCCCCGCAGCGCGGCCGGGAAGCCATTGTCTTGCGTGTTGGTCGGCGCGTGGGAAGGGGTCCCCGACGACGTTCCCGCGGGAACTACCCCACCCATAGCATATCAGGTTCGCGTTGGTGGGTTCGGTAACAAAGTTGGCCCGCCGAACGCATTCAGTCACAACGGCGACGAGGCTAGAGCGTAACGGTAGCGTTCCTTGAAAGTGGACGCCGCCATCGTCGCAACTGGCTGGCAACACTTGCACCTCAGCTGGGCCGTTCTTAACAGCGCCTCCATGGCCCGGAAAGTCTCGACTGTCCAGCGCTGATAACCGCTGGGCAGGAAGAGAACGGCTGGTGGCCAGGGGGTGATGTCTTGGCTCGCAGTAACTACCTGTGTAATGATGTCACCGCCCCAAAACATCCAACAAGGATAGGCAACTGCAAAATGAACCCCACAACACGGCTCTGCGGCGAGATGACGTTCCTTGGCTCTCACTTTCGACTCGCTAGGCGTCAAAAAAAAAAAAAAGAACGAAAGTGCAGAAACAAAAAATGCCGCACTTCGCTATGCCAATTTTTGAAGCAATTTCGTGCTGTCAAATTCAGCACTCATGGAGGGAATCCTGCTAAATGAGAGGGTATCTTATTTAACAAAATTAACACTAGTAACCCTAAAATTTAGGTGGGACCCTTAAACGCAGAATTCAAATTAGCCTGCTCAAACCATCCGCATTGCTATGCAACTTTCCCTTCTTATATCTAACGGAGAAGTTGTACTCTTGGAGAGTGAGGCTCCATCGGTGCAAGCGGCCATTTTTGTGTGACATTTCATTGAGCCACGTCAGAGGACAGTGGTCGGTCTCGAAGATGAACTTCGCTCCGTACAAGTAACACGACAACTTCTGGACGGCCCAAACTAAACAAGCGCATTCCTTCTCAAAAGCGCTGTAGGCTTCCTCTCTTACATTTAATTTACGGCTGGCATAGAGGATAGGATACTCCTCGTTATCGTCGCCGACCTGACTAAGTACCACGCCCATCCCTCTGTCGCTTGCGTCGCATTGAACTATGAATTCATTTGTGTAGTCTGGCGCGCGAAGCACAGGACGAGAAACCAATAGCGTTTTCGAACTTTGGAAAGCGTTCTCTTTGTCCGTATCCCAGTGTACGCTACTTGGTGCTCCCTTTCGGAGGGCGTCTGTTAATGGACTTGCCATTTGCGAGTAATTCGGAATGTACCGTTGATAGTACACCACAAGTCCCAAAAATTAACGAAGGTCTGTTTTCGTGCGCGGCTGAGAAAATTCTCCAATCGTAGCTATTTTCAGCTCGGCTGGCCGTCTCGTGCCCTGGCCGACAATGTGGCCCAGATAAGTAACCTGCGAACAACCAAATCTACACTTTTCCGCTTTCATCGTTAAGCCGGCTTCCGTCAACCGTGAAACACCTGTTTGAGGTGCGATACGTGTTGCTCCCAGCTATCCGAAAAAATTGCTACATCATCAAGATAGGGCAAAGCGAACTCCTGCAAGACTTTTAGGACAATATCCATTAACTTAGAGAAGCTAAACGGGGCGTTTTTCAGCCCGAAGCTGAGTGCGAGAGGGCGAAAAATGCCTACAGGTGAGATAAATGCGGCATAGCGGCTGGCACTTTCTGAAAGAGGAACTTGCCAGTACTCCCGCACGAGACCTATAGTTGAAATGTATTTAGCAGCGCTAAGTCTTTCAATTCGTTCCTCAATGTTGGGTATCGGGTACAGCTGATCCCTAGTGATGGCGTTTAACTTCATGTAGTCAACACACGGGCGAGGGTCCTTGTTAGGGGTTTCTACCAGTATTAGCGGTAACGTGTAGTCACTCTCAGCGGGCTCAATAACTCCCAACTCTAGCATGCGCTGTATCTCTGCCTCCATAATTTCTCTCTGTCTTGGAGACACTCTGTAAGGCTTTGATCTTACGGGTTCGGTTGATGTCAGCTCTATATCATGCGTTATTAGTTCGGTTCTACCCGGCCGATCGCTGAACCTGTCGATATATTCCCCTAACACTCCTTTTAGCTCATCTAGCTGCTCGGGTCTTAGAGCGTGCGAGCTTACCGAATGTTTTACTACTTCTAGGCCAATTTCCGAGTTGGAGGTCGCCTTATACTCCTTAAACTTGGTACTAGCGCCATCCTGCTCTTCGATGGTATAGTTAACGACTCCGCTCCGCTCCACATACGGCTTCATAAAATTTCAGTGATATATCCTCTGCTCCTTCCTGCGACCGGGCATTTTCAGAGCATAGTTAGTATCTGAAAGTTTGTGCAACACTTGAACGGGCCCGTCCCAGTGAGCTTCAAGCTTGTTCTTTCTTGAACGTTTGAGGATCATTACCTGGTCTCCGGCGTTAAACGTACGAAGCCTCGCATTCTTGTCGTAATAGAATTTGGCGTTCTCTTGAGCTACTCCCATTTTCTTTTCGTCTAGTTCTTGGATTGCGCTTAGCCGTTCCAGCAAATTTAGCACATATTCAACCACTGTTGGACTCTCTCCTCTTTCTTCCCACATCTGTCTTAACATTCTTAGTGGAGAACGGAGTGTCCTCCCATACACTAGTTCTGCTGGCGAGAAGCCTGTAGCCTCATGTGGAACCGTTCGCAAAGCAAACAAAGTTGCCAGCAGACAGTTCTCCCAGTCCTTCTTGTGCTCGTAACAGAGCGCCCGCAAAACTCACTTAAGCACTGAATGCCACCTCTCTACACTGTTTGACTGAGGGTGATGGACGGAACTGTGTATTAACTTTACCCCGCACTTATGCAAGAATGTGGAAGTCAGTGCCCTGGTGAATACTGACCCTTGATCCGCCTGAATTTCGGCTGGAAACCCAACTCGTCAAAAGCGCGTCTACTACTTCGGTGGAGCTGAGCGCTTTCAGAAGGATTGCTTCTGGAAACCTTGTAGCCGGACACAGCATGGTAAACAAGTACCTGTAACCCAATTTTGTTTTTGGTAGAGGCCCTACCGTGTCTATCACAAGTCGTCTGAAAAGTTGTTATTAAGGGCACTATCTTTAGTGGAGCTTTCCATGTCTCTCCTGGTTTACCCGAGCGCTTGCAGGCGTCGCATGATCTTACAATGTTTTCTACATCTTTAAAACAGCCAGGCCAGTAGTATTCCATAAGCAATCTTTCCTTTGATTTGTTTATGCCGAGGTGGCCGGACCACCCATTTCCACGACAGAGACTCAAAAGGTCCTCCCTGTACTTAGTAGGCACGACTAATTGATCTAGAATACTACCCTTTCGATCTCTGTAGGGCCGATACAATAATCCTCCTCTCTCATGTATCGTCACGTTACGCCTAGCAATGCCTTCTTTAGCTGTGTGGTGTAATTTAGCTAAGCTGTCATCATTCTTTTGCTCGGCTGCCAGTGACTCTCTGTCCACACGTAAGAGCTGATCAAAGTTCTTGGAGGCCGGTGATAATAACGACCCTGTCTCGCTTGCGAGTGCGTCAGCTTGCTCTTCCTGCAGGCTTGAACTTTGCCACTCTAGTGCTACGCTCTCATTGAGCTGGTCAGCTGGCAGGCTTTTCTCAAGTGCTTTTTTTGTCCCTCGGGCCTAGCTTGTATTCGGGCATTGAAGTTATCTCTTTTGCTGCTTCCGCTGGAGCAACTTGTGCATTTTCAGCCGAAAGCGACGCGATTTTACGAGCTTGGCCTCGCGTCAATGCCTCTACTACGCCCTCTCCCAGTTTAAGCTCTTTTTCACGCAGTAACCGATTCGAACGATTCGAAAAGATGTAAGGGTACTGCAGTGACAAAAATTTGGAAACTGCAGCTTCGGTCACTAGCTCCCCGAATGGTCCATTGATTTTGACTTTGGCCATGGGCAGACATACGCTGTGTTCTTCTACAACCTGTTTGATTCATGCTACTTCTCCGGTGAAGTCATCTACCGTCACGTAAGACGGATGGACAATGTCCATCGTGGCGGCACTGTCTCTTAGCACTTGGCATGGTTTGCCATTAACTTGCAGGTCGTGAAGATATGGGCTCAAAAGTTTCATATTCTCGTCTTTTTACTCTACATAGGAAAAGACTACACTGGGCTTCCCGCAGTTTACAGCTATATGTCCCAGTTTGTGGCATTTATAACAGCGGATCGGCCTAAAATATTCGAATTTTCTTTTCTGTTCCTTTTGTGTGTTTCCCCCTTAAGTTTCTCCTCGCTCTTTTCTGCGAGCTTTTCCTCCACGTCTACAGGCTCCGATGGTCTAGTCTGCGAACCCTTTTTGAACGGAAATGGTTTACGCGGTCCATTTCGACCATCCCAATTTCCGTCCTCAGCGTTCAACTTTCTACGCGTCGCGTACTCTTCGGCTAATTCAGCCGCCCTTTCCACAGTGTTTACATTCCCTCTGTCTTGCACCCACAGTTTCACAGCTTGGGGGATGGTTTTGTAAAACTGCTCTAGACACATGCATTCAATGATCATATCTCTGCTGTCGTACGCTTCCGTGCTTTTCAGCCACTCGACTAGGTTGGCCTTTAAGCCGTATGCAAACTCCGGATACCCCTCGCTATCTTTCTGGCCTGTGCTCCTAAACCTTTGCCGAAAAGCCGGTATTTCTTCAGGAAACTAGCCTTAACTTTTGCATAATCATATGCATCATGTGCACTCAGTCTGGCGATTACTTCTGCCGCCTCACACGGCAACATAGACAGCAACCGCGGTGGCCATGTACTCGGACCGAAGTTCATCTTCTCGCAAGTCCTTTCAAAATTGCATAGCAACAAGCCTATAGCGAACCCGACCTCAAATGACTTTAGTAGCCTGTCCATGCGGTATGATTCTGCCTCACTTGATCGTACCAGAGCCCCTTCATTTCCTTGAGACAACTCCAAACGTTTGCTTTCAAGTTCCAGTTGCATTTTTCTTAACTCGCGATCTTTATCGCGTTCCTCTCTCTCTTTCCCGTTCTTCTCTGTCCCGTTTCTCTCTTTCTTTTTTTGAGAATTTCCAACCCCATTTCAATTTCTTCCTCACTGGCCTGTTCGGAAATTAGCTCCAATAATTCCGATTTTAGCATTTCCTTCCGTACATCTAGGCCCAGTTCCCCACCAACAATCAACAACTCGTCTCTCAGCAGTGTCCTTAACTCCATGATTGCTGCTTTACTGCCTTGGTCCTGCTCGCTAAATCTAGCTAGGAAAACAACCTAGCTAACACTCAACAATCTAGCTTCCCTACTGTTCTAAACAGAACCACAAATTAAGCCTAGAGAGTCAAAGCAAGAACCAAGCACGCACCGCAGACACAGCACCACGTCGCAAAGTCCATCTCACCGCTGTCAGCCAGTTGTCAGGATTGGGGGCTCAATCCCATCGCTCGTAACCCGTTGTCAAGATAGGAGTCCGGCATGAATTAGAAGGCAGCTGGCCCATGTCGTCGTGCAACTTATCCACGCTGAGGACGTTGATGAAGGGAAGGACTGCTTCTCATCGAGAACGAGGAATATGGGTTTATTTACGGTATTTACATGCAGTTCATCAGTCCAGCATGACTGCGAGAGAAAGTACGTCAGTCTAACATGACTGCTTGAGAGATATTCTCGAGCATCCGCACAACAGCGGTTTATAAACACTCGGTCCCCCCTCGATTCCAAGGTGACGGAAACGTTCGTCCAGTCGTCGCAAACAGGCCGCCTTTCGCGGGATGGTTTACACACACACACACACTCACACATACACACACAGGTTCACGGTCCGAAACCGACATCACACGGACTTCGTAGAACTCGGAGCTGACCCCCGCAGCGCGGCCGGGTAGCCATTGTCTTGCGTCTTGGTCGGCGCGTGGGAAGGGGTCCCCGACGACGTTCCCGCGGCAACTACCCCACCCATAGCAGATCAGGTCCGCGTTGGTGGGTTCGGTAACAATAGTTGGCCCGCCGAACGCATTCAGTCACAACGGCGACGAGGCTAGAGCGTAACGGTGGCGTTCCTTAAAAGTGGACGCCCCCATCATCGCAACTGGCTGGCAACACTCGCACCTCACTTGGGCCGTTCTTAACAACATCATCTCCACCGAAACAAAAAGGGTGTCACGCTTGCACTTGGTATCTTTCATCATTTTTAACTATGCGCACAAGCTTACTAGAAGTACTGTTACTCCCCCCACCCTGCCCCGTATATGCGCGATACCTGCAGCACGTGATAACACGTACTTAAACGAGTGTACTTCGCCGTTTGCTGTTCTTGTGAACTAGGCTCCCATGCGACAGCCGAAACGTCTTTTATTTTAATATACTGTACCTTGGTAGGTGCCGTCTGTTTTAGTGACTATGATCTTCCCCGACTAGACGGGTTTCCGTAAGACCCTTGATTTTATAAAATATGCCATTTTCACAGAGAAGGAGTCCTCAGCTCTGCAAAATCAAAACGCTTCATTTGCGGTGGTCACTTCATCTCCGCCTTGTATAGCTTATGCTCAGAGGCACATTACACCATTTGATGCTCAATTTGATGCTTTGATGCTCATTTGAATGCTCTTTTGTCTCTCTCTCTCTCACACACACGCACGCACACACGCACACATGTTCAGGCACTGACAGGGCGTTAGGCTTATACACACAAAGACTGGCTAGGGTGCAAACACGACATGCTGAGCTAAAGATGCGTTGCTTCCGTAAAGTGGTGCAAAGGCACTCCGGAGCGATTTCCTTCCGTGTTTTATTATAGAGCTGTGGATAGGCATCTGCCGTCATTCACATTATTTCCAGGGTCACTCGAAGGGAAAAAACCGAAGGTGCGAGGTACCTGTATGACCGCCCCTCGTGCGGCGAGGCGTCTAGCAACAGGCAGGGGCGGGTGGTCGTCGCTGGACCCCGGCGCGCTCAACTGTTGGTCGAGGCGGCGCAGCCAGTAGCCGTCCGCGACAACGAGCAAGACGAAGAGCACCGGTCCTTCGATGACGAGGGTGAGCACCTCGTTGAAGACAGAGTACGGGTGATCTTCCAGCGGAGTGATCGCGTACTGAGCCGGATCGGACTCGGTCACGTCTGTGCAGAGGTCGGGAGCAACGTCAAGCGTGCGCCACTCGGTCTTACGCCCAATAAACGGCTGCGTGAGGAATTTCTTACGAGGTGAACGCTACTGCGCGAACAAAAGCATTTATGAATCGCTACAGCCCACAGAGCTCGTGACAGTCCGCAGCCGAAAACTATGTGCCGGCCTTTTCGTAGGATGTAGACAGATGCATCGCTGGTAAATACATCGATGTGAGGGTCGAAACTTCGCCACAGAATATACTCTCACGCAGTGCAGGACCAAGAGAAGGGGAGCATGCACCATGACATTTTATGGCAGTTTGAGGGCGGGTACATCATAGCTGGCCGTGTTAGGATTCCTACAGAATTAGTTTTGCCTCAAGGACCAACCGGCTTCAATGCCACAATTGCAATGTCTGCCCTAAATCAATTAAATGTTAATCATTTACTACAGCAGTGCCGTCCAAGTCTTGATTGCTGGAAACAGACTTCATACTATGTGGTAAGGTCACGGCATCAGGATGCGGTATCGCGATTTGTATTGGACCATGGTGATGCCACGGGATTACATGGCGCTAATAAAGGCAACCTTAGTTAACCTTTTGGTGGATGAAGGGCGTATTGATCTCTCATTATCCGGCAGCTACACAACACGGTGGCGGTGATATATATAAAATACCTTTGAACGGCTTCATGTGGCTTCATTCCCGCGCTTAATTTGAACAATTATTTTAGTGTTTCATAACCATGAGTAAAATGGAATGATTGAACCATTCGTATGCTTTTTCTTCCTCTAAGGCAGCGTCTTGTAATTTCTTCAGACTTTTCCCTTGTGAATGCAGAGACAAAAGATGTCTCTTTGAATAAAATTGACTTTTCTTTCGCGTAAAGATATAAGCCCAAGCAGACACTTCCTCATATACCTTCACTGAATTAAATTAAATTATGGGGTTTTACGTGCCAAAACCACTTTCTGATTATGAAGCACGCCGTAGTGGAGGACTCCGGAAATTTTGACCATCTGGGATTCTTTAACGTGCACCGAAATGCGGCCGCCGTGGCCGGGATTCGATCCCGCGACCTCGTGCTCAGCAGCCCAACACCATAGCCACTGAGCAACCACGGCGGGTTCCTTCACTGAATGTACTCCAAGACGCATATTCGTGACATTGAGTGCTTTTCTGCTTGTGGCGGTGTTAAACATCGCAATTTGTCAATGTCGTACTTTACCGATACCACTTTAGTTATCACTATACACAATAGAGCTCATTTAAAAATAAACGTGCAGTCTTTAAAGAAGCATATTTAGCGCCAGCAAACAAGGACGGAAGGGAGGCGACACCACAATGCGCTAACTTCAACAACTTGATTTTCAGGAAATACCCCTATATAACCCATGCACTGTGGCGCCACCTTATCCAAATCTTACCCATCCAAAAAAGCCGTCACCTTATCTAACAGTCGACTGGGAGTATAAGCCTAGAGCTAATAAGCCCCTGTTATCGTATCGGTCAGCCCACTCGAAGCTCGTCAAGAGGAGCATTGCCAACTTATGCTTTAGAAATGCTCTAAAGAAGTCTTGCCACCATAAGATCTATACGAGTCTTATTAATCAATCGGGAAGGTTATCAGCAGCAGGGTTTCCGGAATCAGTGCAAGTTTTGGTCGTCGAGGGGCTGCTAAAAAGGTGCAGGTCAGCACAACTCGGGACACGGCAAATCAAGGGACGGAACGTAGAAGGAAGGTAGAGGTAGTGCCCTACCTGCATAGAATCTCACATCAGCTTTAGAAAATGGCTAGCCGGGTGGGCACAAAAGTGATCTTTTCCGCACCAGAAAAGCTGGCAAAAATATGTCGATTAACGGACCCGTACCCTAAGCCAGCTGCCGGATGCTCTACGAATCATCGAAAAGCGCCAGTGGGATGCGTAGAAGCTGTTGTATATGAGCTTCCGCTGTCCTGTGGGAAAAAATACATCGGACAGACAGGGAGATGCCTTAATGACCGATTACGGGAACATTGCCAAAATGTGAAAAATAAGCAATACGGTCATCTTTCAACCCACTGTCAGGAATGCGGCTGTGCGCCGGTGTATGGATCCTGCCGGGTTTGTTGCGAAGCACAAAGATAAAGACGTGCGAGAGATTATTGAGGCTCAGGCTATCTGGCGGAATAGTGACACGTGTGTTAGTGCCCCTTCAGTCGACTTGTTAGATAAGGAGACGGCTTTTTTGGATGGATAAGATTTGAATAAGGTGGCGCCACTGTGCATGGGTTATATAGGTGCATTTCCTGAAAATCAAGTTGTTGAAGTTAGCGCATTGTGGTGTCGTCTCCCTTCCGTCCTTGTTCGCTGGCGCTAAATATGCTTTCAGTTTACCAACACGCCCAACCAATGACAATGCTGAGTCTTTAAGGCACTGCATATGGAGCACATATTTGCGGAAAGCTTTTGTGATATTCACTGAATAGTCCACAAGATGGTGCCGATACAGAGGCTGCCTAGTGAACTCAGCGGTTACGTGCGAAATATGCAAGCTTTCTTGCGTGCGCAGTCCCCGAGCATACACATCAGTTGATTATCTTACAGTCAGCCGTGTGGTTGGGGAAGGGAACAGCGAGGACAAAATTGTCGCGCTTGATAAGATTGACCTTGGAACTTCGTCCGAAGTGAAACAGGCGTACGGCTTGCATGCCCGCGTAAACAAATAAATACGGCTATGCTCCATATACAATTTTCACTACTCAGCCAACTAACAATTATAAATTATTCAGCTGTGCGCCCAAGCAAGCATTTACGAGATTAGCGCTGCCGTGCTTCAACCCCTGCTAATGTGAACGCTGCAACCACAGGCAGTTCTGAAAAAAAAAGACAACTTTACCAGCGAACGCAGGTTTTGATTTTATAGAGAGCCAACTTTTGTGTGTGATTTGTGTGTAGTAAAGAAAATGTATCTTAACAAGGCCGAGGTCCAAAAAAAAAATATATATATAAACGGTCGCGAAGGCAATTGAACGGCTTTACAGCAACATGTCCAAAAGTCCTTCATAAACCTCGGTTTTGAAGTGGAGCAGTGATAACGTCTCGGCCTCACACACAATAAATGTGGGCTTTAACTCCAATGTTAACTATAATGTTTCTTTTTCTTCTCATTTTAGACTATCAGAAGCGTTATGAATACAGTTAAACCTCGATATAGTGAACTTCAATATAACGAACTGCTCGATATGACGTAGTATTAATATTTCATAACTTCTCGTCCATAGAACACCATGTATTTTGAACCTCAAAACAACGAAGTGTGTTTGGATGCGATTTAAATATGACGAAAGTGAGCGTGAGAAGGCAGGGGGAGGGGAGGGGGGAGAGCGAGCGGGAGGCAAGTTGGCGCGCGTCTCGGCCGTGGCTGCGCATGGCTGTAAACACGGCTTAGCGTATGCGCAACCGCACACCCTGCTTTAGCGGTAATCTGCTGCGTGTGCAGGGAGTGGGCATGCCGAGACGGCGTGGCACCATGTAAGTTGTCTTACCGCGCGTTTAGTATTGGAGGCTGCGTAATCTCGAGTTTCGGTGACCTGTTAGAGCGAGAGGCAGACGAAGCATTCGCTCCCCGCTGCCGGCGCTTTTCCTGATAGCATCACTGGGCGGGCCACGCTATCAGCTACGGGGGCGCAGTGCACGCGAAAGCTTGGCTAGCTTCTCTTGATTCATACCGCAGAGAAGACATCGTCGACGTACGCGGCATGTCTGTATAATTCGTCGCAGTCTCCCAAAGTTATCAAAATGAATTGTTTTGTCATGCAAGTTTGCTTTTTTCGATTGCCCGATTATTCGGAAAATTCTGCGGCCCCTTTCCGTGTAAGTCGATCGGCGCCTGTACTTATTTGCCTAAAAGGTCGAATTTCAATAGAACGAAATTTCGATATAACAAAGCAAATTACCGATTTTACCGACTTTGTTATATCGAGGTTTAACGGTACCATATTTCACTACATTCTCTCGAACAAGGCGCGCTGAAACTTGGCGGCAGCTCCAGCTGAGCTTTGGGTGGCAGCGCTTGCTTTTCCCGCTGAGAGCTGCAAAAAAATCTTACGAGCGGAATGTACAGACAATCGCAACGTATGCATTGGAGATTAACATGAGTTTGTACTTTGTATTTACATAGTTTGTACTTCATATAAGCTCGCAGCAACGCGGCGGATCGGGCCCCGGAGGCGACCACCCCTGTTTCGCTTCACGTAGCGCAAAACAGCGAACAAACACTACTCGTCGTGCCACCGTGTCTCCAGCTGCCGCGCAATCGTTGTTATTCGTGATAGGTAATTCGCTGCATGAGGTTTTAATGTCTGTACTCTTGACGGTGTCTGGCCGTGAATGCGTCGGATGCTGCTAAGAAACTGGAGCGGGGGGGAGTTGTCCCAACTAGATACAGCAATAGTTAGCGCATCTTACAAGTAGAGGACCCATGTCTAGCATGTGTTAACAGGTAATCACTGTGCGCACTCTGTTACCTGGATGTGCACTCGATGGAGTACAGCCCGCTAACGTTATGATCGGCCACTCAAGTGTGGGAAACATTCAAACGTGCTTTCCGATGTCGGGATGATTTCCCTCATCCTCGAAATAGGTGTTATGATCAGCCTGGGACTTCGACCTCTCAAGTGTAGGTAACTTTCCAACGTGCTTTCCTATGTCGAAATAATTGCCCTCTTCCCGGAAAAGCGTCATTCCTCTACGCCCTAAGCAGAGGCAAATTGGAGGACCCAGATGAGAAGACATGAAGGGGAAGAGGTCGTTGACTTCGCAACCTGACATAGGCACTAACACTTGTACAAGTTCCCCAATCTTCCCGAAGAGACATCGCCTGCCACAAGAGCCTGAGGGGTTATTAATGCCGTTCTAGTCCCCGTGTTAGAACCGCTCGAAACTCGGATAGAGCCACAGCCATGTACCAGTGAAGTGAATGCATTCTTTCCCACTTTTTTTTCATCATCACGATGCCCGTCTTCGTCGTCCTTTCCTGCTTCTTGCGGTGAAGACCCACTTCACCCGGTCGAGATCGTATCAACGTAAAGAGCGCACAGAGGTAACATCCTGCTGTACACACAAAGGACACATCCTACAGGAAAGGTTAAGGTTGTTTCCTTGAGTCGTACTAAAGGATACACATCCTTTAGTACGTAAAGAGGCGGTACTTACAAAGTGTTGCGACTTCAAGAGACGGAAGTCAGATGAACTTGACAGCAGGGCTTACTGCTTTATTCGACGCATCGACTGGCGTCTAGTACAAGGTATAACTGAAGATCACACATATATGGCTGCCGGCTTTTTATAGCCAGCGCACAAGTACAACATGACCGACACGCAGATAGGTGTGCATACAGGCGGCATGGTGGCCGCACGCACTGATCTAATCAACAGATAATGTCGAGGCCGCGCAGTGCCGAACGGTCGCATACGCCGGAGTATTCGTATGTAAACCCCCCCCCCCCCCCCTTTTAAGCAAAAAGTCACATTACACAAACACCCATATTTGTCTTTTACAAAACTAGTACACCCTACGCACAATAACAAAATATGTAATTACTTATTGCTACCACATAGTATCAGTCGTACATCAGCCAATCCGGCGGCCGTCGTACGCGTGGGCTACGTTGAGGCGAGATTTGGGGCGCAGCATGGCTACTGGCAGTTTCTACAAGTGTATCACTGGTGTTATTGTTTTCAGGGAAAGCTGCCCAATAAAGTTGCACCTCTTGTTGGGTGGTGCACTCAGGCAGGACGTTTGCTGCTCTCAAATAATCTGCATGCACAAACATCATGCGCTGCTGCACACAAACCAAGAATGTGACATCAGACACAACTTTAATCACTTTTCCACGAAACCATTTAATGGTTTCTCTTCTGACCTATTCTACCATGACTGCCTCCCCCACAGACAAACATCTAGCGGCACCGCGACGTCTCGCTTAGCAGTGCTCTCAGTCCTCATTTTCGCTTTCGTTGCTTGCGTTATATCGGGTTTTAACAAAGATAGGCGCGTCCTCAATTTCTTGCCAAGAAACAGTTCACTGGGTGTTTTACCATTGAAAGAGTGGGGGTCATTCGTTAAGAAAAAAGAAAATTGTATACTTTGTGCTGCATGCTTCTGCTGCAGTCGGTCTTTTGATCGACTAGTGATTTCAAAAGAGCCTTTTTCACTGTTGGAAGTGTACGTTCTGCTGCACCGTTTCACTGAGGGTTGTAGGGTGGAGTTTAGAGTGTGCATTACACCATTTTTGCGAAGAAATTTCCGCTATTCGGTACACGGGAACTGGGGACCATTGTCCGTCACCGCTTCAACTGGCAGAGCATAGGATGCGAACACAGAGCGGACAACTTCAACTGTTTTCTGTACAGTTGTGCTGGACATTAGTTTAGCTTCCACCCACTTGCAGTGCTCATCAACCATGACCCGAAAGGCTTTGCCATCTTTTTCTGCGAAATCCATGCGTACGCACTCCCAGTTGTTCAGCACAATGCGTTGGCGAGCTAGTTGGTGCGGATCCATAAATGCTTTGTTTAGCGCAATAAAACGCACACAAGAAAGGCGACAGGACAAGGCGCCCAGTTGTTGTAACACCACATCCATCGCTGCAAAGGTGCCGCCGGAACCGAAGCTCGGACGCTGTTACAAATTTCGCATTTTTCGACAGACTCCTCAAGGTCTTTGTCAATGTTAGGCCACCACACGATTCCGTGAGCAAGCATCTTCATTTCGTTAATATCAGGGTGCTCTTCGTGCAGTCGATCTAAGAAGATCTTCCGCAATGAACTGGGAATTATGCGGTTGTTCCAAAAAAGACAGTTCACTTCTCAGGAAAGCTCATATCTTCTGATGAAAAATGGCTTTAGAGCTTTGTCGACTGCTTTCGGCCAACCCTGCCATGTCATTTCGCGAACCATTCTGAGCTGCTTGTCTTTATCAGTTTCTTTGGCTACTTCTTTAGCCGTCAGCGGAATCTTTGGAATGGGCGCAACAAAGTCCACAGCTTCCTCGGTAGGCACCCGAGGCAAAGGTAGCCTTGAAAACCCCTCTGCATTTCCAATCGAGCCACCCTTCGGGTGCTCACTCGTATACTGCTAACTGGCAAGCAAATTTGACCAGCGGTGCATTCTTGCTGCTGCCACGGAACTTGCCTGTTTCTTCGGGTCTAAAATGTAGGTGAGCGTTTGATAGTCCGTCAAGTAGTAAACTGTCGGCCATACAGATATTTATGAAATTTATGTATGCCAAACACGTTTGCAAGCGCTTTTCTTTCAATGTGGGCATCGTTACGATCGGCCTGCATGGGTACCGACCTGCAGAATTTTCCCAGCCCGCTGCGACGAGTCGTTTGGGAAAGCCAACAATGCGTCTCCTGCGTACAGCCCAGCGGCGCCAGCAAGTCTTGCCACGTTCGGCGGACAGAGTATTGTTAGTTGATTCGCTGTCGCCTTCACGGTCTACTTGGAGCAAGAGAGCTCCTGGAAAAGGGTGTCTTGTGGTTCTTTCTCCCGTGCCCCAGAAAGCGTCACAGTCAATGGACAGACGCGGCGTCTAACTGGGTGGTCAGCTCTGAAATCAAGAGGCGCCTGCTTGGGTCAAGCGTATCAACCCCTGTCTACGAGAACCCTCTCTCCTTGGTGAGTTCAGTGAAATCAAAGTGCGGAAGTGAGTCTGTGAATCCTTCGCCTCAAAGGCGGGTCGAGTACGATGACTCTCCCGTTGGACGAAGGTTGAACGGCAGTTTTCACTCATCTAGGATCTAGGGAGGACAGAGGGCTTTTAAGCAGCCGTTGTCGGCTGCTCGGTGTGCTTTCTTTTTCAGTCACGCTAGACTGATGAAATGTAACCTTATCCACCATTCATGTAGATACTGTAAATAAATCCCATATTCCTCGTTCTCGATGAGAACAAGTCCTTGCCTTCAACAACGTCCTTAGCGTGGATGAGTCGGACGACGGCATGGGCCAGCTACCACTTATTTCATGCCCGACCCCTACTCTTACAGCATAGTTTTTTTTCTGCTGTACTTAGCGTTCGAGAAGCGTATGCTACCGGTCTGTCTTCCCCATTGACATAACCCCGTAACGGCAGCTACGCCATGCGCTGACACGCAGATAGGTGCACAGACAGGCGGCATGGTGGCCGCACGCACTGACCTAAACAGCACATTGCATCGAGCCCGCGCAATGCCGAACACCGCATACGCCGAAGTATTCAGATGTAGCACATACTATGTTTCCTGAAGTCTACATGAAGCACAATGAAACATGACGGTCACACAGGGCACAAAAAGGGAACATACAGGAAATATAAAGGTCATGGCTATTTTCGTCTCTCTCTCTCTGTGTGTGTGTGTGTGTGTGCGTGTGCGTGTGTGCGTGTGTGTGTGTGTGCGTGCGTGTGCGTGTGTGTGTGTGTGTGTGTGTGTGTGTGTGTGTGTGTGTGTGTGCGTGTGTGTGTGTGTGTGCGTGTGACACAAGAAGCGTGACACAGGAAGCGCGAACGATGAGACTTCATCTTAGACGGCACACGCACAGACACAAATAACACATACGCTCGCACAAACTCTCTGCATGCACACGCGTGCGCCGAGAGAAAGAGAAAGAAAGTCTCACGTGCGCAGCACCGCTGTAGCGACAGCCTCGCCTCCAAGACCTTGGCGTGACAAGCCGACTCGAGCACTTGACCTCCGATGCGACAGATGGAGTTCTCCGAGGCCAGCTGCAACAGCTTCGTCATTCCCCGGGAGTATGAGAAGGAAGGCAGGAGTCGCAAGAGTTGCACCATTGTCGTGATCAGCATGGTCAGCGGGAAACTCTCCAAAGTGGCGGCATAGTGCTCCATAAACACCGATGTCATGCAACCTAACATAGCTGCAACCAAAAGTATGAAACGTAGTTGCATGCGCAGGAGCCGAGGAAAAGAAACGACAAGTATAGTACTACGTTAAAAGATTGCCGAACTTGACGGGCGAGAGATTGATTGGAGTGGCCGATTCGTGCGGTTCTGGCCAGCAGTTAAAGAGGTTCATGCAAAGTGCCTCGAGCGGCCGGTCACGCGGCAATTTTGCCTGCATTTGCGGGCTTCTTTCACGCTCGGAAAAACACTTTTATGTAGCCCGTATTGAGCAACAGATAGGTGTATCGGGTTCATGTCGCTCTACTGTTTTCTCAGTGAAACTTTTCATCTAATTATAATAACTGAGAATTTGATTATTTATTAGAACAATTATCTAGTTAGGCGGAAGTTAAAAAATAATTTGAGCATCTCCAAGCGAAGGCAAACAATATTACTGTGGTTCTGTCCAGCTACGTGGCCTTCGAATATTTTTTAACTCTGGCTAAAGTTAGCTGAGACACCCTGTTTATCGCGCACATTCTCTCAACACTAGGGGGCGGCAAATTACAAACGACAAGTCATCTTGTATGCCACAAACCTAGAAGTTTCATTTTCGCATGATATAACGATACAGATGTTTGACTAACACAAGCTGTATGATATGAATATGATATGCCCCTAGCAGTTCACGCGCTGTTTTAGCTCTACTCCTACCCAGGATCCTCACCTCAGAACAAAGTGGCTCCCAGCAGCGTGATCTGCAATGCGCAGAAAGATGCGCGTTTATATCCCTTTATTTTAATTGTTGGCGTTTTTCCTCATTCAGTCGTTCCCACAACGGCCGGTCTACCCGACGTAAGTTTTTCCGTAACTTAGGGTGTGTATAACTCACACCCTAATGGTGCGAGTTATACACACATTTACACCCTTTTTCACTTTTAAGGATGTAAATTATTTTACAGTGTGGAACACTGCACGTAGTGTTTTGCGTGCTTGACTTTGCACGTATGCACAGCACGTCCCGTGATTCGGACGCATAGGCGAGCTAGTCTGTTCGGGGTGGAAAACGCAACATGTACCACATACATGTTCGCCACCTTCTTCAGTTTGTGGCTCATCTTGTAAAAATAAGGTACCGCTAGTGCGTTTCTTCAGGAATGCTGCTCACCTTCCTTGCCTAGCTTGGAATTATTGCTACGTTTGACCTTCCGAAGCAAGGTTTCTGTCACCGAGATGATAACCTAACGAGATAATCCGACATTTAAAAGCCACTAGATGTGATGTTTAAAACTAGATTCGAGCTGGTGGACAAATACGATCTTCTAAGCGCGGACCGTATACAGGCACAGCGCCACGATACCTCTTATAACAATTTGTGAGCGCGTAAAGTGGTCGGAAACAGTTGTCTTGCTCGACGTGAATAGCGCAAGCAAGTGAATAGCGCAAGCAAACACGTTCATGTCTGCTGGTGTTGTTTTTCTTGTTGTGGACATACGGAGAATGCGACCCACTTTTAATTAAGAAACAATCAAGGTGCCGCTACGAATTCCTTTTAAGCGAGGTTGCCCGCAGGGTTTGACGGGCGCGTTAACTAAATCAGATATCTCGAATTTCTTAGTGTAATTTTCACTAAACAGCAACGCACGTGGCCACGTAGACCTATCTCACGGTCAACTTGAAACGTCCTTGGGACGCAGCCCAGCAAAGGGAAGAGATTTCAACACCACCGCTGCTAATCGCTAAAATAAGCGGGCGTGAAAAGCGGGGAAGACTATGGTTAAGTCATTTGCATGGCAATGGCTTGTCCAATCGATTAGTGTGCACACATTTCAACATTTCCTATCCTCATACTTTCACGAAAACAGTGTTTCAAAGAATTTGGTGCACAAACCCTTCAGTTTTCCAGCACCAATAAAGCGCCAGACTTTACCCGAAGACCTGAAGCCAAACCTTTCCGCGGAAGCCAAACTAACGGTTCAAACAGCCGTATTTGGACGTGAAGTTCTCTCTAAAATCGATCAGAGGGAGTGGCTTGCTAAAAACCACATGTAACGAAAACGTGTTTTAGTATTATCGCTTATATCTTTGCGACCGCAATATCCACGTGTCTAACTTTGATATCGTTGCGTAGAGGAAAGAAGCCATTATTCGACCATGCATGTGTCACGTGCACAGATGGCGCCGTTGTTCCGCCACGCATGATGCAATCGGAGCTGAATTTAGCCTATACCTCGGCGTTCAGAGAGCCATAGACCGGCAGCATTTTTGTCGATCCGTGCGAGAGTGCATGGTTGCATTTGAGAGAACTCACTCAGTCACAGTAGGTATATTTGAAGAAGTAGCTTAGCGCAAAAAAACCACAGACACAAGGAAGGCAGACAAGGACAAGCGCTACTCACAACTGTTTAGTGGAAGGAAGGATAGTGCATATATATATATATCCTCTTGTCACGCATGCGCCTACCAAGCAGAAGAGAAGCCAGTACATGCACATCAAAGGCGGTTGCGCAAGAAGTTAAATTCGGCATCCAGTAATGTGATGGAAGCCTTCCATCACATTACTGGATGCCGAATTTAACTTCTTGCGCAACCGCCTTTGATGTGCATGTACTGGCTTCTCTTCTGCTTGGTAGGCGCATGCGTGACAAGAGGATATATATATATATGCACTATCCTTCCTTCCACTAAACAGTTGTGAGTAGCGCTTGTCCTTGTCTGTCTTCCTTGTGTCTGTGGTTTTTTTGCGCTAAGCTACTTCTTCAAATATGGACGACCAACTAGCCCAACAGTCAACTCTTACAGTAGGTATAAGCCATCAAACTCCAACCTGTGCTCATCAGGAATTAGACCTACACAAGTGCTCAACTTTTTTGCACAACTATCACGCTTGTTCGGTTTTGACGCTCCTGCGTTTGACACGCAGGTTTCAGAAATGGCCTGCAGGGACTCGGGCAACAACACCTGAGGGACGCCAATTCGCACTCATCCTCTCCTATTCCGCCCTGATCATGGCCGACCCACTACGAATAGGAAGCGAGCACGATTGCAAGATTAGACCGTAGGTCCCCCACTAGTTGCATCATGAGTTGACCATGTAGGCTTTCAAGCGCATGAACATGTCATGCGCTTTACTTCTGTATCGTTATTTACAGAGTTATTTACTTCTGTATCGTTATTTTATTGTATCGTTATTTATTTACGTAGTGTACAAAAATGGGGTGAAGCACTCGGGCAGCAAAACAGAGGGATATCCAATCTCTTTGGCCACGGCGGAACGTGTCCGTCTCCAAAAAAAAAAAAAGAAACAGGCGCAAGCACAGGTGAGTGAGGTAAGATCGGGAGCCCCAACCAACTTCGAGTGTGACGGTCTGTGGTGCCGCCCGCAAGGAGGGTCATTTCTTTACCTTAATTCCCACGTAGTGCTTAGATTTAGGTGCACGTTAAAGAACCCCAGGTGGTCAAAATTTCCGGAGTCCTCCACTACGGCGTGCCTCATAATCAGAAAGTGGTTTTGGCACGTAAAACCCCAAATATTATTATTATTATTAATTCCCACGTACCTTCTGCAAAACAGAAGGGCCGAGTACGAATAGGTAGCGAGCACGATTGAAATATTACACCGTAAGATCACCGCTATCTGCAGCATATAAGTAAGCAATGTAAGCTTTAAAAATATGCAAGGATTGAAAGTTTGCTTAATATAATTCTGATAGGAGACCCTTCCATTTTTTTTTTCTTTGCTTTTGGGCCTTCTGAAAGTGTTCACCTTGATCTGTGCATGGTAAGCGCATTTATGCTAATAAAGTTGAAACTATAATGCGTGAATAAATTTAACTTTTGTATTATTTGGTTACGTCATTTCTGTATACCCTCCACACAGCCTCTGCAGCAGGAAGACGACGTTTGACGTATATACCCCACTGCGGCTGGGTCCCCGATACAGCCTACCCGATTTTGTTTTCCAATAATGCAGTAGAACTTTTCACGTCATGCATTGCGTCGAATACTAATTAGACATCCCTCTGACTATGGGCTGTAATTCGCATGGAATACAATCCCTTAATTATTTTCACGTGTAACGACGAACATGATCAATGCGCATACATTTACATCAACATTTCTAGTGTTTTGTTTTGTTATGCTGCGCGACGGATGACCGGACTTACCTATGGCAAACATCGACATGGCAAGCGTAGAGAATCCGAAACCAGGGTTGTCGAAAAAGAAGGAGCATATGTAGATGAACGGTAGAGCGGCTAATCCATGCAGTATATTCATCATAAAGATTAATTCTGCGAAAGAACACAGAAGACAAACCTTCTCTCGTAAACTTGCTTTGCCGTTGGCATGACGTAAAAGCAGCGACGTTCTCTTCAAGTTCGTGAGCAATGCGCAGAGCATCGGGCGCCACTGGCTCGCCGGCTGCAATGCTCATAAGAAAGAAATATATCTTCCGCTCAACACTAACTACCATGCGGCGCTGTTGCAATTAAAATTGAATACATTATTTCACTGCCATCTCCACCGTTCATTGCCAGTGCGACAGAAAAAATCGACAGAGGCCAAATACACAAAGCTTTTCTTTCGTACACGCGCTGTTTCCCCCTCCCCCCCCCCCCTTGCCGGGTCACCCTCGATAATTCGTCCATCAACCCGAATGGATGCATTCTGCTGTTTCAAAAATGCCTAGCGCATGTTTATGTGCATCTGAATATAGGCCTAGGTTAGCATACAGAGCTTTCTCTCTCTCTTTGTTAACATATAGTTTCTTGTGCGTAACGCAAGAACCAACTGCTATATGTAAGGAGGTCTGCAACGCGCTGTAACATTCTAGACTCTCGCAGGGGAAACTGCAAGGAGAATTAAAGGGACACTGCGGAAAAACATTAGTTCAGACAAAGTAGTACCAAAAGTACTAATACCAAAAGTACATGTCCCCAAAGAAAGCCCCTTTTGCCGTGAGTGCAGCATTAGCAAGTGTGACAAGCCGCAAAAGTTAGACGTGTGGCGACTCTTTTATCAGTTGCCGCATCAGTTGGCCGTGACGTCATGACTTTTGACGGCATCTGCTTCAAGCTGGATTGCTCTGTATTTTAAGATAGATAGAAACTGAACTTGATTTGATTTGATTTGATTTGATTTATTGATTTCCATTTACACTCACACATGTACAGAGGAGTGGTAAATGGAGGTGGATGAGGGAAAAAAGCCGCACAGACACGGCTTGAGGTAACCTCACCCCCTTAGGTACAATATGGCTGCATGGCGTAACACATCAAGCGCCATATAAATTACATTTATCTAGTAGCCATAAAACATTGCAGTTATACAATATATGAAAGAACAGTGAAATATTTCCACAATAACAATGCAAAACACACTGCGGCATTGAAATAAATAAACTTAGTGAGTTGCAGCCAGAATACAAAAAGAAATGCTTTGAAATCCTTGACGTTGCATTTTCGTACCAGCGCTGAGGGTTGCGGCGCGAAACGCAATAAATGGAACTTTTACTTTATATTGTTCTTATCCACGTATGATGGTGAAAATTAAAAAAAAATCTAAAGGTATCAGTATAAACCGATATAGTGTTTCCATTTATCGTCTCTGTCCATAGTGTTTCTAGTGATATAGTGTTATAGCGTTTCTATTTAACGTCATATGTCCATGAGGTAACGGACCACGTGACTGGAAGGATACGAAATGACAAAGCTTCTCGCAAAGTGCATACAGAATCGACTAAGAGCATCGATTGTGCGGCGACGCAGCGCATGCAGGAAGCACTGTAAACGGTGTTAGATTGCTCACGTATGAAACTGTAGTTCAGCGTTCTCTCGTGGAAAAATGCGATTGGTGGCAGAACAAAGACGGCGGTCCCCATATAAAACATGAAGTCCCAAACGAAGCTGAAAGTCCAGTAGAGGAATGGCCCGACTCCTGCTATAGCATGCAGGTGTTTTACCTGCAGAGAAGAATTATGCTCGACTGTAAAAAAGTGAAGAGGAAGGGCTTAGAGGGATGAATGGATAAAGCAGTTCGTGGGTTAATGTATGGTGCACTGGAATAGGGCAATGTGTCGTCCGGCGACGAAAGCGTGCCACTTTCTGCGATGACGGCAGGGGGTGCTGGAGCACGGATATATGGATGGAAGAGAGGAGCGTCTGGTCTACTGCAGCGCCACCTTTCGCTGCAGCTTGGAGTCATTTCTGGCAAGAAGAAAAATAAAGGTGCAACACAGGGCCTCCGGGATTGGCAGTTATGGTTGTTGCGGACGTCATGCCTGTACGTACGGAGCTCGCTGATTGCTTGCTGTGGTTTTTCCTGCCGCGTTCGGGCGTTCTTTATGTGCACGGGAAGCGCTGGATTTCTAAATATGTATTTGTGTGTGTGTGTGCGTGTGTGCGTGCGTGCCTGCGTGCGTGCGCGTGGTTTGTTTTGTTCAGTGAAGCCTGGCGACCGCCTTGATGGCTGATGCAACATCAAAGGAATCCCATGCAACCCACCAGGTACAGTGCAGGTGCTCCTTCCGGGCTTCGTATCGTCGTGTGTTTCGAAATACTAAAAACAAACGCGTGCTTACTGAACGGTACGAGTAGACGAGTGTTTGTTTCTCTTCTACGACCGAAACGCTGAGCAGACGATCAGAAACACTGCATGATCTCTGGTTGGAAACGTGCAAGCTTAGAAGCCGTTTGGTGTATTCTACAGTTCGTAGTGTAGTTTTTGTGACATTGATTTCAATTGTTTTGTGAGCATTTTAGTTTATAAATGCAGAAAGTTTTGCACAACATATTTACATACCGCACACTAGGCATGCCGGTCGATCGCAGCGCCCTACTGGTGGCGTCATCGCAGAAGCGTTCTCAGTTTTGCCATTGTTTTGCTGTACACACGACACACTGTCCCATTCAAGAACACCATAATTAATGTACACCAATGTAGTCGCACGTCGAGGCATGATTACGTATTGATGAGCGTAATTCTTAACGAGAATTATTTGTGTTACAGTTATTGCGTCTCTCATAACGTGATAGCTCACTGAAGTGTACAGATACATAAATCAGTGAACCATGATCATGAACCATGAACTTGACGAAGCGATTCACTTAGCCAGCTATGACATCGTCGTCTATGTATTCTAAGCTTATCATCTTACCTGAGTGCCGGTATGGTCAAGCACACAAAATACTAGGCTCTCAGCGCAGATTGTAAGCCAAATTTAAATTTGAAATCGCTGCCTTTGAACCTCTTCCACGAACACTGGCCGTCATTTTTACAAGTCCTGAAAACGCGCTTGGTCGTATTTCTTGTCATTAGAAAAATTTCATGAAACACCATTTTCATATTTCATTAATGAAAATATTGATTCAAACATGTCGACACTTGAGATTATGTAAAACGCTGCCAGGTGGCATGCTTCATAACTTTCACGATAACTGCGCGCCGGTTTCAATGACGCTTTCTCCGATTAACGTGTTTAACCTTTTCGATAGGTTGCTTATGCGACTTTTATTGGGCTTGTCGTAGTGCTGTATCGTCCGCACTAATCATTCGCTAATGAATATTGAATGAATGCACTAATCCACTGGCGTTCCACACGCCGCATGTTTCTGGGCAAAACGGGTTTTAGCCAGCTTTAACCACACGACCAGGTAATATCGGCTATAATTCAAACACAAACAAGTTGAAAACTTCTCGAATGCGTTGTTGCGTCCCCACGTTCGCCTAAATTTCCAACACTCGCTTAATTCGAACTTGAGGCCGGACATGTGGGACAACGCTATGCTTATAGAAACCGATAACACAGCGATTAAATGGCAAACCTTCATGTCATTACGCTAAACGAGCGTTCTCATCAGCCATTTCCTGCTAATGATTCAATTTATGCAGATGTTACCGTATTTGCCAGACCCTAACGAGCACTTTTGTTTTCGGGAATGCACATGTGGGACTAAAACATTGACATGCGCGTTAGGTACAAGCAGAAAATAAAAAGATACAGTATAATGACAAGATAATATAATCTAATCTAAACGTCGCTACAGCTGCGTTAGCTGCGGTAGGTTTATTCCCGCTATGTTAGTTCATTAGACTGTAGTATTATACTATTCTAGACGCTATAGTTAGGCTGCCATACATTGTGTACAAGCTATTTAGAAAATGCGGTATTTGAAATCCGCGAAGTGTGCGCATAGCGTCAGAATAGTGTTTGCCTGAACTCGTTGGTTGCACATAGCACAATTCGCTTCCATTGCGTGTCGTCGTCCCTTTCTGCCCGTGTCAGTGCGTTCTGCTCGAAACCAATCGTGCTCTGCGCATGGCCTCCGAAATTCGTGGCGCACCGGTGCGTGCGAAGCCTGAGAAACGCGTCGTGCGGCAACCGGACTCCTCTCTCGCGCTTCTTTCTGGACGCAATGCGCCATCTGGTGGCACTGCCGCGAAGCCCGCGCGTAGCCTCCGAGACGAGCAGCGTGGCGGGCCGGTGCCTGCGAACGCTCAGAATTGTTCCGTCGCTTATCCGCACACTCAGCGGCACATGCACAGCGACCCAAGTTGGTGAGAGGTTCATTGAAGAGCGGCACATACCCACGGCGTTAATGGTGCAGCTCGGTAAAGCGCTGGCGAGAAAAGCCCTCATTAAAAAGCGGCATATACCCAGTGCATTTGTGGCGCAGCCTGCTAATGCATCGAGT
Source organism: Dermacentor andersoni (assembly GCF_023375885.2). Lineage (NCBI taxonomy): Eukaryota > Metazoa > Arthropoda > Arachnida > Ixodida > Ixodidae > Dermacentor > Dermacentor andersoni. The sequence goes on along the minus strand of NC_092815.1, from coordinate 157,466,795 downwards.
TGCTGCCCTTGAGGAACCCTTGAGACGTGGGCTTGTTTCGACTCAGCATCGGAGAAATTTAAGGGACATTTTAATGCGCAAGCATTAAATGGCGCATGAGACGGAAAATCCGGCGTTGTCGGCGTGGCCAAACGGCGGTCCAAAAAGGCTAGGAACACTCAACATTTGGTGGGAGTCGAACCCACGCCCTTTGATGGTAATTAGGGCGAATACCCGCCGTGGTTGCTTAGTGGCTGTGGTGTTGGGCTGCTAAGCACGAGGTCGCGGGATCGAATGCCGTTTGAAACAGAACAGTGCGCATTTTGACAGGGACAAGGAGGGACACACGACACGGACGAGCGCCGACTTGCAACTGAAGTTTATTGCTTGGAACGAAGAATATATAACAGCTTCAAACAACAGGAGAAACTGAAAAACATACATAGATTCACCGTCAATCATACATGCCGCACTGAACAAGGGAGATGACTGTAATCATCATACCCCCCCCCCCCCCCTCCCCGCTAAAATAACCAGTTGTTTGGACGTAATCGATAAGGAGGGGCTACTGACGCATGCGTCTTTTGACCAGGCGATGTGGGCTGCTTCGATGATTCCACGCGTTAGTTGATTACTATGCTTACTTAAAATCTGTGTCCGAGCGAAGTCAGGGTGGCAATCTTTGCTGTCGCAGTCTCTACAGTGGATGCCAAGATGCCTTTTTTACAGTATTATGCACATTGTTGTCATGCTCCTTCAGGCGTTCATTAAGGCATCTCGCCGTTTGACCGACATAAAGCCTGCCACATGACAAGGGAATGGCGTAGACAACTCCCTCTTTACAAGATACAAATTGATTTTCATGTTTGATGTGGCACTCTCTTGGGACTAAATCAGTATTAACCATTTTGCACACCTTCTAAAGCTTATCCGGAGCCGAGAAAACGACTTTGACACATACTCTGTTAGCTATCGTTTTTATTCTGTGGGAGACATGATGAATATAAGGCACTACAGCGTTTTTTTTTTTCTTTTTCCTTACGTGTCATCGATCTACCCGTTGTCCTTTCCTGTTTTTGCTCAAACTACTGAGGATAGTTTCTGACTCTGACACTAGCAGCTGCTTGGCATAACCAGCCTTTACCAGACGATCTGTTTGATGATTGAATCTATCCTGCATGGAGTGCATGCGAGATTTGTTAAGCGCGTTCCGATAGCATTATTGTCAGTATAAGCGCTGTTCTGTTTCAAATATAGCTTACCAACGCACCCAAACGTCAGTTTTATCGAATCCCGCCCACGGCGGCCGCAGCTCGAGGGGGCGAAATGCGAAAATACTCGTGTACCTAGATTTAGGTGCACGTTACAGAACCGCAGGTGGTCCAGATTTTCGCAGTCCACCACTATGGTGTGCCTCATAGTGAGATCGAGAAGAGAGGGGGTTAACCGAGGGTCCCGATTTTTATTAGTCATATCATAAGAAGCCAACAAACACTGACACCAAGGACAACATAGGGGAAATTACTTGTGTTTAATAAATGAAATAAGGAAACGATAAATTAATGGAAATTAAAGTGGATGAAATCGGTGGATCGTTTCCTTATTTCATTTATTAAACACAAGTAATTTCCCCTATGTTGTCCTTGGTGTCAGTGTTTGTTGGCTTCTTATCATAGTGAGATCGTGGTTTCAGCACGTAAATCCCCATAACTTAACGCGAAGTTAATTAAAGTACAGTTAATTAAGACATAGTTAAAGCACTCGAACCCTCGACCTTTGGTGAGTGTCGAACCCACAACCTTGCGTTGTGGTATAATGTCTCAGCATCGCACGATGGTCGCAATGCTTTCGAATTCATCCACATAGGGATAACTAAGTGCCCCTTGAACATTTTCTTCATTGCATAGCGGCACATTCCCGGTGGCACATACCTAGTTATCCAAATTGGCATCAATTAGATTGACTGGAAACCAGCGCAGACCGAGTGGCATATACCCAACATTTCAAGTCGGCGTCAAACAATTTCCTCAAACAGCAGTACCTAACCTAGTCCCGCTTCTACCCATGTCGGCATGACAGAGGTTCATTGAAGAGCATCACGCATGTTAGCATTGCCACATGCTCAGTGACGAAGTTGGTCCAATCGTTGGATTCGAGCTCTGTTACCTCAACACAGCAGCCCGATGTACTACCCACTCGATCACTGACTACGCAGCGACCCACGTCGGTGGACAAACGATTGGATAAAAACAAACATACATAGATAGCCCCCGAAAAGTGCGTGAAGTACCCGAAGAATGATTAAAATTTAATCTGGCCAACCCATTTAATGCGTAGGACAGATAAGCGGTGTTTTATCAGAGCTACATAATGGGCACAAAGAGAAGGGAAGTGCATTCGAGGAAGGCAGAGAATGAGGTGGCGTGATCAAATCACGACATTTACAGGCATAACTTGGGATCAACGAACGCGAGACAGGGGTAATTGCAGACCGCTAGGAAAGGCCTTCGTCCTAACAGTAGACATAAAAATGGTATGATGATGATGATGATGATGACGATGATGATGATGATCCACATCCAACCGCCCACCTCCAACGCCCTCTCGGTGATGGGCAGTAGCACAAAATTGCTGCACATCAAGCTGGACGCCAGCGGCAGTAAGATGGAGCGCAGCATCTTGGGCAGCAGCTCGCGGTGGGTCTTCGCGACATTCACGTCCTCGTCCTGGTGCTCCGCGTCGGTGCCGTAATGCAGCTGCGTCACCTCGAAGCGAAGCTGGGCGTCCTTCACACCGCTGACGAAGCGCAGGCGTGCCTCGTTGTAGAGCGATACGACGAGCAGCGCGCAGTGCTGTATCTCGCCGTTGTACCACAGCACAGTGCTGCGAAAGTCCAGAGCGAGACCTATATAGTGAATTCTTGTTGGTTTCTCAGCTACCGCTGCGTTTCAAGAGGTAGCCTCAGGCAGGTGTATACGTATCGCGCTCCTATATTTATGTGGCTAGCGGACCCCTATGTGCCTTGAAATTGTCTTGTACAAGACTAATGCCCATGACCAAGTTGCAATTATTGGTAGGCACCTAGTTCTTGCTGCGCTTGAAGCAGGTTCTTTAATGCCTGCATGCATCAGCTAACACTTTTTCTCGATTTAAGCGTAAGTTGCGCCGGTCAACCAACTAAATATGCTCAATATGCGGTGCAATATTAAAGGATCAAATGGACAAACGTCACTGATGATGAATAGCTTAGCAATGAAATGGTTCGTATACCTGCTTTCATTTTTGGCGAGCTGAATTCCGAAGTGCAGATTGAATATGTAGAAACGCAAATTCTTCTTGGCTTCGAGGAGGGCTTCTGTTGTGACGTCCAGGCCTGGGTCCATCATCTTCACGCTAAATGAGTGCGGTTGCAGCACCAAAGGCTTGAGGTAGTCTTGGAAGAACTCATCTTCCCAGTCCTGCCATTTTATGAATCCCTGCAGTGCGGCCACGCGTTGTAACAGAGACTGCAGTTATAGGCTTCCTCTTCTTAATGTGACGCGCGAATGCATATCTTAAGAGCAATACTTGCCATGTGTTTTATTGCTTGCAATGGCTTTAATGCGATAGCAATTGTATGGACCCTCCAGGCGAACTTTCGCCGTCGTTGTCGGCTTCGCCGTGAGGTTCCTTATAAAAGAATACAAGTGCGATAAGATCCCGGCCACGCACCGTACGCTGTAGGCGTGAGGGAAAACATGTGAGTGTGAGCCGAGAAGGATGGTGGCTTGCTGCGGAAGCATGGAGGAAGGGCATAAATGAGGAGAGACCCTATCCAGTCCACGCGCTAGAAGAAAATTGTGGAGGTAGTCACGTGGTATTTGTCGCTGTAGCGACCATGTTGTCTGGGCACTATGGCAGTTCTGTTATGGTGGTGCGTACTCATGCGTGTGTTGCTCCGTAGGTCCTGTACCGTACGTGGCCAAGGCGTCGCGTGTGCAGGTTTGCGCAAGTAACTCTGTTGTTTCGCTGTGTTATCTAGACTGTACTCTTCCGGCTATTATTGTAGCTAGTTGGGACCGGAAGTAAAGAGCGTGGAATCGGCGCTCATGCACGCCGTACATTGCGAAACACGTCTCGGACGAGGGGCGATCTGGGAGTATACTTGCCTTCTTTGGCGAATTCATGCCAACGTGCCATTACAGCGCGAAACCGCTGTGCTTCAGAATATGTGCGATAAATGTCTTGCAGGTCAACGACAGCTGTGACGTGCTCCCGCTTTTGACAGCGGACGATGCAATTTTGGCACGCATAACAGCCATGTGTAAGGATGGGAAAGAAGCAGCCGGTGTGAGTAATTAAAGGACGAACACTCCTTACTGCTGATAGATTATCGGTGTGTCCGAAGGGGACAGGGAAGTGAAGGTTGGCGGCTGCGGTGCAAGAGTGAACAAGGGTCGATAGAAGAACGGACGCCTGCGCGCACAACAAATGGCCGATCGCACGGTGGCCCGATCAACGCACTCGCGCGCCGTACGCATACGTACGAACGTACTGTTCGACGCCACGCGGTAAATACCACAGAAAGTTTCTGTGAAGCTTCGCTTACCGGGAGAACAAGATACCTGAGGCGGCAGTCAAGTGTATCTAATCGCGTAGCGACGTTCTTCTGCTGGCCTCCTCGACGGCGCTCTGTGAATTGTCACATCTACACGGCGCGTGGCCGGCAGGAACTTGTTCAATAAAGCAAAGCAATCGCACAAGCCACGACCAGCATAAGTACGTGTTTGTATTCATAAACTGCAGTTGGGCTGGTCATACGTTGATGCGTCGTGATGTGCGTCTAAAGCGTACTGCCATTCATCCCCTGTGCGTTCTTGTAGTGCAGCGAGAATGCACAAACTTATTTTCAGAAAAGCCGGGACAAGTAGCGGGGACCGACCGCGCGGTCTAATTTGCGGAGTTCATTGTGAAGTTCTTTCAACGACGGAGTGCAATATACTCGGACGAAATGACTTTGACAACGGTATCGCGATCGCGCACCGCGACTGAACACTAGATGTCGCTGTGGAAGGCATGTCTCGCATACCTGTCCCCTGCGCAGCACCCCCGGAAAGGTGTAGGATAGCGTGTCGCCCGAGCGTTCGACGTCCCAGTCGGTATCGCTCAAGGCTACGTGCTCGAGGGAGAAAAGCAGCGTCAGGAGCAGCGGTGGCAGCAGCCAGCTGAACAGCGGCTGCTTCTTCTGACGCCAGACGCACGTGGCACGCTTGGCCAGCACGGCCCACATGCGAGTCGCGAGGCTGGGATCCGAGGACACTGTGGTGGCCATCACCTGCAGTACGGACTCTGCACCAGCACCACGCGGCCACACTTTTGCTCAGAAGGGCGTTGGTGTGGACACCGTTGCACGAAAAAAAAAAAAAAGAAGAGAAGCGCAACTCGAACACATGACTCTTAGAGACGGTCGAATTTTCAGTGCAGTCTTGTGATGGCTCCTTTATCGAGTACTTTCAAAAACATCGTAATGTCGCCGGGGAAAATGCTGGCACATGAACTCGAGACACGTAGCCAAAATTCCTGCCCTTCTGTAAGTGACAGGCTACCGGAGAGATTCGCGTGAGCGGCTGCACAGGGAGCGCCATCTTAACTGCTTGGCTACGGGATCTCTTTGCGATGTTGCGATGCCTTGTGTGCTGAAGCATCCAGTACTTAACAAAACAACAACAACAACAAACACGCAATTAAAAAGTACCATCATTTCTACGGGCGTACGTAAGCATAGCGTATACAGACGGTGGTTCTCAAGCCTTGTACTCTTAATATTTTCGCTGAATAAGGTTTCGAAACGTTCTAACGAGGGCTAGCTTGTAGGGCATGGCCTTATGTTGTAAATAGCGCTCCTTAGGTGACACACAAGGAAACTGACGTGCAAGCACACTGACACGTGAACACGAAACGCGCAAAGTCGTTGTCCGTTTCGCGTTTACATATCAGTGTTCCTACATCTCGTATGTCACATAAGCAGCACAACTTACATGGTAAGATCGCATGATTAAACTTACAAATTTTGTCAGTGCTGATAACGAGAAAACATAGTTGTTTGTTCGGGTATGTACTCGAGACAGCAAGTGGTATACAATGTTATACAGCGTTTTTTAGTTCCATATTTTTTTTATTGACACGAGCATCGAGTGACACTCTTGTTTCTTGCGCACCACTTCCGGTTCCCCTCCTGAGACGACCGGGGACGAAATCGAGAATAAATAAAAAAAAAGTAGCACAGTACAAAATTCGTGGGTTTCGTTATACATATGACATCAGAGCATAAGTTTAGTCACAAGCTGAGTTACTAAAGCGTCTGGAACAATTAGAATTAATTATAAATCACTGATTACCACACACCAAAGCACAGAATCGTAGACTACAGAGACCAGCCACGTGAGCACGACTTTGGCGAAATTCCTGGAAACCCCGAAGTAGAAAGCGGAAGTAATGACGTCACTAATGATGTCACACACAAGTAGGTGGCATGACATTTAACCGGCTCATTAATGGAAACCGTTGCATGGCATAGACAGCATCTGCCTAGCAGAGCGCATGTGACGTCACTATCCTCTCGTGCTTCTCTCCCAGCGCTAACCTGCTCGCTCGCTTGCTCTCAACAGGTGCGCGCGCGCGCTCGTTACGTGCTCTGACGTCAGCACCGGAGAAGGCGCGTAAGGTGCGCTTCGTGCGCCGCTCACTAGGGGGCTACGACCCGCCAGGTGGCGTGCTCGGCGCTTCCTCTTCGCCCTCCCTTGCTCCCCGTCCGCATATCGTGCCAGGGGAAAGACGTTCGCTCGCTTACCCTAAAGAACACCAACGTTGAGGTGCTAGTGCCACTAAGAGACACCTAACTCAAATATTTAGGTAGCCTACCATGTTTTTTTCTCCCAAGAAGCAGACGCTGAGTTCACCAGCTCTGCTCCCACATCCTAAGAGCAAATTAGGTGCCCTCAGCTCATTTAGTGGGAGCAACTGTTTCACTGTTATAAAAGTTTATTTTCTAGAATTATCCTACTTTGCCACGGGGTCTGTTAACTCTTTTTGTGGCCAAAAGTGAGCGCACTCTAATATAGAAATATGGGAACCCTCGGGAGCAGAGTTAACTTGTGAAAAGCCGTTATTCTAGACAAGAGGACTTTTCGGTACTACGTTTATTATTACAGTTTACGACTTGACTAATTTTTCAAACTGTTTGAGACGATACAGCTCACCCGTTGCGTTTAACCATTCTAGTGAAGATTGCCGGTGCGATATCGAGTCGGGAGTAGAGCATTGGCATCATATTAGACGAATTTAGTATAGCGTTTTAAGCGTTAAAAGACGACCACATCATACGCTTGTCTTCGATTAGACCTTTAGCGAGACCGTTACGCATTGTCACGGTAGCTAGCATAGCGAACGCGTAGTGAATGTGAAATGCGGTGGCGCCCATCATGCAGGTACACAAAAATCAAAGCAGCTCAGGGGTAATGGTGGCACGTTTTTTAGGCCAGGCAGCGTCAGAACTGACCGCTAATCTCAACAACGGCGACAGAACATCCCGAATACTTGATCCTCAAATAGAGATAAGGCTACGAGAAATACAATTTTATCCTTTATGCTTTGGTCCTGCAATGACGGGCAAGCAACATGAGCGAGTTCGCATCTAACGGGGCGGCCTCGGCGTCGTTTTGTGTTACGCTAGCCACGCCAAAAGCTAGCATGCGTACGTAACACACAAAGCTTTTCACATATAGCGTTCAGTGCATGCGTTCGCACCAGCTACGTCATAGCGTAGGCAAGGGTTTTGCGTACGCTATGTAATAAAACCTTTGATTGTCGCATTACAAAGGAGTCTCACGAAGCAAGCGCGCGTGACACCATGGGCTTGCGCGAACCAAGGATCGGGGCACAGCACGACTCACCCTGGACTTCGATCACGGAATTCTCGTCCTTCCTTGTCGCTGCCGCGCGCTGCTGATGTGCGTGCTGCTCTTCGCCAACGCGGACGAGCACGTCTTCGAGCGAGGTCACCGTCACGCCGAGCGAGTCGATGCCGAGGTCGGCGCTGCGCTGCTCCAAGTCCTGAAGAATGAAGACGGAAGCCGCAGTATTTTTTTTTTCTTTTGAGGTAAGGCTATAACAATGTAATACCAAGGAGGAGTGTGAGAATATTCGGCGTCCTGAAGCACAAATGGGCTGTGAAACGGAGTAGGCTGAGCGATCCATATGTCTCCGTTTTGTGTTCGTGCACTCGTCTTTCATCGGAATGCGGCCACAACAAGCGGTAATGGAATCCGCAACCTAGCGGGGAGCTGAACACTAACGTGAAATGGCTTGTAAGAGTGAAAGCCCTTGTGAAGCTTTGTGGTGGTCGCCCGCAAGCCTCATTAACAAAGACAGTAGTACGGCGCCAACAAATCACAGGTTCTGCAACAGATTTATACGCTAGAATAGCAGCTTGGGCTTGTTGGCGATTTATACGGCGATGACCAGCTCAGAGGTTGACTTTTGCGCAATGTGGCAAATAATAAGGAAGTACGGCGTAAAAGCTCAGGATAAGGAAATGCAGACGCACAAAACGAGGATGCAAGAACTGAAAATCACAGACGTAATTTCTCTTGTTCTGTGCTGTTTACGGCTGCCTTTTCTTACCATCGATTCCTACCAAAATGCTGCACTCTACGTCGTTCTAACGAGGAAGGAAAAAGTATTCTTGCAAATTTGCAGGAAGGTAGATAGAGCTCGAGAAAGGCACCTAGGTATCGCACCGTGGCACTAACGAGTGGGTTCTGAAGAGATTTCTCCATCCACCATTTTCAAGTACCGAAAACATTTTGTTTTAGGTGCTCTTGAGGTTTAACTTTATTACGACACAAAGTGCTTAGTGTATTTTTCTCCGTTTTTGAAACTTTAATAACTACGCCTTAGGCTTGGCATTTAACGGGTGGAAACGTTCGTTAGCTGTTTTCGGGACACTCGCTTCTGAACAGCGCATGGACTTCTTTAGTGGGAATATAGCCTTTAGCCTTACTCATCTCTATTGTACGAGGAATTAAGTCTGTCGAACAAAGGAGTCTTCGCATTATAAAGGCGAAAAAGGGGCGAGTTTGTAACCCTGAGAACAGTGGCAACGCGTCTATACTGCTCGTTGGAATCAGTCCCAGAAGCACGTCACCACTAGTGCGCCGCATGCCCTGAGCGCGCTACTCTCCGCCGTCGTCGCCTTCCTATAATATTTCACAAAGTCAGAATCAAGTTGAAATAAGCTACACAATTAGAAACGACTGGGTGACTTATGTTGAATTCCAATGGCGGAGTCGGAGCAAGTTTGTTCCAATGACAGAGTGAGGGCGGGAGTAAGGTGTTCCAATGAGAGAGTCAGAGGGGATTCAGAGCGGGAGTCACTCCGTGGAGCAGAAAAAGATGCTCCGCCAAAATCGGCGGAGTGGACCAGAACTCTGCGTGACGTATTTCTTTTACCACGTTTGTCTGCTGGGAGGTGCCACCGGTCACGACTCGCGAGGAAGCAAAAGCTGCTGCACGCTTGGCGAGATATCCATTCCGCTTATTTAGGCAAACACATAGAACTAGTTAATGAACACAAAATACTTGGAGTAATATTTTCATGTCATTTGAGTTGGGATGCTCATTTTAATAACCTTCGAAACAAGTTTTCTGCAGTCGCCGGTGTATTATCTCGCTGTAGAGCTTACATGCCGACAAAAGCCAAGCTACAAATTTATCATGCATTGTTCACCTCGCAATTTAATTATTGCAGTTTAGTGTGGGCAACGACAACACGAACTAACATAAATAAAATAGTTACATTACAAAAGGCACTTTTCCGACACATTGCTAATATTGAAGCCCGATCAACAACAAAAACATTATCACAAACATACCAAATCATATGGGTAGATCGGTACTACGAATATCGTCTTTTACAAATATTTTATTTTGCAAGGAAAGAATGGAGAGATTTTCTTACATCACTAGCGACCTTAAAGCACCATGACATAACTGTGCATTTCAGAAATCCTGAACCTTGGCTTGTACCGCGCTTTCGCACCGAGTATAAGTTACAATCTATTAAACACAATTTGCCGAAAATTCTAAATAGTCATGTTTACGCTAATAAATTCTCTCGTAAATAGTTGAAGATGTATTTCGTTAACCTATAACATATATATTCATGTATAACGATGCATATAAATGACGATGGTTTTCTTTTTTGCCTTTTTGTTTTATTTGTACAAAAATGTCTTGTTGTTTCTTACATATCCTTTCATAAGCATGTATCTGAGTTTTCAATTTTATGTTTAGTAAACTTCTGCTTAAGTTTTTTGTACCAAAAAGGTTACTGTTATCGCGCTGCCATGTATAACGCCTCCTGGGTCCAGTCAAGCTGCTGACGGCAGCTTTTAGCCCGGGAGGACGTTTCTAGTCTGTACTAGAAGAAGAATAAAACTTGAACTTGAACTTGAACTCTTTTAAAAAAGCAACAGATGAACGGCGCTGAAGAGACAAGTGACCGGTGCGGCGGTGTTGGGAGCAAACAGCGGAAGGAAATGACAACACGCAAGGCATCCTGGGTAACTCGGAGATAGAAGTTCCGCTTCCGCCTTGCTCCGGCGGCGCAGGTTGGGTTCCACTCGCGGATTTGGAGGCGTTGCTCTACGCCAGAGTCGAGTGCTCGCTCGCGGAGTCCATCGGCTGCTCCGACTCCGCCATTGGAATTCAACATTAGAAAATGTTCACGATCTGTCAGCGCAACAACAGACAAAAACGAAAGCGTGCCTGTGACTGTCTGGCCTTTTTTTTTTTTCTTTTTTTTTGTCTCGTGTTGAGCTGACACATCATGAAGATGAAACAAGAGAAGTAAACAAATAGGGCCCAGCAGCTAGCACGCATCTTGAAATAAGAAGCACAACGATACCGCCGCGTTGTAGTGAGGGTGAAATAAAAAAAAAATAAGAAAAAGGTGGAGCTCTCGTCATTACCCGCGCTGCGCGGTTCGAGAACAATAAGCGTTTAACCACGGCCTCCAAGACTGCGGGCAGCGAGCCTTCAATCTCAGAACCCGTGGCATGATGCGTAATCCGGGCCTCGTGTTGGCAACGAGCAGGCTGAACGCATTTTCACCAACAGTTTCTGAGCACGACGCTGTGCCCCTCACCTTGAACATGGTGATTATGAGGTGCGTGGCGACAATTTGTCCCAAGATGAAGACGGCCTCGTTGTCCGAGTTGCTCGTCAGCTTCGCCTTAGGGGCATACTTGCGCAGCAGGTTCTCGATGGCGGTGACGTCGCACCTTCGCGACGTCTTGTTGACGAGCATGCGGTAGCCCGTGCCGAAACGCTGCTTAAGGAACGTCGGCGAACCGGCGCAGCTAGAAGTGTAGCCATATCGACGCATCAAATGAAGCAAATAGTAATTCAGTAGCCTGTCACTCAATCAACCGGCCAATCAACAAAACCAAGCAAAGGGGCAGGAACTTGGGCTTGGTGGATGGCATGTTCCACGGTACAGTACAAGCACTGCATAGAACTAACACACGCTGCATTGTCTCGTCGTCCACTCTACCTTTGCACGGTGCCACTGTACAGCGGCACAGTGCATTTCTCATTTCTCATTTCACGGCTCTCTAAGTGGGCTCAAGTCTTACACTCGAAAAAGAATTCACTGCAGCCAAGCAAGGTATCAAACGATCAAGCAAACAATAAATGCACCGCCGGTAAAAGAATTCATTTTATCTTCATTTAATGGTTCCTTATTTATATGAAGCGCAAAGCTAAGCAATCAATCAGTTATCTATAAACTAAGTCATAAAATTAGTAAATTGCAACGTCCCATAAAGCTTGTACCAGTAACCGCGTCATATAGCACGCCGTATTAGGCGCTGCGAGACTCACGCTCTTCCTTCCAGTGCCACTTAATTGTACAACTCATCCGAACAAGCATAAGCACAATCTGCTGTGGAGAACCTAGGATATTTTCAATGCGTTAAGCATCTATATGTTTACCCAACGAGAAAAACCGTCCGTCCATCCCGTAAGACATCGCTTTCAAGACAGCGCGCGTAGCAGCAATCGAATTCAACTTTGTGCTGCCTCTCGCTTCAACATCTAAAACAGGGCGGCGAGAACACAGCGCTCATGGACCTCTCAGGACCCGCCCCACTGTGCCGCTTTCGCAGATCGCTTTCAAGGGCGCACGCGCCTCTCTTCAACGCTAAGTCAGCGGCGAGAACACAGCGCGCGAAGCTATCACCAGTCGGCAATCTCTCGCAGATCGCTTTCAAGATACGGCCTGCGCAGCCATGCCATACGCAACCACCACCGGAGTACGTTTGGTCAGGGTTCATAATGATTCGACGCGGATGGATAAGGCGCTAAAGAACGATAACGGCTTATAACGATCGGAGCGTCATCAGCGCACCTAGCGCCGCTCCCTACAGTACGTTGCCTGCTTCATTCACGCACCTTGCGCCACCGTACGTACCAGTCCGTACCGCAGCGTTGTCGTTTGCACTGGCCGTGTCAAGTTTCATAACATTGATAACGACACCGGGCTGCGTGGAGATGAGCAAATTGCACAATGCTTACGCACACCTAGAGAATTACCTGCCGGATGAGTTTCTGCGTGAATTTTTGTTTGCTCTTCTTTCCTATCCAGTATTCAATTGCCAGTCGTCGCGGCTTCTCTCTATATATCATAGTTATCTGTCATAACTTACTCCACAATGTGGCGCTATGAACGCTCGCACTTCGTCGATGGCTATTCGGTGCATGCCTTCAAAATAGTTTCCGGTATAAATTCAGTGATCGGAAGCACTTCATCAGCACTGTGTAAGATGGGCGGCGCAAGTTTCACGCGCGTAAGCGGCGCTTTCAAAGCTATAAAATTGGAGCCCGTGATGTGCACGTTTATCGTTAGTGTTAGTACGCGAATATGTGCAACAAAATCAGGAAGATGTCCTTACGCCCTATTTTGTAAGCACTATTTTCTTTCATGGCATTCATTTCGTATGACCTCGAGTAAAATGATGCAGTGAATCCGCGAGTTTGCCGCTATACAACTTACAACAGCGCTGGAAATCAACTGCGTCTTTATGGACATCAATGCCCGCCGCGGTGGCTCAGTATCTATGACGTGCCACCGCTGAGCACGAGGTACAGCGGGTTCGAGTCCCAGCACCAACAGCCGCATTTAGATGGAGGCGGATAGCGGAAGCGCTCGTGTACCATGTCGAGTGCATGATGAAGAGCCCCTGGTGGTCAAAATAAACTTGGAGCAATCAATCTCCCCCGCCCTCCTCCCGTACGGTATCTCTCATAAACCGTGTGTTTAATTGGGACGCTAAGCCCCACAATTTTTCTTATGGACCCCCAAGAGTGCACGTGGTTGAATAATTTATCGGTAGAGTTTAATTAACGTCGCGACGCAGCCCACTGGCTGTGAAAGATACCGTAATTGGGCACTCCAGCACAATCTTGACGCACCTGGGGTTGTTCGATGCCAAAACACAGTACACGAGCTTTTTTGCGTTCCGCCGCCATGAGGATGTTGACGCCGCTGCCAAAAATCGAAACAGGGACCTCTGGCTGAGCGGCAAAATGCCATTGTCTCAGTCACAGCATCGGTGTATAGTGCGCACAAAAAAAAAAAAGGTTTTCAGGGAAGAGCCTGGCAGAGATGCAATGACCCGCCGCGGTGGCTTACGGGCTATGGTGCTGCGCTGCTAAGCAGGAGGTCGGGGGATTGAATCCCGACCGCGGCTGCTGCATTTGATGGGAGCGAAATGCAAAAACGACCGAGTGCCGTGCATTGGGGGCACGTTAAGGATCCCCTAGCGGTCAAAATTAACCCGGAGTCCCCGCACTACGGCGTGCCTCATACCAAATCGCGGTTTTGGCATGTAAAAACCCAGAATTCAAATTCAATTCAGAAATACAATGCGCCTTCCGCGAAGATGTTCGCTACGGAATTAAATGGTCCACGCACCGAATCCGAGCGTTTGCCATAATGACCACGTGGTCAGCCAACACGTCCGCCTCGTCCATGTGCTGCGTCGTGAGGAAGACCGAGCAGCTGCGACGGACCTTGAGCAGCAGCTCCCACATCTCGCGGCGGCCTTCCGGATCCATATTGACCGTGGGTTCGTCTAGGATGATCACCTGCGAATCGGGGCCAGTATTCGCACAAAGAGCTCTTACGCTACAATTGTTCGTAAACGCAAATTCAGCCAAGTCTGATGCTGGGATGTTGAGCTGCCAATGGCACTTGAAGAACACTAACGAACGACACTTTCTTGAATCGTTTTTGTGAATACAAAACAAAAGTTAAGATTGATTGGTTAATTAAACACGTGAAATGCTTGAAAAATCAGCCTTGCCGCAAGCTGTTTCTTAGCAAGCCAGAAATCAAGAACTTGTGGTTTTTGTCCCAGTGCCTTGTTACTCAGGACTACCTAATAGTTAATCGAGAAGCAAGGATTTCATTGCGCTCTAAGACAACCAAAGACTCAACTTAGCGAGTTTAAATGCTTTTTTTCTAACTAATGCAATCGAAACGTACAAAACCACTTCTATATCCGCGACAACAAGCACGGTGCCCGAAAAGCAAATACGCAGTGAGAAAATAAATAAAAGCGCGATGATAGTTGTGAAAGACTTTAAAGTTTCACCGTGCGAGACCTGTACAATTTTCCTGACAACGTTGGGGGGTGCTCTCCTAGGATGGGTGTTCGAGAACAATCCTCATACACTGCAGGAGCTACAGACAGCCATTACCCAGCTCTGCAAAGATAACTCCAGCTACACCAAGTGTTTAACAACATGCAGCGTCATGTGCAGACATGTATTCAAGCCTGCGGCGTGCATTTCCAGATCTTCCTATAGTGATCACTGAACGACCGTAAAGAAAGCTTCAACTTTCATTTCCACTGCGCAGGTACTCTTTAAACACCAAGTACCACTGCATCTGCGCTGTGGTTCCCGCGGGATGAGTTTAGACGGGAAAGTTGGCACTTTAATTTCTCATTTAATAACCAACTTATTGAAGAGATAAAACTGTGCAGGTTAGCACTCATGCATGATTTACCCTAACAGCGTGAAGGATTAATAGAAAGGCGAGCGAAACCAACACAAGCGCTGCATTTCTGCGCTCTCTTTTCAAAGCATAAGCATGCTTTGGCGAGCTCCCCAGCACTGTCACGTCAAAAGTATGATGTCTTGTGTCTGCTCAAAGTACACAACTTGCAAACACATTTAATCCTTACGCTAGCTTAAATATAGATGATTGGCAACGTTTAAGGGACAGGGAACAATTCAAAACGGGAACTAATATAGAGTGTACCCAAAGAGATGCATAGGACTCTTTAGAATATGCATGGGGAAGCTAAAGTCGGAGTGCGCAAACTCAAATTAGGGGATGGGCCAGCTTAAAATTTGGGGGTGGCAAAATTAAATTTGGCGGTGGGCCAACTTGAAATTTGAGCATGGGCCAACTGAAATGTGGGGTGGGCCAAACTGAAATCGGGGGGTGGGCCAACTGAAATTTGGGGATGGGCCAAGTTCAAATCTGCGGGTGGGCCAACTGAAATTTGGGAGTGGCCCAACTTAAATTTGGTAACAGGCCAACTCAATTTTCGGGGTCAGACAACGTGAAATTTGGACGCGGGCCAACTGAAATTTTAGGGTGTACCAACCTCACATATTGAGGTGGGTCAACTTAAATTTGGGGGTGGGCTAACTTGAAATCTGGGGGTGGTTCAAATTAAATTTGGAGGTGTGCCAACTTGAGACTTGCGGGTGGGCCCAATTAAATTTCGGTGTGGGCCAAATTAAAATTTGGGGAGGGCCAAGTTTAAATTTAGGGGTGGGCAAAGTAAATTTAGGGGTGGGCAAACAAATGCGGGGGGGGGGGCAACTCGATTTTTGGGTATGGGCCAACTTGAGACTTTGGGGTCGCCCAATGTCCACTTGAAGGCTGCTGAGCGTCCTGCGAGTTAGAGCACCTCCCGGGCAAGCGAGCGCGTTGAGGCGCTTGGCGCGTTTTCATTGGGCCTTACCGCGCAGTCAGAACGCAGGCTAGGACAATTCTATCGCTCGCGATTCGACTGACCGAGAATTCATACTCGCGACGCGCTCCTCACGCACCATGATACCGCCTCTCTCGTCTCTCTTTCCCCCCTCCGCGCAAATTCCTTTCCCAGCATCACTAACACTTGTGGCGCCACCTTGAGGCCCACACCCTTCTTACACCCGCAGGTCCTGCCCTCTTCCACCCCGGGAAGCACTCGCCGCCCTGCCGCTTACGTGACAGCTCCCGCACCGATTACGCTTATTTCTTATTTTTCTGTCCGGCACACTTGCCCCCTGCCTCTTGACACTTAACCAGTCGCAGCAGTGGGAGGCTGCTTTGGGCAGCACCGAGCCGGATCTACAACTTCGGCTTGTGACCTGGGCAGAGGACGTCGTGACTAGGCGCGGCTTAGTCGCGACGTCCTCTCCTAAACTTAACGCGCTCCTAAATTTAAGTACATGGGTGTTTTCGAATTTCGCCCCCATAGAAATGCGGCCGCCGTGGCCGGAATTCGATCCCGCGACCTCGTGCTCAGCAGCCCAACACCATAGCCACTAAGCAACCACGGCGTTTGAGTAGGTTTCTTGTCTTGAGGCTCGATGTGCTCTTCGTCGGGTGGTTCAAGTGCATGTTCGGGTGCATGTCCCTTGAGGTCTCCTGATCCTCTCACGAGCTTCGTTTAAATGAACTCGACATGAGCGGACTGAGTCAGAAATCGAGCTAATCCTGCGAGTCCCTACCGCGTTTGCTTGCGTCTTGCCAAGTGGGTTGGTCGGGTACGTCAACCCACACCGTCAGGGCGGAATGACGTATCCAAGTCGCATCGATTCTCGCTGGGCCTAACTTGGATCCTACGACAAGTTTTCGGCCCTACGAGCCAAATTGACCCGACTTTATCGGCTTGTGACTTCTCTGGTTTGCTCAGCCGTGGCTTCAGCAGCCTGCGGACGATACTCAGTGCACCTCGGCCTCACCTTTGGCTTGGACACTATGGCCAAGGAAGTGCACAGGCGTCGCTGCTGGCCCAGGGAAAGGTTGGTGGCCAGTTTTGAACGGTGCTGCATGAGGCCCGCGTCGTGCAACAGGGTGACCACTTCCAGCCGAACAGCATCGTAGGGAGTGCCCTTCACCTGCGGATCAGGCCAACGTCATCGCCTTGTACGAATTTCGTCCAGTCGCGCTCAAAGTTGCGAACGGGGCATTTCACTCCAACATTGTTCAAGCGTCGTAACAATAAAGTGGAAGCAACATTTGGCACGCCCCGCGCACTTTGCTAACTGAATAATATGAAAGAGACAATTCTTCGGTGCGAACGTTCGTACTCAAAAAGAATTGCTCTATTAAAGATTTCCCTTGGCACACGTCGCCATTCAGAGTAGTAAGCTCAATATACGAGGGGAGATCTCCGCCTCCCCCCTCCATGTCCCCTCACAAAAAAAAAGAGAAAAAAAGAATGACCTGCCTTCATGAAGTTCTTTGTAATTGTATTGCTGTGCTCTCCCGCTAGGTGTGCTTCAGTTAATTGAGAGTAGCCGAGCCAATGTGACCGTTAATGTCTTACGCGCTTATGGGGACAGTTTTTCCACCATCTGGTGTGCCACTGTTGCGAAACTGTGACGTCTATTCGTGGCTGACAGTGAATCGTGAGATTTTGATTGTGCTTTAAATGCTTCAAACGACGTTTATGGAGGAGGCGCTATAAGCCGTACAGAAGTTTTCAGTAATTTGAGCCATTTCAAGAGGATAAATGAGCGTTTCATTTCATATTAGCCTACGTTCAACCAGTCGCACCTAGGAGGTCATCAAAAAAGCTCGACAGAAAGTCAAACGAAAGTCATCGCTACATAATTCACAATATTTCAGCCGCTGCTGGCATAAGCTGCAGGTTTTGTGCGGGAATTTTGCCGGGATGATTTCTCCCCAAATGCACACAAAAGACAAAAAAGAAAGAATGACACTTGTTTGATTTTGCGCCTGGATTTGATACATCACGTTGAAAGCGACTGGTCTTATGGGTGGAGCCCGAAACCAAGCAAGTTTCAAGCCAGTTGAAAACACCTTCTTCACCAAGACCGAAAAGAAAATACGACAAGTGCGCTCGTGTGAAGACGATGATCATCGTTTTTTCTCCTTTCTCATCGGTGTTTGTGAATTACCGACCGGAAATTGGTTGCTCGTGAATATATTATCAATCAGAAATTTTACTTGGATTGGTTAAATTAAGGCTATTATGAAAGAATCTGCGAGGGAAGTGGCGCAAAATTCTGCAATGCAGGTGGTTGGTTTCTCCATCACGACAACGCCGCCGCTCGCACTGATTTCGCTGGCACGTGGTGTTAAGCATCTCAAGAAGGATGTACCACCCGCGCTATTAATAAGAGCAGGCTTCCTGCGGCTTTTTTGTTTATATTTGAGCAATAATGTTCGATAAAGGAAGGATCCTTACCACTGTGCCAAGAAAATTTCGCAGGGGCCACTCAGCAGCATTGAGTTTTAGGAGCTCTAGAGTTGCTTCGAACAGTTACGAGTAAGATCGTACAAGCTAGTGGATTGACTCCATTAGACACGACTTTGAAGAGAAAAAAATTGTTTTTTGTTCTAGTTGATTTTTTTTCCTTGTGGACAAAATCTGAATATCACTTCGTATGGTGCTGTATTGTCATGAATGGAGTGGAGTTTTCATTGGCCAATAAAGAAAGGCTATATAGTCCAGCAGGAAACAAGCACATCTAGATGCAATCAGGAGGCAACGAATGCAACTAATTGGACTTACGACGGCGAAGAAGACCAAATGTTCCTCTACTGTCAGGTCATCGAAGAGAATGTTGTTCTCGGTGCAGTAACCGAAGCTCTTCCGAGCATCCTTGGTGCAGGTCGTGATGTCATAACCGCCCACCAGTATGATGCCAGTGGTGCATCTGGTCCAACCTAAAGGTGTGCGAAAATTAACCCGACATTAGGACACAAACCATAGTTAACACCAGGCCTTCTCAACCAGACTTAAAGGACTACGGGGACAATAATTTCGACGTGTAAGCCTTTTGTGGTAAATGAAGGTCTTAACCCCCTGAATAAAAAAGTATTGACAAGCATCAGGGCATCCTAAATATCTTGGGCTTCTTGTGCAAAATAGTGCATGTGATATTTTAGTGATATTTCTGCAAAATAGTGATAGCTTATATTACTAAATATTTTGCTGTATTACGTCTTTCTGCAAACCAGCTGCAGTTTCGGTACACAGAAGGAGCACGTACCATGACGTCATGTTACACTGGCTCGCTTCTTTGCGGCAATTACTGTGGCTGGGGCACGTGAGCGAGTCCAATACGAAACGCGTACAGCCTCCTTGATTACTTTTTTTTTATGAGCAACGGCATCATACCTAGCCTTATTATTACGACATCAGCAAACTTAGCTCTGTTTCATGACGTCACGGTAATGTCAATAACGCATGTCCGGTGTTTCGAGACCCAGCGTTAGTGCAAAACAAATAGTATCCTAAAGTGCTTCCCAAACTTCACCTCTGTTAAATGTCATTATTCTAGGCTCAAGAAGCATGTAATAGAGCTTTCACAACAGCGCAAATACGTGTCAGTGCTGGTTTAACCAATCTTCATACCGCACAATTTTAACAGGGCATCAATAAGCTTGCCGTTCCTGCCATTGTCACTAATCTTGCAAAGTCTTTCCATGTACCGTTCCTCATATGTAATGAAGTGACAATGCAAACCTAATGAAATTATCCTCCACTAGTTGAATTGGGACTAAGATACCAATAGCACCAGGCTGGAGTGCCCCCAATTCTAGTCTCTTGATAGATAGAGAGTACTGGCAAATTTTTTTTATGGTGAGAGTAATGGCTTGTTTATATTTGACTACGCTTACTAGTTCACTTGTTCTCCTGTGGAGTACGCTGCTCTTGCCCACACTGAGTAAGCGCATTCGATCGCGAAGTACGATAGCTCTTGGAAATATGAACGCTAGATGAGCTGCCACTGCAAAGGAGTTGCCTGCATTTGTTCTAAAAGCGAGTACCAAGATTGTTACAGCTATGTCTATGGCTACAACATAGAAAAAAATGCACATGCCATCATAACATCCACATTCGATAACCAGATGTCCTCATTAGAATATGTGAGATGCCATATGATTATATGGCAGGATTATGTAAAGAGGCAGTAAAATGTATGATATTTTTCACTAATAAATATTCGTATGCGAGCGAGTAAATCTTGATTACTCGCGTATGGCGACGCGAGTGGGAAGGAGCGCTTTCTCTAAACTTCCTTTGTAAGAGGCAAGGACACACTTAGAGCAGCAATTCATTATCGCGGAAGGGAACTTCGAGAGAACAAACGTGGCAATATTGCGTGTAGTTTCCACACGGCAAAAAACTCGCAGCTTCGCCCGAAAGGCGAAGCATCGATTGCGATAGCAAATTATTAGACAGCTATACGAAGTAAGCATAGCAGTTTTATCGGCCGTATAAACGTGGAAACATTCGCTTGCTATCTGAATTAACAAGCATGGTGTCAGCGCTCACAAGCAAACACGAACATCTCACACTTGATGAGCGTGGACACTCGCTGTCAAAGCGCTGGTGTGAGCAAGCGCGGCAGCAGCAGCGAGCGAAGGGTCATTCTTGCCGTGTATCGCTTCAACTCAAAAATGGCTAGAGCACAGCGCGCACACAGGTATGAGCCGTCCGTAAATCCCTTTCAAAATACGACGCGCGCGACCGCGCGTTGCCGTGCAAAGCGCGCATTTTTTTGGAGTAGTCGAAGCCGCCCCTCATCCCTTCCGCGCTGCCTATCTGCTTTCTTCTAAATATGGAGCGAGATTGAGCCGCGATCGTCAGTTCCCCTTGGGCCCGGTCGCGAAATGCACAGTTACACTGCAGGCACTTTATATGATCGAAACACAGTGCTTCTTTGTTTGCAACGCCTAAACCAGGTGAAAAGTAGTTAAGGTGCTGCAAATATTCGTGTTTTTATTATTTTGTAAAGAATGTAACCAGCTTAACTGCTCAGACACGAAGACAATTATGCGTAGTATGCTTCTCGATGTAATCCAGTTAATATAATTGTGCTAGTGTTGTAGTAGTTAATATGGTTATAAACAAACAAGGTTTACTTTTTATAAAATGATATTTTATTGAAAACAAATTCCTTTCGTTTTATTCGCTAATGACCACAGCCAGACGACTGTGACAAAATCTAGTACTAACAAACTGTCGCGCTATTAGATGACTCTAGTCGATGGTAGATGCACCCTGAAATTAGGTGCACTATACGTAGCGTTCGAGGAAACAACGCTAATCTCTTTGTAAAATCGTGTACTGATATACTGCGTCAAGATTTACAAGATTTGTGTTTGGTGCACGCTCCCGAGGGCTACTATCTTTCTCGTCAGAAGTGCGCTCGTTGGGCTGGTTAGTCCATTCCAAAAACCATAGAAAACAGCGCGACAAACAAAAAAAAACCTATTTAGACTGAATAAATTTCACCGAAGGTTACGATACTGAAATTTGAGCGCAGCTCTATAAGCGTTTTTATTTCGCGTGTCAATGTTTTGTATTGTGAGTCCATAAGTACACGGTTTATATTAGGAAGAGAAAGCTGCGAGTAGCGTGGCTGGCGCGAACAATCCGTCTCTTGCGGCACATTGCAAACGGTGCGAAGTGTTGCGCCACTGTTTCGCTAATCGGGAGAACGCGAGAGGCAGTGCGTGGTTGAGGCGTGGTTGACGCGTGGACACGATTCGAAGCAGCCGCTGCAGACAGACCTCCACTCATGCAGTGCTTTGTTCCCATACAGACGACGCGCACTACTCTGGCACCATATCTAAGCCGTCGTCGGCTTCACAACCCTACTTACGTGGCAGTACGCTTTTCTTACGCTTTCGTTCCACCAACGACGAGAGCAGCCCTTCGTCGCAGGAAAATCGTGCCACCAGTATCACTGGCGACAACACCCAAGGGAGCGTCACATCCAGCCTTACTCGTATACGCTCGTCATCGCCCTTTGTAGGAGTAGTGGCCCCCGTCACACATGTGGTACCACTGACTGACCTCAGCAGCTGACGCCCCGCACGAGCGTAGCCCTCTCCACACGGAGGAAGGAAACGAAGGAGAGGCCCTACCCCCTCCGCGCGCTAGGAGAAAAGTGTGGCGGAAATGACGTAGTGGGTTCTCATTTTTTTGCTACTTTTTTATTTATTTTTGTTGTATGGCCACGCCTTTTGGGCCACAATGGCGGCGTTGTTATGGTTTTGAGCGCTCACACGTGTTGCTCTGGTAGGTTTCGGGCCGTGGCAAAGGCGCTGAGTGGGCGGGTTTGCGTTAGGCACCGTGTCTTGTTGCGCTGTGTTACTTGCACCGTGCTCTGCCAGATGTTGCGCGAGCGCGCGCGACACCACACGCAGCGCGGCGTGGTTTCGCGAAAGATGTAAACAAGAGAGAAGGGTGGCCCAAAAGGCGGAGCATCGCCATGAGCAACGCCAAATTCCGGCTTCACTTTTGCTTCACAAAGAGTGACGTCAGGGCCTCTCCTTAGTTTCCTTCCTCCGTGCCTCTCCACCTCACGCCACTAGGGCTCCCGCTCGGAAGCGTCGATGAGATCGCCCACGTGGTGGCGGATACGGTGGCCGCCGGCAACTCAGCGCATGCGCAGGCCGTTTCCCCTCCACTCTTCCTTCACTTTCCGCGTCATGCTTTCGCTGTAGCCTCCTCCTACACTTTCTTCCTCGCGCTCTCTTCTTTCATTTCCCGCTGCGCTCCGCGTTCGCTTTCATCTTTCGCTGTGCTCGTTCGCTCGGTTAATTACGAGGTAAACGCCGAGGCACGCCGACGCTCAACGCAGGAACGGGCGCCTAAGAGCACAGCTCATAGCACTCTCTCGTGTCTTTCGAGTCTATGGCCACGTTTGTTTGTTTTTTAAGTTATTATTATTGTTTCCTCTTATTTTCTACGTGTTCTCTTTCTGTCGTACTTCACAATGGCTCGCTCTAAATTCTAAATTTAGATTTGAATTTAGAATCGTGAATTTAAATTCACGATTCTAAATTCGTTTTTGCCCCTATTTCAGCAGTGGTGGTGATGATGATGATGATTCATTGGCATCCTTCTTGAAACGGGGTGATGAGCAATATAGTCACATAGCCTGCTTGATTTAATCTGTTATGCTATGCATGCTTTTCATTCTACTGGTTTTGTATACACCTCCTTAATCGTGTTTTCCGCAAAACTTCTCTATCTACCTTGTACCGCTGCCTATGCCTGCAACGGATCCGGTCATATCAATCTGGTATACTCGTGTAAACAGTGACCTCACCAGTGACCATGCTCAGTAGCGTGGTCTTGCCAGCGCCGTTGTGGCCGAGTAGCACCGTGATCTGGTTCTCGAAGATTCTCAGGTTCGCATCTTGTACAGCGACCAGGTCTTCGTAGCGCTGCAAATTGTTTGCATGGTATATGCTTAGCGAAGAACTCAGAAGTAACACTGTGGATCAGCCTGTGCCATTTCTTATTATTTTCTTTTTGCAGGCCTACGCGAGCCGTTATGCTGTAAAGAGGTGAATGGATGCCGGCGTCAATTCAACCATCTGTGTGATCTCCCTGGTTACTCTAGAAAAAGCTTGTACCATCGGTTTTACCTTTGCGAAGTAGCACCAAGAATACATCGGCAAAAATTGTTCATTTGTTAGTTAATGGTACTTGTAGCGTACGCGTTCCCGGCCTTTTCCGTTCTTGCCACGATTCTGTGCGAATTCTCTTTTCCGCCACTATTTCAAGTGTTTGTGTATCAGGCCAGGCACACCAAGAGATCAGGCAATAAGTTCGACCCCCTGGTTTTTCTCCATCCTGCAGTCAAATCTACAGATATCGGCGATGTAACGTTCCATCCTTCCAAGAGAGTATCCACAACGAATGGGACACGCGACCTTGCGCTATTGTCACTTTGGTATTGAGCAAAATGATCTAATCGCTAAGCCACTCACTGCTCTAGGTGGCCTAATAACAGTAATATATCTAGGTGCTCCCCGAATAATGACGCCGAAGTGTTATTATTGTAGTCAGAAAGTACCACCCATGATTTCTTTTGTCTTTTCGGTGGATACGAGTTAACACTAGTGCTTTGAGGGTGCAAACATAGAATGCAATCTAGCTCGGTAAAACGACAAGGAGGGCGCCATGACCTGAAAAAGAATGCGGAGTAATCAATGTTTCCCGCTCACCAATGGTGAAATAACTAAATGTAAATATGCTCATTTCAAGGGTGAACTAATGAAATACCAAAAAAGTAATACAGGTGCGCTAGGAAAGAAGTCAATCATTCCAACGCAATCATGTCATTTCAACGCAATCATGTCCTGTACTTTCTGGGGCAAGGGCCACATTTAACTGAAGAACGTCGCTTCATTACAACGTAAACACAATTACTATAGAGATAATCCTCTAGCCTTGCATTAGTTAAACGTTGTCTCACCAGAAATGGCTATGTAATTTTTTTGCTCAGCTCAAACTCGTACCATCGATTCCGTGCTGTGACGGGCCAGGGTTGCCAGATCGCTCCAACAACAAGTAGCATAAATTGACCTCCGCAGTAGCCAAAATGTAGCCAAAAGCGAAAATTTTGGGTAGCCCAAAAGTAGCCAAAAAGATTTGCCTTTTTGTGAAGTCATTTCTTAAGCACATTGAATTAATTTTCGGCAAGAATACCTACATATTAGTTTTTCCACGCATGACCATGCAAGACCTCCGCGCGCATCGTCACGGAGGCCATGCGGCACAGAAAACAGATGCTGCACAAGCGCAAGAAGTGCAGAAACGCCGGCATGCAGGCAAATTCATGATAGGGCAAATGCGGTCTTCATTGAAAATGCTGAAAATGCTCATTGATTGTTTTAGTTTTCCCTGAGCACCGTGTAGGGTAGCAAACTGGACTCAGTCTGGTTAACCTCCCTGCCTTTCCTTCTTCCCTTCTCTCTCTCTCTTCCCAGAGCACCAAAAAATCACGAAAAGAACAACACACAAATAGCGCCGATCATTAAGCACGCTAAGCATGTGGCATGAATTCAGGCGTTCAGTATTATTACTTACAGCTCATGATAATTTCGCTTAACACCACACAATGCACTAAACGAAAAACTACAAAAAAATTGCGAGACAATGTCTAACACAATAGATGGTGGTTGGTACAAAATCTATTACGATATATATACATAAAGAGCATGCTATGATTAAGCATCACGAGGTTACTGCGAAGTGGAACTGCTTGGTCCATACCAAATGTCAGAGCTGAAACAGGACAAAATTCTTGGCCAGGTTTAAAATCCTTGCAGCAGCCGTGCAAGCGGGGTCAAAGTGTTTTAAGGCTGCCGGGCACAGTAGAGTTTTGGTATAAAGGCGAAGGAGAATGCGCTCCTCCGCCTTTGTGAGGCCCTTACAGGGCTTCTGATAGATGGCATGGCCAGATTGGTAGAGCTGAACGATCTCTTTGAAAGTATAGGCGGGATTGGGTTCGGGGTCCGGATCGGTGGGGGACGAAGGTGATGCCCGGAAAGTGAGCGCGCGGGTGACGGCATCGGCCGTCTCGTTTCCTTTGAGGCCCGTGTGAGCTGGAGTCCAGATAATCGTACGGTGCGAGAGGGCATCGAGATAGTTGCCGTTTTGCAAAATTTTGTAGGCAAGGTACGGTATGTGCCCCTGCTTAATATTGCGGCAAGCACCCCTCGAGTCGGTGGTGATGACCCACGAGTGCTGATCTGCGGCGGCTGGCGCGATGGCAACCACCTCCGCGTGTGTAATGGTGTGTGCACGGAAAGTTAGTCCGTTTACTGCCGTATTTTGGTGGACGACTGCGGCCGTGTACCAACCCCCATGGTGCGAGCCGGAGGCGTCCATGTAGAAGACTACGTGTTTGTGTCCGTAGTGGCGAACCAAGGCTTCCGCACGCGCGAGGCGTCTGCCACTATGGTCCTCTCGTGTCATGTTGACCGGAAGGGGGCGCACGTGCAGGGTATACCTCCACTGTGATTGTATATGTACGTGCTCTTCCGTGTGTATTGAATGATGGATGTGTACTCGGGCAAGGAGGCGGCGACCCGACGGCGTTTTAGATAGTCTCGTGTATTGGTTCATCAAGGGCGCCTCTCGCAGCTCCTTAAAGGTGTTCACCGTCCCCAGGCCCAGGAGGCGCTGGTTGGAGGTACTGACCGGGAGGTCGAGGGCACGCTTGTAGATTTTACGGAGAATGACTTCGAGTGCATTCTCGTCATATTTGCGTAGGTGGAGGTATGGAGCCGAGTATAGGACTCGACTGGTTACAAATGCATGCGCCAGCCGCAAGGCGTCTTTGCATCGTAAACCCGCGCGCTTGTTCGAAACCCGGCGGACCATCCGGCTCACCTGGTCTCCCCCCCTACGCAATTTGGCCAATGTTGTGCAAGCTTTTCGATTTTGGTGAATAAAGAGCCCCAGTACTCGGATCTCGTCGTGTTCGGGTATGGGTCCACTGTTAAGGGAGAGGTCGATTTTGGTGGTGCATGCACTTTGGTAGGGGCGTATGTGCACAAATTCAGATTTGGACGGGGAGCACTGAAGGCCGCATCTACGGGCATAGTTGTCTACAATAGAGAGTTTTAGCCCAGCGGGTTTACGGCCAGCGGAGCGGAGCGGGCGAGCGGAGACGCGACTGCGCATGCGCACCACGCTGAGGCGGCCAGCGGTTTTACGGAGCAGCGTTTACGCCCGCTGGAAAGCACTCCCCAGCGGAGGGTATACGCAGCGCGCGAGCGTGCGTAAGCGCGCGCGGGTAGGGTGGCTAGAAGGGGAGGTGTGAATACCGGCGGCGCTTTCCTTCGGGCGCGCGTGACCTGCGCCCTCCGCTGCCAGTTGGTCTCGTCGCCTGTTTTGGAGTGTTCATCCCGGGGTACGTTCGATTCGCCTGCACCACTCGAACCAGTTCACGAGGTGCTGCACCCTGCCATTCGTTTCAGCGGTGCAGCAATCACGCCTGCAGAACCACGACGTTCGTTTCAAAAGGTGCAGGAAAGGTGCAGGGCTGGTTCATGATTTTGCTGCACCCGCTCTACTGTCGGTGCCGACTTGGTGCAGGCATACAGGTGCGACGCAGCAGACGACGCAGCAGACGACGCAGCACACCGGCGCGAGCACCGTAAAAAGCCCGCTTACACACGTGTGATGTGTCTACGCAACTGTAGTGTGTATTTAAGCCCCAGAAACCGATCATACCTGCAGTTCAGGACCTCTCAAACTTACGCACTCCATGCACATTAGTCTGACATAGCATAACGTCTACACCGCGTCTGCACCTTTGCATTCGTTTCGAGTGTTTCACAGGGCCTGCACCTCCGGAATTGAGCTGCACAGTTTCTGAACTTCTCGTGAACCGCCGTGAACTGGTTCACAGTGGTGCAGGCGAATCGAACAGACCCCCGATATTCCGTCATTCGAGGGCGAGATGCTGTGGACCACCAAAGTTATGTTGAGCACCGCAGCGACGCACGGCTAGTTTATTACGTTGCAGGTTATGTGGCGAGAAGACGTGTTTTGCCCACACATTGTGAAGACTGCGAAGCACCATAAAGGCAATATCCCCAGAGAGCTTCCACCAGAGGCATCTAAAGAGTGGGACCTTGAGGGCCTTTTATATCCGTCAGAATCGTTCTATAAGCTGGACAATGCCCTTGAAAACAAACTCACTCGTTTATTCAGTGTAACACCCGCCGTGGTTGCTCAGTGGCTATGGTGTTGGGCTGCTGAGCACGAGGTCGTGGGATCGAATCCCGGCCACGGCGGCCGCATTTCGATGGGGGCGAAATGTGAAAACACTCGTGTACTTAGATCTAGGTGCACGTTAAAGAACCCAAGGTGGTCAAAATTTCCGGAGCCCTCCACTACGGCGTGCCTCATAATCAGAAAGTGGTTTTGGCACGTAGAACGCCATAATTTTTAATTCAGTGTAACACGCTAGCATGCCAAAGCTGTGGCCGAGATTTTGCAGTCAATTGGTTAAATGTTAAAGATTGGTTGCCTAGACCATTCTGCTACCCTGACAGCCTCAGTCATACGTTTTTATTGCCTCACAAGGATTCACTTTTTCCTTAAAGGTGTCAATCAGCAGAGCAGTGAGAAGAAACGGAAAACACTGAAACATTGTGTGTTGTATATTTTTTTGCTCACTTGTTAATAAACGATTTCATGACCAGATCTGTTGCTTCACTGTCTGCAATCATAGTAAATTCCTTATATGAGCATCAAAATGACATGCTACAGGTCTGCAAGCGCAGACAAAAAGTGGTTTGTAAATACGTCCAGACTTTATCAGGTAATGTCTGCAGTTTACAGGTCTTACGGCACGCATAGGTTGATTGACTGCTGATCTCGAGGACGACGGTCGCATTTTCAGGGAGGCGATATGCAAGGCGCCCGTGTGCCGTATGATGTCAGTGCGCGTTAAAGTACCCGAAGTGGTCGAAATTATTTCGAAGCCCCCACTAGCTCCTAACACCCAAAGCCAGCTCACGAAATGCGCACAGACAAAACGCGTTTTAATCTCGATACAGTGCGAACTGGGCCCGTAATATTTCACAGGAGTAATGATTTGGGCTGACATAACATTGTTTTCATGATAAAGATTCATTCTTTGACGCTCGCAGAAAGCGCGCGACACCCGAAACGGGCTCACTTTCACTTCGCTCGTAGAGATGCAGCCGACGCGAGGCTGGCGAGGCGCTCATTTCGGCTGCGTGCTTACCCCGCCTTACCCCGCCTTGGTCAACAGCGCCGCCCCGCGGCGTCGGTGCGCTGTGGGGTCACGTTTGCGCCGCCGGTATTCACACCTCCCCTTCTAGCCACCCTAGCGCGGGCGTGTATGGGAAATGCACGATGGCAGGCGCGAACATGAACGCCGGCCACGCCGGCAGTTCTGCATCGATGACGGCGACTGCGGCTCTGACCCCCACATTAGTACTCAGTACATTATTAAAAAATAATGTACTGAGAACATGTAATATATCTTTATTCATCATTTCTTGCATAATAAAAGCAAGCGTAATTCAATTTCATTTCTCAGTAACTCCTATTCGGACCACTAGGTGGGGCAGCAGAGCGCCCCGCTCTTTACCTCGCGCGAGCGGGTGAGTAATCCGCCGGGCTAAAATTCTTTTTTCGCGAGCCGCTCCGCTGGCGCAACGGTGGAGACCGCGAGCGGAGCGAAACGTAAACCCGCTGAGCTAAAAGTCTCTAATGTCCGCCGCTTGCTGCAGGTTGGCCTCCATTTCTCCTACCGAGCCGTGTTTAGCCCAGATGGTGATGTCGTCGGCATACAGCGCGTACTGGATGCCGTCAACCCTCGCCAGCTGAGCGGGAAGTCTCGTCATTGCCAAATTAAATAGGAGGGGCGAGAGGACCGCTCTTTGCGGGGTCCCTCGCGTGCCTAATTGGTATGAGCCGTGTTCGCTGTCCTGAATCCGAATGTATGATTGTCGGTCAGTGAGAAATTGCCTAATGTGGTTAAAGGTGTTTCGGCCGCAATCCGTTTGGGAAAGATGTGTTAGAATAATTTCGTGGATCACATTGTCGAAGGCCCCCTTCAAATCCAAAGCGAGTACTACTTTGTCACTGAGGGATATTCGATCAGGTCGTGAATTTCTCGGTCAAGTTGAAGCAAGACATACTGTGCGGACCGGTGTGGGCGGAAACCGAACACGGTGTCTGCGAAAACATTTTTGTTCTCCAGAAACTCAGACAGACTGTCGCGCACCATCGTCTCCATTAATTTTCCCAAACAAGAAGTAAGGGAGATGGGGCGGAGGTTGTCTGTGTTGATGGCTTTACCAGCGTTGGGAATGAAGGTGACCAGAGCGGTCTTCCAATCAATTGGGAAGGGTGTTTCCCGATCCAAATGGAGTTCATGTAAGCGAGGAGCGTGGAGTAGGCAGAGTCGGGAAGGTTGGCAAGTAATTTGACTGTGATTTTGTCCCGTCCCGGTGCCGTTCCTCGCTTCACTTTTGCTAGGCCCGCCTTCAGGTCGTGTAGCTGGAACGGTTGGTCCATCTCCGCGTTCTCGGAACCTGCATACGAGTACGCGGGCCCTCGGGGGTCCAGCTGAGTACAGAGGTATCGATCTCGGATTTTGCATGCCGATTTTGAAGTGTCTCCATCGAAGCAGTGAATGGCTCGTTGGAGATGTTTTTGTGTTTCTGCTCGAGTTTGGGTGGGGTCGATTAGGGCGCGGAAGAGGCGCCATGTACTACGGCTGGACATTTGTCGCGCGGCCGTGTTGCATTCAAACACTCTCCTCGTTCTTTTATTTCCACGTATAGCAGTCAACGCTGTGGAGGCTAAAAAACTCCTTGCAGTGGCTTCGTTCGCACTTGGATATGATTTGATGTTTTTTGACCGCAATTGTGCCAAACTGTTATTTATACAGGCTCAGTATTGAAGGAAACGAGTTTTAACCCTTACTAACAAACACACTGTGGTATACGGCTGCTAATGCGTTGTTTTAGATGATATTTATATTATATTTGTTGTTCTTTTCGGGTTCTTTATATGGAACACGTCGCTAGGAGCCGTGAGTGCATGCTCGCGCAAGCGAACGCTGTTGGCGCGCAGCGAAGCATAGACGGAAGCGCGGAGTGATAACTTTTCTTGCAAAACTTCTACAGCGTTGCCTGCTATGTGTGGAACTGAGTATAGGAGATCACTTTTGTTTGCTTTCAAAGTGAACAGCATTGCTTATCTCAACAAGTCTTTTTTAAGGCGAAAGCCTTTCTAGGCACGGGGTGGTTTGTGTCAGCAGACGTGACCACCGGAGGGTCCGCCGAAGCGTCACTAGATTATGAAGGCAGATTAGACAAATTAAAGAATAAAAAATGATTGATAGTGACAGTTAGTGAATGATAACGCTGTAATAGGGATTGGTAGAGATTACTATTGACTACTAATGACTAATAATGACTCCTAATGACTTGTAATGACTAATAATGACTCCGAAATGACCAATATGTCTAACGACGGCTTGTGATGACCACAATTGATTAGAAATGACTAAAAATGTCTAGTAATGAGTAGTAATGACTAAAATGACTACTAATGACTACGAAATCACCAAT
This sequence comes from Dermacentor andersoni, assembly GCF_023375885.2. Taxonomy (NCBI): domain Eukaryota; kingdom Metazoa; phylum Arthropoda; class Arachnida; order Ixodida; family Ixodidae; genus Dermacentor; species Dermacentor andersoni. The sequence goes on along the minus strand of NC_092815.1, from coordinate 157,435,579 downwards.
ATGTCTAACGACGAATTGTAACGACTACAATTGATTAGAAATGAGTAAAATGCTTAGTAGTGAGCAGTAATGACTAATGACAGAAACGACTTGTAATGACTAGTAATGACTACAAAATGACCAATATATCTAACGACAACATGTAACGACTACAATTCATTAGAAATGACTAAATATGCTTAGTAATGACCAGTAATGACTAATAATGACTGAACTGACTTACCAACATGTCTAACGACGGCTTGTAATAACCGCAACAGATTACAAATGACTAAAATGCTTAGCAGCGAGTAGTAATGGCTAAAAGAAGAGAAAGACAAGAGGAAGAGTAGGCTTTCGCCGTTCACCTCGTAAGAGAGATCTTAAGAGACCATGTAATTTTTTTTCTTATCTAACTAGCTGACAACTTGTGAGCATCGCGCACAAATGGAGAGGGTTTCGGTGACGACGAGCTAGCACAGTGAAACTATACTCCGGTCCGTACATAGCAGTCAACACTGTGTCGGTCAAGAAACGTTATCATTCTCCACATTCTGTCTATGCGTTCCGTCCATGCTTCGCTGCAAGCCAACAGCGCTCGCTCGCGCGAGCTTACACGTGTGGCTCCTCGCGACGGGTCGCAAATAAAAAATCCGAAAACAAAAACAAAAATGATCTAAAACAACACATTAGCAGCCTTATACCGCAGCGTGTTTGTTTCTAAGAATTACAATTTGTTTCATTTAATATTCAGCCTATACAAAATACAGTTGCGCACAATTGCGGTAAAAAAAATTGTACGACGCTTAAGCTTCGCCTTTCAAGGTGGAACGCGATAGCATTCAAAAGTCCCTGACTGCTTCTCACGCTTCTCGGCAACTGTAGCTTATGTAAGCGTAGTGTTTACCGGGAAACGCTCGTGGCGAACGCTATGCACGAAGACGGGCTTTCTGGTAAAGAAACGCGGCCTCCTGCGTGGGCCTTGATGCGGTCGAGGCGAGCGCCATCTAGAAGTGTTGCAAGGAAAACCAACGCGCCGCTCCGTGGCCTCCAAGATATACGTGCACCGGCGCGCGCATATGGCGGACGCCGCGGCCGGTCTATTGATGGTATAAACGCTGGAGAAGGGGTTTGTTTTAGTTCTCGCGTAACAGAATTATGTTTTCTCGTATATTAAAATTATAATGCGACGCTATCACGTCTGTAGGTTGTGTTTAAGTCGTACTTTACGAATCTTTGCCTTTACGAATCTTTGCCAAAACAACGTCCGAGGCTGGTCAGCAGCGCTGACGCGGGACGCCGACGCCGGATTTTCTGCGAGATGGGGCCCTTAACGCTGTCGCATTAGAACATCGAACTATACAAGTGCGAAGGAAGCCACTGCAAGAAGTCTCTCTAGCCTCCACACCGTTGACTGCTATGTATGGAACGGAGTATAGACAACCGGATGAGGGAGAGTGGTGCCGGCGTCTGTTTAGCTTGCTGCAATTGTTTGAAAATCACGCAGCCTGCAACGAAACCTTAAAGAATGCCGCTACAATGGGGCCCTCTGCGAAGGAGAGTTGGCAGAGAGATGTCGTAAATGTGCTAAAGGGCTTGACAACGTTATACTGTCCCGCACAAATGTTTATTATAGGCAAAGAAATAAATTCTCGGCGGCAGCTTCGTGTAGCCAGAACGATCGGCGGGCAGCCATTTTCTACTCATTTCAGAGCGAGGCCAGTCTCCGGATGCGCTATAACGTAAAACTTTTTTTCTATTCAAATTCTGCAATCGGCCCTGCGCGATTGGTCAAAAATGTTTTGGCAAACCCTACTTCGCCTGTCTGTCACGCAACGTCACGAAAACCGGGCTGACGTGTACACGCTGATTACGCATGATTGGACCGAACAAAAGAAAAATAGTTATTTCTGATTCGACATTTTTTCGCCATTAGCCCTCGGCTATCGCTCACAAGTTTTCGGACTGCACCCATTTCACCTTACCTGTCATGCAACGTCACAAAACCGCGAAAACTCACCGCGTCGAAGGGGCGTGTACGCGTTAAAGATGCATTAATATGCCGAACAAAAGTGAATTTTCTCCTGAATAGCCTCAGGCTGCCCCTTTCCGAGAGGAATAAGAGATCGCTGCCACCAATAGCTCAGGCACTGGCTACTCGCACCTGCCGGAAAGCTTGGGTTCATTTGCGTCCAATAACACTTTTTGCGTGGCCGTGTAACGTTTTCGAGCACTTTCGGCGTGTTTACGACCTCGCTCTGCCGACTCTTCTTTGCTGAAGATCCGTTTTAGCAGCATTCTTAACCTTCCGTTGCATGCCGCTGCGATTTTCGACCAGCCACCACAAGCTAAGGGAAAGCGGACCAATCGCAGACGCCGGCAACACCTTCTTCATCCGGTTATCAATTTTCAGTGCACTGGCTCGGCCCCATCGAATCCCTCTCCACTTGAGCGTGCTCCTCGCCTCTTGTCAGATGAGAGAAGCCGCTCAGTGTAGGCAATGTTATTCATTTTTATTGCAAACAAAAGTGACCTCCTATGAACGAGGAGAGCGTTTGATTGGTCTATTCAGACAACCCTGCGGGTCATTGCCCGATGCTTGCGTCGGCGGTTACGCAAACTTGATGTCAGCAGATTGGAATAAAAACATATTGAAACAGTTTTACGTTATACGGCCCCAGCTATTAGGGAAAAAATTCAGTTTTGTTCGGCATATTAATACATTCTTAGAGCGGACACGTCCCTTTGACGTGTGTGTTTTGGCGGTTTTGTGACGTCGCGTGACAGACAGGCGAAGTGAGCGCAGCCCGAAAATTTTTGATCAATAATAGCTTAGGATCGGAAAGAATCTTTTTTTTTGTTCGGCATAATAACGCATAAGCAGTGTGTACACGTCCTATCAGGTGGGCAGTTCTCGCACTTATTGCGACGTAGCGTGACAGATAGGCAAAGTAGGCGTCCCCCGACATACTGTGACCAATTGTACACGACGCTAATGGCGAAAATTGAATAGAAACGCAATGGAACAGCTTTGCGTTATAGCGCCCCTGATAAAAGCATTTCTTACCAAACCTGTTGGTAACTACAAAATAGAGGCTGCACAAAAGCTATTGTGTTGGTTGCAGTAATAAACGTCACCGGACAAGTTTACGTCGAAGCAACAACCAGTTCGATTACGAAGTGTAGCGACGATGAATTAAACTGTTGTGACCTAGCGTGCTCTTCAGTAACGATACAATCAGCAAGGGAAGAGCCGTATTCCATCTCCAGAAGCCAAATCACTAGTTCTCGAACATTTGAACACGTCCTACTCCGATCACCTACAAGTGTACACAGTTGGCTCTGTCAAAGTACACGGAGACCACTGCGCAGCTGCATTCTGTAAATTTTGTCTCTGAGACAAGTTGTCTGGCCACTCTGCGCAAACTGAAGACTGCCTCCACAGAATAAGGTTCTCTTTACGGACTCAAAGGCCGTGTTGCAGCAAGTCTACCGTGGTCTACCGCTCATCAAGTTCGTGGCGAAAAACGCTAGGCCTCGTGAAAAAACACGGCAACAAAGGCTTCACAGTAAAGTTTCAGTGGATTCCCTCCCGAATTGGTATTGCTGACAACGACGAAGCTGATGCTCTTGCAGACGCAGCGCTCTATCATCCTCCCAAAATCATGGCCCCAAAGAGTAATTATGTTTGAAAAAATCTGAAATTCGTAATCCCTTTGGGTATCTTTGGGTTCCGCCACATATACCCTGCGTAACCAAGAGATTTTGTCGAGAGGAAGCCTCACTCCTATAAGAATAAGGACAGGATCTGCTAGTATACCAGCATTGTTATTTCAGACAGTGCTTATCAATTCTCCGAACTGCACGCCATGCGACGAGACAGGAGACGTTGACCGCTTTCTGTGGCTGTGCCCGAAATTCCAAGATTAAAGGGACGCTCTCCTGAACAATCTGCAAGAAAAAAAGGCCTTCCGCATGCGTAAATGCAACACCTCTGTTGCCCGAAGGATCAGTTATCGCCCAAAAAGGAATTGCACGTCTCCGTATCGCATTCTTAAGGGAGACTGGCTTGATAGACATGTCGTCAAACACCGCAGTGATACTGTAAGAGACGCTCGGGCGGAGCAATTGCCGGCCTTGATCGCCAGGCTAAACCCGCCACCACCTCTACCACCATTGAGTTCAGATTTCACTGCGTTGCTTTGAACACGACAGCGCCGCAGTAATCCTGGGCAGCCTTTCGCTGGTGCGCATGTACATCAAAATTGGCCGTGCGCACTCTAGCAGACCAAGATTGCACATTTTTGCACCGTGGACACATTAACAACACTCACCCGCCGTGGTTGCTTAGTGGATATATGGTGTTGGGCTGCTAAGCACGTGGTCACGGGATCGAATCCCAGTCACGACGGCCCCATTTCGATGGGGGCGAAATGCGAAAACACCCGTGTACAGTTAGGTGCAGGCTGTCGAAATTATTCCGTAGTCCCCCACTACGGCGTGCCTCATGATGACATCATGGTTTTGGCACGTAAAACCACATAATTTAATTTCTCTGATTAATAGCGCTTAGTGTTTCTGAAGACAGAATTTTATGTTTCTCATGCCACCCACTAAATTTACACTGAGCGGATTACATTTTCCTTTCTCTTCGAGTTTTGTTAAGTGGAGTCACCTCTATACGATAAATATTTCAAATTGATATTAGTAAAAATAAGGGCGTAGGAATACTTGTTATCCTATTTGACATCAGAGCTCCGTCATTAGACGATAGCCGGTTAAAAATGTCAACTTTAAAACTCGCGAAAAGTCGTCTAAAATTACCTATTTTCTTTTTCTTATGTTTTTTGTACAGGTGAAGTATACTTTAACTATACGCAGTGAGTTCTGGCTCCATGTATCGCCTTGCAGAAAACTCGGGCAGCATCCCCAGTTCAGTGTACGCAAATAAGCTCTGAAATTCAAATGGCGCCGGTGATGGCGATGCTTTGCGTTCTAAGTAGCAGCTTTAAATATATTGCAATGCTTCCGATAACACGGGCTTACCTTAGTGGCCTGCACAATATGGATTGCCACCAGGTTGCCCTTTGGATCTTGTTCGAAGTTGTGCATCTCTTGTTCCGGTAACGCAGGTGGCTCGATTACAGTTGTGGCGGGTATCCAGTAGCTCACCTGCGTTCGGCATACGAAAAACACTTCGTCATTAGTGACTATCGCTCGACTATCGCTACAGCAACCTGTCCTGTAAACGATGTCTTTCGGCGTGTCCACGCACGCTGCTGTGCGTCCTGGCCTCTCCATGCTAATCTTGACAGCCACCAGTAACGGGTCGGAGAAGTAAAATTAGGCAGGCTAAGAATTGGGCACCCACCAATATGTCACGTTGTGGAAGTCCACCCTCGACCTGGATATTTCTCTGATCCTTTCACCAATGTTAACGTTTTGATCTTGTATGTAAAGAAACAAAACAAAATGAAAGAGGACTTCGAACATAATCATCGACGTTTCATTCTTGTCTGGTTATTGTTAATGAAAAAGTGCGTTCGTCCGCTATGAAATGCTTATCGGCTTTCTAGATTTAGTCGGTAAAAAAAAGAAATTTGAACACACAAAATGTAAGGAATACTGAAAGCTATCTGTAAATAACAACCCTGCAAGGCTTCTTCGTGCAATATAACGGCAGATGTGCCGTTGCGCCAATAAACTGTACACATGGATGCTGCCATTCAACGATTACCGATTCTAATCCCTCATTCGAATAGCTTTATGCACCATTCTACGTTGCTACGTTGTGAAGCCACGCCAAGACACATGGTCCGCTTTGAACGTTAGGACTGATCATTGCTGGACGGACGCGCAATGTCACTGCAGACAACGTTTCAACCAGGAGACGTGTATTTTCCAGAGCCTCGATGAAGACAAGTCCCCTTGTCAAGACGTTGGCTGCCACCACATTACATTTTTCGAACACTGCCGGAGATGGATGCACAAAGTAGCAACTGCATGTACTACTCGCACTAAGCAACCATCTCCTCTAATTTGTTTCAGTAAAAAAACACTTGTTCTTTACGTGAACACACAGAGACGCACCACTTCACGGGCACTTTCTGTCATACAAGACTGCACAACAGTCACGCACAAATTGGTGTCAATTTCCTTGGAAGTTCACCCCAACAATAATATCAAATTACCAACGGTAAAGTACCGCATATATCTGTCTTTAAATTCGGGGCGTGTTTTTAATTATTTTTGTCGCTTCTACTAATGTTTTGAAGAAGTATTCAAACAAATGTCCATTAAAAATGTACAAATGGTCTTAAGTGTGGGGTACATGGGTACCACACTAAAGACTAGATGTGGATCACAAGAGTGGTCTCGAAAAGATTGACCAGGATAACGTTTTGTTAATGCCCACAGGTATCATGGCAAATGACCTGACTGACAACATTTTGGAAGCATAGGATTCGCAAAGAAGGAAACAAAACGAAACTTTGTCGTAGCTTATGCCTACGCCTTAGAATAAACGACACAGAAGTACCACAGCAACGCATTCCTCAATTTCAGTCCGAGTGCGAAGCTCCGTACGTGTTTAACTTTTTAGCGACTTTAATGCTTCAGTAACCTCTTGTGGTCAAGATAACTTTTCGCATTGACCTTTGTCGCGGAGCAGTTTGCTCTAGAGAAACGAGATGGCGCTTTCGGCAGCGCACCGCACGTTGTCTCAGCGAAAGCGCACGAATACGAAACCATCTCTTCTTCTGCCCTGCTACTGTGCGATCAGCTGTCGGAAATGCAACTGGGTTTTCGCTAACGCAATGTGCTCATTTCATGCTGCAAAATATCAAGCGGTGGAGTGAAGACGTGTGCACTAGTTGGCTGCAAAAATTGTGACTTGCATATTACGGAATGGAATCAATCAGTGTGTCCAAGTTCCCGGACAACTGCTACATAAGGACTGCCTGTGTTGTCGGCTCTTCGCGATGCACGGCTTCAGCCTCGAGGATAAAAAAAAAAATCACTCATCCGCCAACGTTCTAGCGCTAACCTCCAAGGAAAGGACTTCAACCCCGGAACGTCTGCACGAGTGAGTGCCGCTCGTTTTACTTTGACAAAAGAGAAGTGCCGCTTCTTGGCATATAGCAAGTTTCTAGCACGTTATCTGCACACATACACCTCAACTCACGTTGCAAACTTACGCCCGCTCTTTCGCCAACGTATCAAGAATAAGTGAATGGGCGAAAACTTGAATCAATATAAGCATGGGCCGCGGCTACTACACCGTCAGCAAACTATATAATGTTCGAAGCTGAACGCTTCGTGACGGTCCACACAGTAACCGAGTGACTAGCGATAATACGTATTTGCTACAAGCTATTACAACGTACAGGATATCTAAGTTACTAGGCTTGTGCGCAGCAAGCACAAATCTATCGCAATTGAGCATACCCGTGAGCGATCAGGCAGAAATTAAACAAGGAGATAGTGACAACACGGTGAATTTTACTGAGTCAGAAACGTGACAACCCGAGACTTAAAAGTATTTGCTAATTAAAGAACGCATAGCTAGACATACCGATGCTGATTCAATTCATAAGCGGTAAGCTAGGATAGCTTGGAATACAATTTTAGCTCTGCTTTTATTACAAGCTCCGTATACGCTGCTCGTGTGGTTTGCACAAAGCGTAATGAGCTCCTAAAACGCTTACATTTTCTTTGAAGCTGTCGTCATTTTCTTTGAAGTGTCGTCAATTTAGTCACCGTCTGCGATATCCGCCGAAACGGAGGTTTGCAGGGCCACACTGGCGTCATGTCACACTGGCGACATCCATTGTAAACACAGTCAACAGATTCAGCTGAAACAAGCAATGGACGCGTCATCACGTGACCATACATGGCAGCTCCCACGGGATCGTCGTGAAAAGGGTCAATACACGTTTTAGCGAGAAATGCCGGGGGCTCGCTAAGGAAGCGGAATTCCGTTTCCCGTAGGTGACAGCAGTATGGTGTTTACGAGCACCTGGAATGGGTAAAGCCAAGGCCTGGCGATTCCTGGTCCAACGGGCATCACGTTGTCTAGATACCAGACGGCGATCGCTATGATGCAATCGCACGTGAAGCCTATGAACACGATCTCGGCCAGTGTCACGTTGTCCGGAGTGACGCTACGGTCGGAGAAGTTGCCCCAGTTGGCGCCATACTCCACTGCGAGGCGACAATCGAGCATGGTTCTTGCGATAAGGTGTCGGCAACGCCATTAGCATTCTTAAGCGTCGTCTCATACAATTACGCGAGAGTTTTTTCATTGTTGCCACTTGCTGAGCGTTGGCGCTTCATTTGCCTTTACTAAACCGGACGTTTCCAGCAAGTAAACGACAAGTAGCTATTCGTCTTCGGCAACAGAACATCGGTAGTGGCATTACAATAATTAAATATAACGAGTCTTGTCTAGTAACTTCCTGGACGCACGTGCTGTTTCCAATATAGCCGAGAGAAAATTCCGCGCTATACCATCTTATCAAACTACTGAACTATTCGTCAGATTTCAGTAGCTTCAACCAGGTTCAAAGTTATATTTTCTGAAACTCTTGGCTCTTCACGACACTTAAAAATTTCGCGGCACACCAAAGGTCTGCGTAACTGTTTTGTCTGTCGCTATACACCAGATTAAAGAGATGAAAGCCTGACTTACATATGCATGGTGCACTCACCAAACTTCTCGAAGCGTTCGAGCACGCGGAAGCTCCAGTGCAGGCTCATGGCGGGGAAGATGGACGTGGCAAGTTTCTGCTCGCGGCTGATGAACCGGTAGCCCTCACCGCCGGCGTTCTCCAGTGCGAGGAACGGCATGATGCAGCATAACGTCCAGTAGAGCATGGCTCCGGCCACGGCCGAGTGAGCTGCACGACAGCGAAACAGCCGTCGGCCATCGAACCTTCAGTCGATGGCCACTCTCTCTCTCTTGTTCCCACCATATTCTCACTTTTACTCCTCTTTTACAATTCAAAAAGGTATTTAATGCCACAACTTCCTAACATTTAAAACAATATATATATTCATGGTTGCAACGTACAGCGCGGCTGGACACAGACTGAGTAAAAGGAGGGGGCACCCCATGGCTCTGACTATAAACTGAAGTTTATTTCAAGAAAACATGTAATATACAAAGCTAAACAATCACATCATCTTCAGTTCTTGTCGTTTATTCTCGAATTTTTCCTCTTTCTGACGCGCGTGGCACCTCCGTAAGTAGCGGATTTTTAACATGAAGGTTGTGTTTCGGACAGTTATCTTTTATGTCGAGGGGCTAGGTGAAGATCATGTCCGTGTCCAGTCGGGATGTTGAAACCATGAAGCTATACCAACCCGCCCTCATTTCATCCTGCAGAAAATACAGCATGTTTGCTGAATGTCAAATGTGCTCAAAGCATGCACAATCGCCATTGTTCAAGTCAGACTGAGCCGTGGAGCCAACGCTGTCGCCATTCCACAATGGCACCACTGTCAAAGTCACTGTCACCACTGTACTAACGTGTTTATATGCATAAACAGAAACCGATAAAACGGCACTAATATGTAAAAATGCGAACCTTAAGAATTATACAGGTGCGCACATTCCGCAAATACTACAACCACTACCAATTAGTTCTTGAAATGAGTCCTTATTATGACGTTTTAGGACAATAATAAGACAAAAATACAGAAGGAATAAATTCCACCTAGAATTCAACATGGAACGATTACAACGTATGCAATGTAGCGGTGTTGCCCATAGATGGTTTATATGTGGTCTATATATCACGGTTTTCTACTAACCCCGCTTCTCCTGTGCTAGCTTCTGTGCTATCAGCAATTAGATGAATTCATCTACGTGTGTTTCTGGCTATAGTGCGAGCGTAGGCAAGGCTCACGACTGGCGAAGAACATGGACAGCAGAGTAGCGTGCATGATGCACGAGCTGCAGAAGCACATTAGGATGCAGAAGAGCAGCAGAGGGTCACTGGACTGGATGAAGGCTCGTCCTTCGGCATTTCTCTTGACACACACGAACAGCATCATGAGCGTCACTGTAATCAGGTGCATGAAGAAGGCGCTGAGGTAGTGGCTCAGCCAGTACACCCAGTCGCTCATGCCTACTATCCGGAGCATCTCCTTCATACCTGCGGAAGAACGCCGCATGCCTTTCGCTTCAGCTATGGTCAGAGCGATTCTATGCCGCGCTGCTATCTGCAGATTCACTTGACTCAATCACGTGTCAAGTTTGTGCTCACGAGGCTTCATAAGGGCATTAAAGGCGCAGACTCCTTCCCGAGCGACTCACTCATTACGAAAATCATCCAGTAAGCCGCGCTTCTCTCGCTGTCTTTTTTCTTAGTGGCAGGCGCCAAACGCCAATGATAACCTAACTCACGACTGCCTGCAGTATAGCGACGCGTACGGAAGTTTAGCCTGCCTGCTAAACAGCCACAGGTATACAGACCTCTGACGTGTAGCGCAGCAAAAAGCTTCGGGTTGCAAAAAGCTAGTTCTTCCGTGGAGTGGCTGTATTGCAATGAGCACTGTTTATTTCAAATGTACCCAACATAAAAATTTCGTAAATAACAAAACAATGACAAGCATGCGCCAATCCGCTCATAAGTTAGTGGCCGGCGTCATGTTACGCCTCATGTTTCAATATCGAGGAGTCGGAAGAGAAACGGCGGCATAATCTTGCGCGCACCAGTGACCCTCTCATCGCTCAGCCTGGCGACGAAGACGGCGAACGGGATCAGCATGCCGATGCAGAAACGGGTGAGCACGAGGGCATAGTTCTTGGTGTCCTTGTGCTCGATGTGGCTCGGGTAGGGGAAGCGCTGCAGCCACACTGGATGCAACCACTGCCGAGGACCGTTGAACCGGGCCGCCTGCATTTCCAGGTGTCGCTGCTGTAGCACACTCATGATGGGAAGCAAGGTGTTAATCTCCGGAAAGCGTTCTTCAGCCGAAGGTCCCTCCGGCTGAGATAGAATCCGCTCGGGGTACTGGACCTGTAAACATCATGACGCAGCATGTAAGCGTTCATGTTCGCGCTTGGGTTTTCTCTAGTTTTGTGCTGCTCTTCGCGGAATTACTAAGAAGTCAATTGCCCATTTGAGTTTTCTTTTTTTTCCTATGTATAAATTTAGGCCCTTGCGTGACCTTTGGGGATCCTGTGGTAGTCCGATTAAAACTAGAGACGAGAAGATTTCACAGGACGAACACTTATAATGAACTTCACTAAGATGGGCTGCTTTCTCACTCGTTGGACTTTTTTCTTGTTTTTCACCACGCAATGCTTCTTAATCCTTTTGTGAGTAGTTTCAGAGGATAGCTATACACACGAGCTGTAATTATACTATGGGAATACAATGAACGTTTATCAACGCAGTGGAAATGAACTGCCACTAGTGCGAAAAATTATTTAGACAGCACAAGTGAAGGATACCTTCCTGGCCAAGGAGAGCCGTATTCGAAAAAACGCATTCTTGTGTAGGTGTCGCCAATTTCGTTATGCGTTAATAAGGCCTTAGATGGCTCATGGGAGGAAAAATCCGATGTGCAGAACTGCGCCGCCCGGCGTTATGGCACCGAAATTCATATGGAGTCCAGCCCTCAACCTTTGGCGGGAGTCGAACCCACGACATTTGGTGTTAATTAGGGAGAATTACGCCTTCAATTTCTTTATAAGAAAGCGTGAAGCCGAGGCGAAGAATCAGTGTCAGCACGCCCTGCGGTGTTAACTAAGGCGAAGTGACTTAAGGTGCAGTTAATTAAGATAGCGTTGGTTAAGGCACTCGAACCCACGATCTTTGGTGGGAGTCGAACCCACTTGGAGATATTTGCGAACCGGCGAGATCTCCAAGTCAGATTCCAATGACATCGAGAAGGATGAGAGACGAACCCACTACCTTTGGTGGGAGTCAAACCGTGGCTTCTGATTATAATTAGGGCGACGGTAATTAAGGCACATTTCAGTTGAGTATAGTTAATTGAGACACTCGAATTCAGTGTCTTTTGTGGCAGAAAACAAGTAATAGGAAGTAACGACGCATTCGAATGAAAACGTCAGGTAATGTAATGAATCAGCGGGCAAGCTTTAGCCTTCATCCTCTTTAGCGCATGCTAAAGTGACTGTCAACTCTTAGAAAGGCTCTTGCATAAACATTGCTTATAAACAACTCAAACAACAATCGAGGTGTGCGCTGCAGAGCCCCAGATCTGTTTAGTGCAAGCACTTTTACGTAGCCTAATTTTATACGTATTATTGTTTTCTATATTACCGTTATACCGAATTACTGTGACACCATCGAGTCGCAGATAGCCGCACTATTTTATTTATTAAAGGTCTGGTGGCGCAATGTAAAATAACACATGGAAGAAAATAGGGGGCGACATAAAAAGCGCCAAGATGTTTGGAATATTCTGGCGCACTTTCTGTCGTCTCCTTTCTTCTTCCATAGGTTATATTACATTGCGCCGCAATATCTTTATTAGCTATGCACCAACTCACCGAACATAGTACCCTACCTTATTTGCCACGCCGTCTCCTCAGTTCCAGCTTGCCTCCGCCTTTCGTCTTCCTCGTCCTCCTGTGCGTCTCCGTATTAGCGCTCAAACGTGCTCGCACATCCTAGTTCTACTTTACACATCCCGCATGCTCACGCGTCTCAGTTGTTCTAGTAAATCCATAGTTCCCTCGGTTGTATACAAATACTGTATCCGCCAGTTGCGCGCTTAGAATCGTGGCAGATGTCTGCGTGTCAACCCGCAACAGTTATCAAGGAACTGTATATTAGCCCCACTCTTTATTAGCAACACCTCAGCATACAGTTGGGCTATAACCGCATATCATAGAGTCCGATTGCTAGATTTTTTTTATTATTACGAAGCATTCCTTGCCTCAGTCCAGGCACTTTAGGTAGGTTTATGTCTCGCCTCGTCCCGGAGCGCTTCGGTAAACAATTATGCTGATCCCACGCACTGTGGGATTCGCTGTCGTGCGAAACATTTTGCAAGTACACGTAGTTTATGCAAAGCGTCACCAGATGGACCAGCCCGTTTTTGTAATGAGGGCAACTGCGTGTGTGACGCGAGCATTTGTGTGCCGACAGCAGCAAGACGACGACAACGGCGACGATACAAGTACAATGGTGATGCCTTGAGATTTGGTTAAGACTTGGTCCGATACCGAAGGAGCTGCCACCTAACAAGGCGTTATCGCTATCCTCGTGGACGACTTTCGGTCACAGTGGAGGGAAAGCGTGCACTGCGTCAGTCACCATGGCCGTTAGTGGTGGCTCTGGCTAACGCTTACAGGTCTACAACTTATTGCGCGCACATAAATGCCAAATAAAGTGGACGCGAGAATGGGTGATTTGGCAGATCACCGCACACGTAAACGCGAGATACGGGCGCGGCTCCTAACAGCGGCAGGTTTTTTTTTTTTTTTTTTGTCGAAGTTAATTTCTTCATTTCTTGTCATTTCTGCATTTCACTTAAAACAACAATAATTTCTCCTATGCACTCCTTGCCTTTATTGCATGTTGGCTTTACGCAGCTGTAACTAATGACAAAAAAGAAGGACCGTCGAGTTTTTCCTAATATGCCTCCCTTGCGCTTCTAGCATTCAAGGAATGTCGGAAGCAAATGAAGCCTCTAAGAATATTCCAAACTCTTTGCTGTCTCAGTGCCACGGAGCATTTGTCTCTATCGCTTTCTTAAGGAAACACTAAAGAGAAAGAATAAATGGGCTTAAATCTTTTTTTTTTCAAGAGTCTATTTACGTTACTATCGCGGTAGTACATCGATTATTAGAAAAGAAAATGAAGGCCAAACTTTCATTTGTTTTTAATTTCGCGCTGGAACTTCACAGGCAGTACTTCAGAGAGACGTCACGCATTTCAATTTTTTTTAAATAATTGGAACTATGCAGGGGAATCACGTAAGGTTACTGAAACTTGGTTGATTCGGTGCTTTGTTGCTTTAGCACAAAATGTTGTCCATGTTTACCGGTAAAAAATTACAAGGCCCTAATAGACGGCGTCCAAATTCATGCCCTCATGACGAGCTGGTGCGGAAACTTCAATGTAGCGTCGCCACCTGTCTCGTTTTTTTTTACCTTTTACCCGTCTTCAAGCCTCCATTCGCTGTGAGAACGACTTTCTTTAGTATTGCAGAAGTGCCACCTACAAATGCAGCTAAACTTGCTCTTTTCTTCAGTGTCCATTTAAATAACAAAGTGACAATGGGAAAACGCGTGTTAGATCTCACAGCCTCACCAGTACCTGTCGTTGTCTTCGCCTCGAACTTCTTTAGTCATTGCGTAATTCTTATGGCAAGAAAAGCCTTCCTCACCAGCACGTCCAAAGGCAGGCGGCTCCCGAGGAAAGTTATGCGCAGGCTAACTGGCACGCTGTTCTCGTCGCCTGCCTCTACGAAGCTGTAGAGCAGCCCTACCACGTGCACGGGCGTTTGGTTCTGCAGCAGCATGGCATCCCCGAGTTCCTTACTCGATGTCACTCCCAGAACGTTCTGCACTCCCAGCTCCTTCATGGACTCACGTGTCAGCCGGGAAACGTACTTATTGGTGGCCGGCGCAAAAAGTACCTACGGAGCATTTCACGCGTAGGGTCAAGGTATGGTGTCTCTTGAGAGGATGAAGGATACACATTCTGCTGTCAAAGTTACCTGGTTAGCACATATTGTATGGTGCGCGTATTCAAACATAGGTTACGAGTTAAAGCACATACATCTTAACAAAGAATCGGCAGAGACACTTAAGACTGCTTACACGTGGGAATGCGAAAGCATTAGATTCCCTTTAGTTAATTTTTTCTTTTTTTCGCGCGTTCGTTGACCACGCGAACTCTCGCCTGCGTTCTATGCGCTCTAACTGCGCCTCGGTAAGGCCAAATCAAAACGCGCCAAGCGTCTCAGCGAGCTCGTTTGCCCGTGGGCGACGTGACGGGGGCAATGGCACACGCACTTGACATGCCTTTAGTCAACCACAAACGTGGAGCCGCCGTAGTTTCGGGGCAGCACGCCCGTCTCGAACCCCGGATGTCCGGGCTCTATTACCACCCAGACCGAAATTTAACAAATTTTCTCTTCAAAGGCAGTAATTTACTTTGTTAACAGGAACCTCCTTGAGAAATGTGACGCCAGGTTGAGCATATTGTGACGTGTTTTTACTCTTTGCGGCGTCCGGCATTTTTGGTATACCATCTTTCGGTCACGCCGGAGGATTTTCGCGTAATGGGGCGTACAATGCTTTCGCATTAAAAAGATAAGCATGCCCCATAACCTCTATACCCAGCAATCGCTTAGAAAGGGCCAATATCAGTACTAAAAGCGACAGATCTCGAAGGAAAAAGCGTGGGCTCGTTGCGTGTTAGAAGGGTTCATTTCGCGGTGTGCTTCCCCGTAATAAAGCGGGCTGCAATACTTTCAGTCTTATTGGTACCTTGAGCGTGTCGTCGTCGCGTTCATATATTATCGCTTATCATGCTTGCCTTTCCCGACTACGACTGAAAGAAAGTACACAGCGCGTTAAGCGTACAGCGAACCAGTTTGCACTCTAATCTTGGTTCACCAACACGAAACATCGTCCATACCCCCCAAATCACGCTGCAGTCTGTCATCGAAATTTTCATCGTTACGTCACGGCGGCGAACCTACCTGCTTGACTTGGACCATGCTGGGCTGCGTGTTCCAGAAGGTGCTGGGGCGAATGGGCCGAAAAATGGTGTCCCCCTTTCGTATCAGAGGCTCGCGCACCACGGCCTCGTCCTGGATCCCCAGCAGCAGCACCACCATTAGAACGATCTCGAGCAGCGTGGTCGTGTAGCGGCGACAGAGCCGCGTCACATACACGTTCTTCCATAACACCATCAACAGCTGCAGGAGCGGCGACGGCGCAGGACGCTCCGCGGACGTGTTGTCCACGGCGACCTTTGTCACGGCGGCCGCAGTGGCTGCATAGAAGCCGGTGGTGGTGTGTTTGACCAGTCAACACGCGTTGATGCAACAAAAAAAAAATGGAAGCAATTGGTCGAAGGTTTCAGAATCACTGCCTTCGAGGCATATCATTATTGTTCCTAAACATTCCTCCACGTTAACACTGCCGAAAATCTGAGCTGATGATAATGATGTGCGCAGACGTGGATCCTGCGACGCATTGGTCACGCAGTGCGAAGAGCAAAACATCGATGAACGAAAGGTGGACGAGGAAAAGGGAGCATAATGTTCACAGACTCGCTTTTCTTCTGTGAATGAAGGAAAGCGCTCCTCCTTTATGGACGTCTCAGTAACGATTCTTGCCAGTTTATCAGCAGTGATTATTGTTATGAGCCCTGCCATTTGTATTGCATAGCTATTAAATTTATCATCTCATTTCCGATCGAAGAAAATAAACAACATGTGTTTAGACACAGAGCCTGTGGCAAGTAGGGGGTCTAAATCCATGTTACTTATATTAGTACAATAATAAAATATTGATTGGACAAATCGTCACAGTAAAGAAAGCCATATACAATTAACTGATAATTAACATAGATTGAACAAATATAGCAGTATATGAAACGAAAGGAAAACAAGAAACTATAAATTGAAGCGTTGCCAAACAACCATGAAACGTGCTTCTCAAGCCCCTTCCAGGCGCAGGAATCGCCCAGGAGCGTTAACGAATAGTCTCAGATTTCAGGTGCTGCGCAACATCGGAGGGCATAACCATTAAGCGTCGTGACTACTTAAACTGAAAGGCACCGCAGCCCCTCCACTTCACAGTATTGTACATAGTCAAAGAAATATAAGTAGTGTTTACGCGTGTTTTACATGCGCGGTGCATCTGCATTATTGTTTCGTGTGTCTTATCAAACGTTCATTGCAGGAATAATGAGACGCGGGCGGAATCGGCTGCTAGCTCCCTCCTCTACATTGGCTGCTTTGCATGCTTACTCGATGTCTGCAATGCAATCAAACTGCGAAGGGCTCATCATTCGCATTTCAGCGGAACGAAGTTGACCATGTCTCCGAGCCGTTGCTTGTCCGTGCCATGGCTTTTCAGCAGTGCAAATACAGGCCTACTATCTTGCTAGAATCTGGTTAGCTTGATTCGACCTTGGTGACCGACAAGTTGACGCAAGCGGGGCGATGCATAGCGTCGTCAGGACAACGGAAGCACGATCGCAAAATCGAGGTTTCTCCCGCAAACGCCCAGACGTCTGGCCGCTTTAGGGACGACGCTCGTCGCAACCTTCGCCTGCAACTCACCTTGTTTAACTTGAGTAGGCTGCGTCGGTGGCATTCGAGTATTTCACGTCCGACCAAGCCTTCCGGAACGCTTGAGAGAGCACGTGAAGCGCAGAAAATTTCTTCTTCTTTAACCGTACGCCTCCTCGTGCAATAATGATGATGATGATGATGATGGCCTCATGTTATGGCTCATACCCACGCTGGGGGATTGGCCAAGAATTGCGTGCTGAAACGTTCACCTAATCTTTTGAAGTGCTACTTATTCGATGAGAAAAAATATAACGAAAGACAGATTAAAAAAAAAAAGAAACGTACAAGAACAAACAAAATACAAGACAAAAGTTAAAAAGTTATTCGTTTTGTTGACTGAATGTAACTGCAAACGGCATCAAATACGTCCCTGTGGCTGACCCCTATAACTGACGCACCGAAAGATAGTATGATTTCTGGTGATAATATTAACCCTAATTTTGCGAACGGAAGTTCTAGGTGTCTTTTTCTTAACAATTTGTATCGTCGACATACCAAAAAATAATGATCTAGTGATTCTGTTTCTTGGCAGTATGGGCACAGAGGCGATAGCGTCAGACCAGTCCTGTGTAAATATAGGTTTAATGGAGGGACACGGCAGCGTAATCTCGTGATCGCTCCTTCTGATTGTCTTGATGGACACCACTGGATCTTCCACGGAAATCTGAGGTGCTGATATTCTGTCCATGTCGTTATTGATTCACTGACATCTCTATGAATTGAATATTTTCTATATCTGATTGCTGTTATGTGAGCCACCAAAGGAAGAACAGGCATTATAGGTCCACTCAGGGATGCTCGCGCTAATGCGTCTGCCATTTCATTTGAATGTAAGCCACAATGTCCAGGTACCCATAATAGTTTTAGAGAAGTCAACTGTGGAGGAACTAATGTTAGAAACGTCTTTATTGGTGGCGAATTGGGTGAAGCCGTAAGCGAAGTACAGACCGAAAGGGAATCTGTTATAATAACTGCACTTATTGAGTTCGACGGGAGTTTCCGAAGCGCTAAAAGAATTGCTAAAAGCTCGGCTTCAAAAACAGGTGCGAAATCTGGCAGTCTCAAGGAGAATGACCAGCCAAGCGGAAGCGAGAAGATGCCTACGCCCGCCTTTTCGTTGCTCACTGAAGCGTCTGTAGCTATTATGTTATTTGTTTGCACGTGCGCTAGGTAATCTTGCAACAGGTTACTTAAAAAAGTGGCAGATTGATATTTAGAGTTGGGGGGGAATATGTCATCAAAATCTATCTTAATATTCTGATGTGATTCGGTTGACGGAATTACCTCTCGAAAGTTCACATTCAGGCTATCTAATTCTTTTTGAACAAATATGATCTGTGGAGTGTGAAATCGAGGCCAATGAGCAAGGAAGAAGGAATTTGGATCATCAATGAATGCGTATTCAGATCGTCTAAGCTGCAAGCTGTAAAATTTCAGAAAGGCTTGAACTGTTAAGATGCGAAATCTGCAGGGCAATGTTGAAAGGCGCGCTTCTTGGTAGATAACATTAATAGCCACAAACCTGGGGAGTCCCAGACATAGGCGTAGAGCCTCACGCTCCAAATGAACCAGAGGCTTTATTTTATAAGCAGGGCCGCCTGAGAACAAGACACGCCCAAATTCCAATATGGGACGCATATACATTTTATAAATCATCAACAGTGAATCCCTACGCAGTCCATATTTTCGGTTGCTCATTCTGCGCAGAATACCTAAAGCACGTTGTGCCTTACCCGCTACACTCTCTATGTGGGGACTCCAGTTGAGTTTTCCATTATATGTGATTCCCAAATATTTTAGAGACTCAACCTGTGGAATGGGTTCGTGTTTATAAGTAATAGAAATTGAAACCGGATCCATGACCGAGAACACTAAAATGGCACTTTTGCTTACATTTAATGACATACAAATTGTCTGAAGCCATACTTCTAGCATGCTCATGTAGCTTTGTAATTTTTGGTATAATGTGTTAATGTCAGTGTCGGCAGCAAAGAATGCAATGTCATCTGCATACACGTAAACGTGCACGTCCTGACAAGTGGGGATAGAGCTCATTAATATATTAAACAATATTGGGGATAGGACAGATCCTTGGGGAACTCCGCGAGTTTGTCTGAATTTAGACGAAGAACATCCGTCCTTAAAGCAATAAAATTCTCTTGATCGCAAAAGTTCTGACACCCATGCGGTTATATAATAGGGAAAATTACGACGCTGCAGAATATCTAGCAGAATTGAATGTTCGACGCTGTCATAAGCTTTAGCTATATCTAATTTCATCAAAGCAGAATATTCTCTCCTTTTCCGGGCAATTTGGATGCGGCTCTCTAAATCAGCATGGGCACACCATATTGAGCAATTAGCTCTAAAGCCTATTTGATTTGGACTTAATATTAAATTATCCGTCATCCAGATAGTAATGCGGCAGTGTAATACCCTCTCTATGAGTTTGACCATATTAGAAGTAAGAGAAATAGGTCTGATGTTTTCTATGTTATAACCTTGTCCTTGTTTTTTAGGTATCGGGATTACTTTAGCTACTTTCCAATCGTAAGGTATCCAGGCTTTCTGTAAGGAATAGTTTATAACGTTTAGAAGGTCTCCAGGAGATAGATCAAATAAAATTTTTATCATGTGAACGGTAATTCCATCAGGACCAGGGGCTGACAATGGTAAGGTTCGAATCACTTGAGATAATTCTGGCAATGAAACTTCAGTATACACTAAGGATGGGGCTAATTTTTGCAAATTATACGACATCGATGACGTGAATCTACTCTCCAAGCCTTTAGCAAGGAGTTCGAGAGATTTTCTCATTTCATCGGGAGACAGATTGACACAATCAATATTAGCTGGCGATGGCAGAATTTTCCGAGATCTCATATACCTAAACAGCGGTTTTTTGTTTTTAGATTTAGAAAGGAAATCATAGTGTTTCCTATCATAATCCTCTTTAGCTTTAGCAACTGTACGTTTAAAGACAGCAGCATAAAACTTGTAATCAGACCAATTTTTGGGGCACTGGTTG
The DNA here is from genome assembly GCF_023375885.2 of Dermacentor andersoni. Classification (NCBI taxonomy): domain Eukaryota; kingdom Metazoa; phylum Arthropoda; class Arachnida; order Ixodida; family Ixodidae; genus Dermacentor; species Dermacentor andersoni. The sequence goes on along the minus strand of NC_092815.1, from coordinate 157,415,274 downwards.
TAGAGGAGCTGCTTCCAAGCTGCCTGTCGGCGTCGGTGGTCTCGCGTGCAGTCTGCATTCCACCAAGGGTTATAAGATGTTTGCTTTGCAGATGTAACACTGAATTCAGCCTTTTTGTATGTTCTTTTAATTACCGCACAAAGTTTCATAGCCTTGGTGTCTTCCTGCTCTTCGGAATGAGAAGCCAAATGTACCTTAAGATCGGATTTAAATTTATTATAATCTACAAATACGCGTACCTGGGAGCACGATGGCATAATCGGGCAAGCAATTTCAACCATTATTGGAAAGTGGTCACTGTTGGTTGCACAGTCCAAGGCTGTCCAGGATAAGTTAGTGAAGGACGAACTTACAAAACTTAAATCCAATGCGGAGCGGGACTGTTTACAAATATATGTAGGAATTCTAGAGTTCAGGCAAGTCAGATTATTATCTATTATCCAATCCCACAAGCGTTTGCCACATTGGTCAGTTCGAAAACCCCAGCACGTGTGATGGGAGTTGAAATCTCCAACCAGAATTTTGTCCTTACACCATGAAGTCACTGCTGAATTCAAACATCGAGTGTTCTGTACACCCGCCGGAAAGTATACGTTTACTAAAGAGAAAGGTAGACACCCTGGTATAGTTATATCTAATGCGAAAATTTCGCTTTCGGGGGACATATGTTTATATGAAATCTTTGCTTTAAGGCTAATTCTGTTATTGATGAAGAAAGCTAAACCTCCGCCCTTCGATGGACGGTCCAGTCGGAAAGAGCGATAGTTAGCCAATTGAAAACATTGATGAGCTGAAAGCCATGTTTCTTGCAAAGCAATAATATCCGGGGAAAATTTCGATGATAGATACAATAAATCTGTTGCTGCGGAGTAAATTGATCGGCAATTCCAATGAAGAATTTTGAGGAGACCTATGGTTGCGTAAGTATGGACTCAGTAACTGCCTTACCTAAAATGTTTTCCTTTAATAAATCTTCCTTTGTAAGGCTGTCTTTCTGATACTTTTTTGTCTTTGCCTGAGTTAGAGTCGTAGCTTTTTTAGACAAAGGGGACCTACATCGTTTTAAAGATCGAGGATCCATGTCCATTTCCTCTGCGCCCTCTGTGTTATCGTTGGAGCCTGTGCATTGGGTCTCGTTAACAGCGACAGGTGGGATTACACTTTGGGCATCTTGCGACGTGAAATTGGCGGTTACTTCCTCGTTTGAAGTACGTTGACACTCAGTAGTTCGAGAAGTTATACCAATTGCTGTTGTTGTTCCAAATATGTGCGCCATCTGGCTAGTTAGAATTTGTGTCAGGGACTCACAAAGGTTTCCAGCTAGGCGTTCCATAGATTTTTCCATTGCCCTTTCAATGGCATTAGCAATAGAATGTGAAAGAGACGTATCCGTTGTTGTCACCTGGCGGGCTGTGACGCCGGCGTAACCCTGTGTCCTAGAATGAATTTCCGCTACGGCTTCTCTACGTGAACAACGTCTTCGTTCAACGATTTCCAGAATTTCAATTTCCCGTGCCTTGGCTGAGCAATTAGAATAATCAGCAGAGTGCGCGTCATTGCAGAGGCAGCACCTTTCTTCCTTGCTCTTACACTCGCTAGCATTGTGCTCTTGTCCACAAATTCGGCACCTGGAAGCAGATCTACATCCTTTTACCGTGTGTCCGTAGCGCCAGCATTTCACACATTGGAGGGGACGAGGGGACAGAGGTTCCACTCTGTAGATTAGAGGCCATGCCTTTATCTCTGAGGGTCGATTTGTCCCTGCAAATGTGGCTATGATCGACTCAGTAGGGATCCTGTTTTTCTCGACCACACGTCCACACCGATAAACTGAAATTACACCCGCGGGTGAAAGCATCTCTAATACCTCTGTCGGTGTCATGTTCACGTCGACGCCGCGGACAAGCCCTTTCACACATGCCAAGTGGGGAGGAATAAATGCGCTCACCGGATTGGCGGCAAACAGCGAACAGTTTAACAGGTCTTGTACACAGGACTGGTCTGCCGAAAAGCAGAGGACTCCACCTCTTCCAAACTGGCGGACCTCAGTGATGTTCTGGATATGGGCCGTCACCGATCGCAATTCCGCCTGAATCGCTTTCGGATTCTTCATCCGTATGACTCCGTTATTGGTTGGAACGAGAGTCACAGGAACTGATGTGATGCCGTTTCGTAGAAACAGATCCACAGGTAACTCCTGCGGAGAAAGAGAAGCGGACCAGGGGAATGCCCCTGGCCCTGGCGAAGAAAAGGACATCTGCGTGGTCTGATTAGCTAAATAATAATGAGACTAGCTGAACTGTTGACAAGCGATAGAAGAAAAAAAAAATAACAGCTACTCAATTCTTGGCCAAAACCCTGCGAGGCAAGAACAGTCAGGCAAGAACAGGCCTTGGACCAGGACCAGGGCTCCCGGGTGGAACGGGTGGAACGTTGGCCTTCTTGTTCTTGGCTGCGGACAGTTCACCGTACTTTGTACTTTGTCGTACTTTGTCGTACTTTGTCGTCTTTAGCTTCCTGGGCTACCATCATCATCACCAGCATATTTTTCTTGCGTTAATTTTCCCTTAATTTATTTTATTTCGTGATTCATCATTAGTACAGAAGGAGGTCCCGGAGTTACAAGAACTGTCAGGGGGACCTCCTATTAGTAATTTTACATTGCATGAATTAATACATTTTGGCAACATAGCAGCGACAGACATCAGAAACGAACGTGAATGAACGTATGAACGTGAATTAAAGATGATTCTGAAGCCATTTCCACCTCATAAACGCCTAGAACGGGGTAAATAAGGGTAGAAACGAGTAGTAGAAGAAGAACGCCTCGAATTTTCTTTTTTTTTTATAATCTGCGCCAATATAGCATAGCATTATAGATGACGTCGGGTATGCCTCGATGGCTATGGCTCGATGGCTATGCCTCGGTATGCCTCAATATTAGCACCCTAGTTGCAGCAAATTGTTACAGCAGTAGTATTAACAAGCCGAGACGACACATTAAGGTTCGTGAATCCAGCCGTCAAGGTCTGAAAGTCTGTTGGATTGAATACACACACGGATCAGAAGACGTCGGCAGGCCGTTTGCGAGTCGAGGCAGCTCCACAGGTTGTGGTGCAGGCCTGCCTCCCGCAGTTGGGCAGCAAGCAATGGACAGCACGATGAAGAGTCGATGTATCTCCAGCATTTGCAGTTGAAGGGTGTGATATTTGCGCTCACTCGAACTCTTCTTAGCGATAATTCCTCGCAATGGGTGAGCTCACCCACTTACACAGGCGTGGAGGTATTAAACTTCGCTTAGTCAAGTATCAATTGCTTCAGTGGTGGAAGCCTGAGCAATAGCTATAGGTACATAACCGCAAAATATGAAACAGAAAGCATACGCTGCGGGCAGTGTGCGTGCTGAAACCAACAGACTGCTTGAATTGTCAACTGTCAAAAACAGTAGACACTAATAGGGCTGGTAAAAGCTGCATCTCAGCGGTGGTAGTAATCGATACAGTAACTCATTGGCGAACGTGAAGAAAGGCATGTTCAAGCAGGTAGAACCGAGTCAGTGTGAACAATGACGCTTGGATTTGCAATGCACCTTGTCACATGGCACGACAGCGGTCATAACAAGGCTCTGAGGAAATCGACCCTTGAATGGCATTGCGAATGTACCTGGATTGGTTGTTGTGAGTCATTTCAGAGGACCCCTATTTAGTAGCCGTGACACATCGATCCACCTTATTTGCCTAGGTGGCAGCCGTGGAGTCGACGCTGTGCTACGATGTCCGATCTTATGAAGCACAGTCTTTATCTCCAACGGGAACTTCCCGGAAAGTACGTTGTCTGCCAGTTCGCACGAACAACTCCGAAATAGTTTACAACACGTAACCTTACGCCACAAACATCCTTTGGCAGCGAGCTCGGTCGCGCGAGTCATGGCTCATTTCCAGAAAAAGATTTCAGCATCATGTTTTAGCAGAAATTCCGCCATGACAGTTCTCTCCGTGGAAAATATCAACAGTCCCAACAACCGGCGAAACGTCAACGAGCATTCCTAGTCCTGCCACCTTATCTTTTACGTTAATACACATGATGATGAACTATAGTTAACGTACGATAATTTCTAGGAATGTGGTACTGGCAGCCATTTGTATACATTTGGAAGCTACGCCCCGCTCAGAAGGAAGCGAGCCACCGGCCTTTATTGTTGCCAAACAGTGCCGTTCCTTTCATGCGGGACTATGCGCAGCCCTGTCAACAACGACTGAAAAAAATTGTGCGTTCTTTAGAGGCAGCTCATAATCGGCTCTTACTAAATATAAGAGTTTCCATAACAATAATTGCATGAAAATAATATATTGGACAAAAGCGTTTCAAACCAATAGCATATTCAGTGCATCTGAGGGTTGGACGTGCTGAACTGTCAGGTGTATAATTTTCGTTGTAGACTCATGAAGTGTGCATAGCGCAGACTGAGAGATCTGTTATGTGTACGCTTGTACAGGGTCGCCCGAACTTGACACAAAACAACTAATTTGTATTAAGACCACTTGAACTTCAACACTACTATTGCACAATGGAGAAAAATACCGAAAATTGTGTTTCGCTTTATTGACCAATAACACATTAAAATTAATGCTTAACGCGAAGATCTTTTAATGAAAAATTTATCTACAGGACGTCGGTGCAAATGTTTAAATGCCTGTATTATATTGAAATCTTCCAACCAATAGAGCGTGACGCTTAGCTACAGAATCAATAGAAAATGCATTGTGTGTGATCTCGTATGTGGTGTCAACCTGTGAAATGTGAGTATGTTTCCATTAAAGTCGCAAACGAAGGGTCCTGTCAATATTAAACCCCTCTTGTAACCCATCTTAATTGCCACTCTTGGACCACGGATGCCAGAACGAAGCAGTTTTAAGTTTCATTATGATTTGATCCCATACACATGACCAACATGTAGTCAGCCTGCACCAATGCTAAGAACTGCTGACAGAGCTTTCCCTTTCGCTTCCAGAAACATTTTCACGTATAACGCTACTCGATGTCAACTAACGTTGCCATTTTACAGAAAAATTGCGTTATGTTCAGCTGCTTCAATCAAAAAGCTTTCGTACATCCCGGTGACATTCGCCGACACCAAACTGTCGGTGGATGCCGTCATTGAGGCGATATCACTAGTCCTGGAAAGTAGCATTGTTCTATTAATGCGATTAGCACACTTTACCTAATTCAGGCGTTTCCAGTCAGTCGGTCGGTCGGGTCGGCCGGGTCGGTCGGTCGGTCGGTCGGGTCGGTCGGTCAGTCGGGTCGGTCGGTCGGTCGGTCGGTCGGTCTGTCTGTCTGTCTGTCTGTCTGTCTGTCTGTCGGTCGGGTCGGCCGGGTCGGTCGGTCGGTCGGTCGGGTCGGTCGGTCAGTCGGGTCGGTCGGTCGGTCGGTCGGTCGGTCGGTCGGTCGGTCGGTCGGTCGGTCGGTCGGTCGGTCGGTCGGTCGGTCGGTCGGTCTGTCTGTCTGTCTGTCTGTCTGTCGGTCGGTCGGTCGGTCGGTCGGTCGGTCGGTCGGTCGGTCGGTCGGTCGGTCGGTCGGTCGGTCGGTCGGTCGGTCGGTCGGTCGGTCGGTCGGTCGGTCGGTCGGTCGGTCGGTCGGTCGGTCGGTCGGTCGGTCGGTCGGTCGGTCGGTCGGTCGGTCTGTCTGTCTGTCTGTCTGTCTGTCTGTCGGTCTTTCTGTCTGTCTGTCTGTCTGTCTGTCTGTCTGTCTGTCTGTCTGTCTGTCTGTCTGTCTGTCTGTCTGTCTGTCTGTCTGTCTCGCCTTGATAGGTGCCTATCAAGGACACCAGCTGGCTAACGGTGACAATGTTTCCTCTAGAATATTCTACGGTAAATGTCGTCATCGCTTGTGTATTCTGCGCTATCGCAGTCTGCTTCACAAGCAGTGCTACTTCATGGATAGGAACAGGTACTGAGGACAAAAACCCTAACTGTCAACCTGGTCGCTGGGCTACTTCTCGTTGAATCTGAGCCGATAGAATATGCGGATCCCACGCACTGTGGGAATCGATGAAAGCGAAGCTTTCTGTGCTGTTTGAGTGAGAATAATTAGCAGTGATTTTGACGGTGAATGTGTAATTTTTTTTAGCGTTTCGTCCAATACGAGAGTGGTGAGTAGATGTTAAACGTGACCTTGCGTGCACCGCTGCTGTTTATATGCATAGTACACAGAACACAAAGAGAGACGAGTTTGCTTGAGACGTTTTTATGCGCCATTGTTCATAATATCTAAGAGGCTTTAGGATTAGCATTGCCTCACATGGCGCATTGCATCGTGGAAGAAGTGTTCAGCTTTATATGAATTATGGGCCTGTACTTGCCAAAATCACGATTGGATTATGAGGCACGCCATAGTGGCGGACTCCGGATTAATTTCGATACCCTGGTGTTCTTATATGCACACCAAAATCTAAGTGGAATATAATTTTTTTTATTTTGTTCCCGACGAAATGCGGCTGCCACGGTCAGGATTGAACCAGCGACCTCGAGCAATGCCATAGCCGTCAAGCTACCGCGGTAGGCACACAAGTATTGATTTGACGTGTGACCGCTACCGCAGTGTCGCCTAGACTCTACGGTGTCTTCATGCAGCTTTTCTCAGCACACCCTGCGTCGGTTGTGCGTTTCAGAAATTTGTATAGTGTTTATTTTTCATCAGTAGCAGGAGTGTAACGTACTGTACCTTCAGTTTTCCCGCAGCCGCTGTTTCCCTGCCTTCTCACGTCATCTTTTCCCTCTCCCGTTCTCTCCTCCTTTACAGGAACTGCAAGAGTAAGAATCGAAGCACTCGTTTCGCAAGTGATTCGGTTGTACTAATCTGCCTCCTCTCCCCATTCCTCTTTAGGTTCCCTCTGGACTTGCACGTCAGTAGAAAGGTAAGCGAGCAGTTCCTGCAATGCTTTTGAGGGAGGTCACGGATAATTGCAGCTGTCAAGAGGCTAATGTGACATCCAGGGAGCTCCAGAGAACATTGTGCACATACCACGCGATGGAATGGTCCAAACGAGTTTTTCGCGTCGACTTTCCTCTTGCCACGCTCCTGCCCTCCAACGATGCGTGCAAGACAACAGATGCGGCAGCAGCAGCGCCAGAGTCGAAGGAAGAGGTAAAGAAAGCTTCGCTTTAATAATCCTACCACGATATAAACGTGTACTAGAGACTTAGTGTTTAATCCATCGACCCAGTGGCTGCGTCTAGGTCAACGAATCTTCGACTCTGAACTGGTAATGCTGCTACCCGGATAGAAAACAGTACTCGAGGTCGTTCCCGTCGACGCAATTGCTGGCCCGCCGGCCGTCGACTCCTAACTGCAGACATTTGAGCTATCCGTATACGAGCAGGTGCGTAGTCGTTGCGCCATCGCTAGTTCACTCTGAAGCGGCTGCGATGCTACCCACATGGGAAATGGCAACAACAACAATAGGTCCTGTGGGTGCAGAAAAACCAGACAGACGCTGGTTCCTGGTGGCCACAAATTATATTTTAGCCGAGCCCGCTCAACCAGTCGGAAGCCTGATTCCGTCGATTCCACTGCTCGCGCACCATCAGCGTGCTGGGCCAGTTGTCGTCGTCTTTTGTGACCGGACCATTGTGGCACGCAGCAGTGCGCTACAGGGCCCCCCTTCCAGCGAAGAAGACGTGAGCTGGACGAACGGCGGTGGTGGTGAAACGCACGCAGCGAGTAGGACTGGCCTGGTCGGGAGTGAATGTGACAGCAGAAGTGGTTAAAGCGTCAGAGTAGGCAGGGTTCAGACGGTCGACGAAGAGCTTATTTTCCCGGCCGTTTATGAGCAAAAGAATGTTTTTAGGTGCACGCTTGAGTACTTTGGCCGGATCATCACACGGGGGCCGTAAGGAAGGACGCACAGGGTCATGGCGCACAAAGCCCTACGCTAAATATCTAGACAAATAATAGGGTGCGTTCTTAATCCTGGCTTTGAATAACTGATTTCAACATGACCATCGGAACCTTTCTCTGTGCAACTGCATAACATCAAGGCGTTATGCGAGAGAGGCCTCAGCTGTTCCTGACGCAGTATGAACATTACCGCTCCACAAAGGTGAACACGTGCGCTCTTTTAAGCATTACATAAAAGGTGAGCAAGAGTGCTACCGGCGAACAGCAGAGAAACACCAAATTCCTGCGTGTAGTTTTCATAACACAGACGGCGAGGTGGTAGACTCATCAGTTTACGCCCTGAATTTAAGCTCAGTCCGTGCCTTGTGCACAGGCTCGTCACGAGGGCGGGCCTCTTGCCTTCATCGACGCTTCGTGGTTGCATCGCCAAAACTTAGTAAATCACGTGCTCTGCTAAAGAATGCGCATAGCGCACGAGAATTAAGTGTATACTCGGTTACTCGGGAAATACTAAGCGTTAATAAAATGTAGAGGGTGCGGAAAAATGATTGGGGGCGAGCTCCACCACTGGAACGGCTGGCGCTGCCGTCGGCATGATATATGAGGGATTACGAGGACACAGCTGCCACGATGGCAGCATCGGCGGCTTCGGGAGTAGAGAAGCGGAACTGAGAATGAAGGTTTACAACCACGTAGTGTGAGGCGTAGCCACGCTGAGGTTCGCAGCGCGGCTATGATCAATAATGAGACAACGGACTCGCAGAAATATATATATAGTGATAGAATAGCAGCTTGGGCTTGTTGGTTTTCCATCCTGCTAGTAACAGCGCAAAATGTAGACAAGGGACGAGACAAGAAGCCGTGTTTCTTTTGGAATAAACGTTGTTGAAAGTCAGCGCTTGTGGTGTCTTCTTGTCTCGTCCCTTGTCTACATTTTGCGCTGTTACTAGCAGTATATATAGTGAGTGGTGGCAAAGGGCGATTGCGTGTCCCCGTGCATGACGACGTTCATATGCCTGCATAACGAAATTACTTTCGAACAGGCCCCGGAAGCCTCCGCTAAAACATAATTGCTTACGTCCTGTCGAATGCTCGTATACTGTCACCTAAATCATATCACGGTGTGCACGCGCATAATACTGCACGACATGAAGAAACAAAAATAACCCAGCTGAGCAGAATACGGGACACGAGCGGACCGTACTGCGCTGTGTCCTGTCAGCTCGTTATTTTGCCGCTTATTTCCCGGTAAGAAGTTGTGTCAGCGAAATTTCATTCAGTCGCTTTTGAAATATACCATGTTTTGCGTAATTTTTTTAGATATAGAAATCATTTTTGAAACTGCCTCTGAAAGCCCAATTTAGCCTCTTAAGGTGTATTATTACGCTGACATTACTTCCTTAAGAGATGTCAATACATAGGCTGCCAATTAAAAAATATTTGCTAACACCCTTTTCAGTTATTCAATTGTCGTTACTCGTTGAAATCGCGAAATTGAGCAGCAGGGTAGCCATTCCTGATTTGCAGAAGCCCCAACTCTAGAGCCACTTGATTATGTCACATACGTCTCTAAAACGAGGCCCTTAATATATTGGCGAACCTGCCTGAAAGTTTCTCATAAACCTCCTTCTAAGAGCGCGGCTTCTTGTTGCAACGCTAATGCATATTTTAGCAGATTTGGGGAACGAATATCTCAGAAATGATGCTAGTCTCTGGATTTCTGCTAAACAGACATAACTTCAATAATTATGGGTTATGATATTGCATTTTCATCAAGGTGAATAATTCTACATGTTTATTACAGCGAAGCGTTTAAATAAGCTACACAGAAGGTCCTATCTGTCGTCTAAGTATTGTATACCTCTTCATGTATTGCACCTGAACAAGACGACTTGCGTCATCTTTCACAGGTTATCTTCGAAAAAAATTACCGACGATTACGTTACTTCCTAATGCGAAATTTGAGCGCAGCAAATAAGCTGTTTCACCTTTTCGATAGATTGAGGCAAAGAAATCGAGCAACACATGTATGCGCTATCACAGAATTTTTTTTTTTTTTCACACGTATTCCTTTAACAAAGACTCCACTAACAGTTCTTGACAGTCATGAAGGAAGCTTTGTGGTCGGAGAAATAGACTGATATATGTTCGACTTGGTACACCAATGCTTGATTCTCAAAGACGAGATCTATACAAGTGCCTCGCGAGGTTGTCACAGCCGTGGGACGCGTTACGAGCGAGAGGAACGGGATGTTCTCCCGCATAAGTGTTAGGAAATTGCTGTTTGTCTTTATGTCAACATTAAAGTCCCCCACTACTAACATCGGTGTGGATCGATGGACGGTTAATGCGAGTTGCAGGAAGTGCACGACGTCTTTCGTGAGTGCGGTAGGGGCGAAGTAGGCAGCTACTACCAGCAAGATAATTTCGCAGTGGCGAACGGCAGCGGCAATTTCGGCTCGGGCGGTGCACATATACAGATCCGCCGCCACCGATCTGGCTCTCTGATTGCCACCGCACAGGGCGAACGGCAGCGGCAATTTCGGCTCGGGCGGTGCACATATACACATCCGCCGCCACCGATCTGGCTCTCTGATTGCCACCGCACAGGGGTTGCATTGGAGGAGGAGCGAAGAAAGGAATTAAGTTCGAGCCGGCGCTTTGACAACCGGAGACTCGCAGGAAGAGGGGGGAGGGGGGCGGCGTGTACACCCAGCGGCAAACGATGGGGGCAGAAGCGCGCGCAGCAAGCGGACAACACGATAAAGGGAGGAGGGAAGAGATAGCAGCGACTGACTGATGCCGCTGACGCCGATAGTGAGTCAACCCCAGCTGCGGAGTTGGTTTCAGGGACAACGCCGCCGATGCCGACACAAACAATATGATACCCTCGCTTCCGCAGCGCTAAGAACCAGGTCTAGCCGTGGGAAGGTGGGCACGTATTCGTCGACGTGCCGGGGCCTACGTGAAATAACCGGCGCGTCGGCAACTGAAGAGCACCCTATCCGCCACACAAGAACAGGGGGGGGGGGACCCTTTCCTCCTCTTTCTGCATGGCGGCGACGGTGTTCTATGCAGTCACGTTATCTTGACTCTCTAGCGGCGTCAGCGGCATCCAGCGGTATCAGTCGGTCGCTGCTAGCGCTGGGGGGATGAAAGGGGGGCGGAGCTGGTTACGAGGCCGACGACAACGCCGACGACGACGCGAAACCCAGGAACGGACGCCAAAGAGCTGCGCTCTAAAACTTTGTTGGAATGTTCCAAAAAGAAAGAAAAACAAACAAAGAAGCAAACAAACACACAGCCAGCGTCGACTGCACAGGAATAGAAATAACGCGCACTGTTGTATACATTAACACGCAGGTGCAGCCGCTCACTGCGACTCCGTGCGATCGCTGCATTTATTTATTTATTTTTATTCATTACTATTCAGTCATCAATGGGCTCGGTTGTAGAGAGAGCATGCAAAGCGAGTTTACTGCACGTCTTATCCTCTCGACAATTGTTTCTTTCGCGTGAAATGCCGGTTCAGTGGACCAAGTGTCGGCATGCGCAGAAAACTGACCGTTTATTGTATTTTGCGAAGAGATAGCGCCTGTGGTTTCAATTTGCCCAGGACCATTATTATAACATTGAAGAACGTCCTTCACTTTAAGAGCGCTAACATAAATGCCCGGCAGAGTTCCTGCGTGGTGTTTACAATGATCGCCTGAACCCAAGTATATGCCGCATGCAGCTAAGCATACCACGCTAACGAGTCGCTTCCGGCATATGGCGCCACCGAATGCCATCGTCACCAATATGTATTGTTTAGTATTATGGCTTAGTTTTGTACACTGCTTGTGGACCACTGCATCTTTTTTTAAATGAAAACTCAGTAACTGTGCCATGAAATAGAAACAATGACTCCGGAGATATTCAAGCTGATTCCGAGCCCCTAATGGCTGCCGCTGTAGAAAAACAAGAAGTAACTTCAATAACGAAGATTACTCATACCCCTGTCACACGGGCACCAGCGAACTGCATTTAACTCCTTCGTCTTTACGTCAAGAGAGTTGCGCTCCGCGTCGCACGGTCTCATTTGCGCCAAGGAAGTTTAATGGAGATTTTGGCGAAGTGAGGTTCGGCAATGACCTACACGGCTGGATGGAGTACTCTCTTTCCAAAATAGCTATAGCTGCGGAAAAAAGAAGCACGCTAATAAAATCGTCGTAACTGGCTCACTTATAAATTTTAGCATTACTATTTTTCGCCTTGGTTTGTACGCCACGTAATGGGAGTTTTTAATTTGTTTTCAAGGACATAGCGCCTGTACCCTCTACGCCAATGCTTCGCCATGCCGCACGGGGAAATGTCGTGGCGACATTTCTTTTGTTTATCCCCTTCGTCACTCATCTGGAAGTAGTTGAGCTCATGGCGAACACACGTCACACGCACGGTTACACAGCACAGAATCGCAACTCGAAGCGCACCGGTCGAACAACGTGGCCCATGCTCTAGCCACCATAACGCTACCACGCACGAAAGCAAGAGCGCGCAGTGTCGCCAGGATCGCTTTCAACTTCGCTATGCTTGGAAAACAAGCCTTGCGGTAACGTACAGCAAACTTCCTTGCTGTGATTTTGCTAGATTACATGCAGCGCTTAAAAAAAACTACCTTTAACGGCGACTGTATTTGCGAGCAGTTGCACGCGAAAGCAAGCGCAGCAGCGCTGTTTCTGTCCCATGCGGCGCTCGTCGAAAGCTCGCCCTGTGCCGTGTAGCGCGGTCGCAACTCCATCGCCATCAATCTCCATTAGGGAGTTTCATGTCAACGGAGTTCGCGGGTGCCCGTGTGACAGGGGTACCAGTCACCTAAGCAGGAGTGCGGGTCAATGGGTGGAAGTCCATGGCTTCAGTTAAGTAATGCCGCGTCCCTATTATTTTTCTCTTACTACCGCCAACGTTTGCAGCTTCTTGCCTAAGAACGGTATAGCTCAGCAGCTTCCATGACCTCGGATACGTTGGTTGCCAATACTGTATTCCATATTTTTGACGCGAAAGCGTCCAATGGCCCATCGAACGAAAAAAAAGAAAATAACCGGCAGATCCCATGCCCTGCGGGAATGGATGTTACGCTAAGCAGTGCGCAGGCAGCTTACCAAGTTAACAAAACGACCATGAGAGCACCAATATGTAGGCGGCTGTTTCGTGACCTACATGACACGCATGTCGCCACATTCATGTCATGACCTATCATTTATGTCCATCATACACTCTTGTCATACTATGCCAGTTTTGGTACACACCAAGTTAACGAAACGACCATGAGAGCACCAAGACGTAGGCGGCTAGCTAGGTACACTCACAGTGGCGAATGTTCAGCAAGAAATGTTTCGCATATAAAAGCCGGCGTCTCTCCTCCGTAGCAGCAAAGCGGCACCTAAACTCGCATTGCCAGTGGCTGCGACGCCACGTCGCGAGCTACGCCTCGACGAAGCAGAGCGGGCGAAAGGGTAGACCTGCTGCTGCGTTAGCGCACCAGGCGTTGCCTGAGGGGAGAAGGCATCGCCGCGACGCCACGTCACGCTCACTCTCACTTTCAGCACGAGCAGAGCCGTTGGCACAGCGGGCTAAAAGTAACACCTGCTGTGGCGCTAGCGCCATGTGTTGGGTGACGGGAGAGGCCATCCCGCGTCGGTGGCATGCGGCGTCGGCACCGCACGCTGCTGCTGCTGCTTACTGGTTCGGGCAGCACGTACTACCATGCCACATTACTCGGAGCGCAAAACTTGAAAGAACCACTCAGCGCCGTTCAGTTGGACGTAAATGCTTCAGCATCCAGAACTTATAAGGAATGCTTAGGTGTCGTCGGATTTTTATAGGAGGTCGCCCCGGCAGTTTTTACTTCGGGACCTTTGTTGCTAACCTTTTTTTTTTTCATGCACGTTGTGTAACCTGATATTGACCAAAATGAACCGCAGCAGTGACCTAGTAGTAGAGCTTGCGTCTTGTGATCACTGGTCACACACACACACAAAAAAAAACTCCCTGATAATAAAAATAGGAACTCCGTTAGCTATAGGTACACCGAGGCTTGGCATATCCAGCACTATGCGTGTGTTCAATCCAGTTGCTTGCCACTGCTGGCAACATCTGTTACCACGCTTTAAACTGTACTTGCTGTTGTGTTCACCTCGCGATATGTCACACGTGTTGTGGTTATCGAGTGGCGGTGATAAACGAGCGAACAGCAATGCGGATGCCACTCGTTTAAATGGGCGTGCCCGCTACGATAATGTTGGAGTGTGTTTTGAGGCTGCCCGCTGGCATGCCTGAATAAAGGACTCGGAAAAGCACGTCTCTGTTCGGAAGATACAACACTTGCCAACGTGTTCGTAGTCCCCTAAACCACTACATGCACCACCACATTGCCCGTATGCTAGAAATAGAACAAATCTGTTCGTAGCGAGATCTCCGGCACGTATATACTTCAAGCGTGTTGTTACCCGATCATTTCGCCCTTCACTCTCGGCACAGGTGCGACTCCCCGACTAGCATCCTGTTCGAGGCTCTACGCCACAGCGGCAGTGTTTGTTTCGCAGGAAATCTTCATCAGACCTACTGTGCCTCCATTTGTTTGTTCTCGATAATTTATAATGTCCTTTCAACATTGAAACGTTAAAACTAGTGCCTTCATGTGTCTGGAAAAAAATGCGCAATAACTACTAGTTCCGTTCTTGCTAATGCTGCAGGTTCCTTTTGACTACCGGAAAATGAAAATTGATGTTTGCTCAGTCCCTTGCTGTGTTCTGCGCCGGCGCGCCGTGGTTCGTACCAACAAACTTGTGTTCCCAGGAAGACCATGTGCACGGATCTTCTCGCTGTCAGCGATGTGATTCGAAGAGGCCCACCACAATTAAGGGAAGACCATCCGGTAAGCACAGCGCTTCAATACACTTTGCAAAGCATACTGTGTCCTCACAACCGCTTTGCATTCATCATTCCGCATTGTTTTACGTGATCGAATATATTACGCTCACACCTAAAGCCTTTAGCGGGAAACGTTGAGTTTCGCGTTACGATAAGGCGCTGCAATCGTTAGGCCGTAATAGCGTCCACACATGACCTCACTATCACGGTCGTCTGGCTGGCCAGCCGGGTCGGTCGGTCGGTCGGTCGGTCGGTCGGTCGGTCGGTCGGTGTGCAGCTAAAAACATTGGTAAATATACTTTGCAGACGACATCCCCACATTGCAAACTATAAATTATGCAGAGATTGCAAGATGGTAACGTGATGTAGAGAAACTCTCTTTTGTATAAATGATGTTCATGTCGCAAGATTACCTGCCACTGCATTCAGCGTGGATGTGGTCACTGCATGAGAAATGCGTTTTTATGCTGCCGCATTTATTTATGACATATTAAAAAAGCAATATTAAGAATCCCTACGTTCGATATTATTTATTAAATTTGTTAATTAGTGGAGTGAGCTGCTGGATTAGTTGGTTATTCGACACAATAAAGGAGTTTTGCGCCAGGACCACACGCACAGGGAAGGAGACAACACGGGCGCCCTCTTCAACTGTTTAAAGAGCGTAAAAGCATCTTACATGAGTTCGTTAGTTAGGTAGTAGTTTAGTTAGTTGATTAATTGGTGAGTTATCAACATAATAACCTGTTTTTAAGCCTAAAAGACAACTGAAAGAAAGAAAGCATAATACAATCGACTTTATTGTTAACACGTGCAACGAACAAGCCGGATAGCTTTTTCTTGTTATTTAACCAGTCTATAAAAAAGTTAGTCTGCGTCATTGGCAGCACAACAGACCTATAACCGACAAGGCACTAGCTATGGTAGTAATGATCGTCTATATGCGTGCGCTGGATTGGCAACTAGCGTACGCGTACGGGAGTACCGATATGTGTGAATCCTCCGAAGCCGTCGCACTAAATTGGGCGCTTAATTATGTGCGCGCTTTGGAGAACGTGGAAATGTCTCTCCCGTGCCCTTTCTTCTGGGGTTCCGCACACCTCTGTGAGTGTCCCCGCTTCAGTGCACCCAGCAAAGAACTCCCGAGACCGCCCTCAGCACATAGGGTTTGAAAGTGTTGTTGTGCTTCTTGCGGAAAACTGGTCTTAGAGACAGAATTTAAGCAGTGCTGTATTCTCCTGTCCTTTTTCTCCCTCTTTTTCTCTTCATTTATTTTTTTTGTAACATCGCTTTTCTATTATCTTTCATTGCGATAGCAATTATATGGACACTCCAGGCGCATTCTTGCCGTCGGCGTCACCATTGCCGTGACGTTCCGTATAATATCCAAGGGCGATAACACCGTCGCCGCGCGTCGTATGCTGTATGTGCGAGTAAAAGCACGCGAGGGAAGCCGACGCTCGCGCCTCAATATGGCGCGCGAGGCAGAAAGCTGAGAGTAAACGCGCCGTCTTCCGTCGCGCGAAAAGTCGTGGGGGATGGCAGGGAGGGGCCAGGGGCGGTGTTGTGATCCGGCACCAATTGCGTATTTCGCTTCTGGGCGCAAGGGGAACTGACGATCACGGCTCAAATTCGCGCGCGATAGGGAAAAAAGCGGGTAGGAATCGCGGGAGAGAGGGGTGGGCGGCTTCGACTCCGCCAACAAGTGCATAAGTGTATCTTGAAACGGATCTGTGACGGCGTGCTGTGTTTTCGCCGCTCTTGTGTTGAAGCGATAGACAGCAAGAAGGTCACCTCGCTCTGCTACCGCACTTGCTCACACCAGCGTTTTGACAGCGAGTGTCCGCGCTCATCGAGTGTGATCTGTTGATGTTTGCTTGTGCGCACTGACACCATGCTTGTTAATTCAGTTAGTAAGCGAATGTTTCCAAAGCTGTCTACTAATTTGGTATCGCAATCATTCGCATTTCGGGAGAAACTACAACTTCTTTGGACGACTCTACAAGTGCCCGTATGTACACAATGCCACATACTCAGTAACCCAAGTTGGTGCGGTGTTTGTTTTTGACTCGTCAAATAGCTAGGAGTCCGTGGTGGTACCAAAGATCACCGACACCCAATAACGGTTAACCGGAGTGCTCCTGCGGACCGCCATTTCCAATCTGGCAGTGAAACGCACTTGGTCTGGCTGGAGTAACCACGGTGGCGCCAATCACCCACACCTTCGGCGCTTTCACCTAAGGTGGGCTGCGTCGTATCGAATCTGGACACAACACCACCGAATCTGGCATAGAGTCCACGGTGTGGCCAGTCACCGTCACCCAGGTGCCAAGCCTGGTGCTACTCCACTAGCCGCGTCTCTCGAAGCGACCATGGTTTCAGCTGGGTACAACACGTCGCTATGTGCGCTAGTCACCGGCAGCCAGGGTGCCTCCCTGCGGCTCCTGTGCGCCGGCCGTCATGAGTCCAGGCTCGACACGCGCATATCTGGCTCGGAATCCGCAGTGTCGCCGACACCCGAGGCTAAGGTGTTCCCTGCGGCGTGCTTGTTTCGAAAACCAGAGTAGAAACACACATTAGCTCGGAGTTCGCTATGACGCTAATCGCCGGCACGTGTATTCTACGACGTGCTCCTGCGTGCTGGACTTTTGCACTGAAGATCTCGTGGGGGTCCACCATTTTAGTGGGGCTCCCTCTGCACGCTGCATTAGTTCAGTTTTTTCCGCATGGTAGCCCTGAGTAGGAGGCTCTGTTTCACCTACATATCTAAGCACGTACTGCGGCAAATGCGGTGTCAGCAAGGTCGAGGCATATGCCACCCAACAGGAAAGCCGACCTGGACCTTAGATGAGCTTGCGCGTAATCGTACTTTAGAAACACTACATGACAGCAACCTAAGCACGTGTATACGACTCTAACAATGTGTGAAGGTTTTTTGCGGACGCCTGTATGTAGTATCATTAGTGTCAAGTGCGTTGTTCGCCTTAACACTGTAATTGAAAACTCTGCTTTAATTCGATCTCTGCAGCAGTAACTGCTGGGATGTCGCCATAGGCAACCGAATGCATACCCCTGCGGCTACGTGCTTCTGAGAGCCATACGCGCTAACCACTGAGATATCCTGCAGCGTTCGCAAGTTGTAATTAGTGCGGAATTTTATGTACCACGCCGACTACGAGAGTTGTGGCTTTTGTGCATGCATTTCGGAAACCATGCAACCGCACAGCGGATGAAGACGACGTCGTGCTCTTCGTAAAGAAGTAGTTTTTGATAAATTGTAGAGATCGATTGCCCGCGCGGATCTAGTAGAGATGTCTGAATGTCCTCAGCCCCCCCCCCCCCCTCCTCCCCATCAAAACTTGTGTCCGTAGAGCCAGCGTACGGTACGTGACAAACTCTTATAAGCACTTCTTCCCATCTGTTACTGCTCTTTAGTTCTGCAGAGTCTGGAAAAGTTTAATGAGTATTGAAGAAAACCGGCCAGCACGTAAAAAAACCATCTCAATCACCATCTAAAAGTCAGCTCCCCCCCACCTCTGGTCCCCTTGAAAAAATAACTGTATTCGCGCCTGGTACTTTGTGAGTGCCCGCAACTGTCCATCCATCCATCTACATGGCTGAGCGGTGTAACTACATCTTTACATAGTGTCAGTGTGTTGTTCTTTTTCCAATTTTTCAAGTCATTCGTTGTATCAGGTCATTCTTTTTGAGCCTACATAGGGAACCAGTTCACGCCGCGTCTCCCATCTTGCACTCAGGGGTTGCTGTACTGGCCGTAGCTACCGTCGCAGGGGTTTCAAGCTGCAGTGCAATTGTCGCCAGCGTCTCCTTTGTCACGGTGACACAATTGATCGACTTCCTTTCGCAAGTCTATACCGCTCCCCTTTCCTTCCTGTTCAGTGTTTATCGCCGTCACAGCTTGTGCCAGAGCGTTGCGACCTCCTGATGAACTATTCACTGCCTTCCCGCTTCCCCTGAGGCCTCAGGACACATTTACGGAATCTCACCCGCGCCGCAAGCTTGGCAAGCTGCCTGCAACGGCTTTTTCAACCGTGTGATGGCACTGGTCCAAAACATCCACTTCAGGGCACGATTTGTGGCTCAGTAGGTGAGGAATCCTATCTGCGCTTTTTTTTTACACCATGACAGCTAGCACGCTATTGTGTCCGATATAAGCGGTACTATGCGAGATTGTACACCGTACGTGGTCGACGAATCTGTCAAGACCCATCGGGAACTGTATATGGGCTATTCTCGACATTTTTACTCACCGTGGTTGCTCAGTGGCTATGGTATTGGGCTGCTCAACACGAGGTCGCGGGATCGAATCCCGGCCACGGCGGCTGCATTTCGATGGGGGCGAAATGCGAAAACACCCGTGTGCTTAGATTTAGGTGCACGTTAAAGAACCCCAGGTGGTCGAAATTTCCGGAGTCCTCCACTACGGCGTGCCTCATAATCAGAAAGTGGTTTTGGCACGTAAAACCCCATATTTTAATTCTTGACATTTACTGGCGCTCTTCATAAGTATGTCTCTGTCTTCAGTATAGCTGTGGTACTATGACCACGGTGACAACGACACTAATCTGAGTGACAAAGAAGACGACAAATAGTTTTTAGACTAGACTATCCGCCATTTTGACTGTTAGCCTAAGCATTGTAAGTAGTCTGTAAAAATATTTTCATTAACCTCTTTACCCGTAATATATATTTAAACATAATTGAAACAGTATTCTTCATTATGCACTTAAACCTGCACTTACATCTGTTACACAAAATGAAGCAGGGCCTTCAGTTGCGGGCGTGAGCCAAGCAGCAATGAGCGTTTCTCGGTGTGCAATCCAAGCGAAAATTAGTGGAAGCAACTGTTTTATGCTGCCTTGTTACAACCCCTAGCCTGGGTTGGCTGTTTACACAGCGTCTCCTGACTTGAGTGACACCGTTAGGCTGGGCTCCGAGAAACTAGAATGATGATTTTTCGCATTACGGCTACCGCACTGCTTAACTCCCAGTTTTGCGCATGCTATATAGCTAAGCTGCCAGTGTAAATGGGGAGTGCGGATAAGTAGCCGTAGCATAACAAGTTAAACGGCTGAATCACTAAACTCTAAAGAAAGTTTACACCCTTTGGGGTGTAACCCTGCCACACCACAATAATCGTAATCTGTCTTGCTTGCGTTTCCTTTCTTGAAAACGCTGCGCCCGCTACTTTCCTGTCGGCAATGCTATGTCATGCTGATAACGCGCATGCCGTTCGTTACTGGGAAGTACCGGGCTCGCAGCGTTAAAGAAACGAAATGCCGACAAGACAGATGGCGTTTGTGGTTGTGCGGCAACATACAACTCAAAGGGTGTAAACTTAGAGGGTAAACTCTAGAACAAAATTACACCCTTTGGGTTGTATTTTCCCTGAGGACGCTACGCAGATTGCGCAAAAATATTTCTTGCTCGATCCATAATTCTAAGCGACTGCGGCTTTACGACAAAGGCGCCAGTAATGTCACGTGTCTCGACGATGCGCTTAGAATTTACTGTCGCCTCCGAGACGTATCCGCAAAACACGTACATCCACGAGTGTATCATGCGCCGCCCCTTCCCTCATTGGCGCGTTTTGTCTTAGAATTCCGACATGAACTGTCGTCGCACCGAAAGTCCATCAAGGCTTTGTTGACCTTTTTACGTGGCAGTGGCCTATTAGACTATAATGATCCCATTCCGTCCCTTTTTGTTATTGTTCAAGCTTTTATTTTTGCCACGCTCTTCTTTCCGTCTTTACTTCCCCTTTCCCTTCCCCTAGTGCAGGGTAGCAAAGCGGAGGTTTCAACTCTGGTTAACCTCCCTGCCTTTCTCTCATTTACATCTCTCTCTCTCTCTCTCGCTCTCTTAGGTAAGCACCGGGGATTCGCGTTGGCCACTTTAAAGCTGCGCAGTAGCAACTGCTGCGACTCATACTCACGCGACACCTGTCGGTCTACACCGCGACATGGTAAAAGCATTCTGATAAAGGTCGCTGCGCTCACTTCAGCGGTGTGCTGGTAATTCACATATCGAGCGTTGGTCATTTGTCCACACGTGTAGCCTATCTGGAGTGCGTATAGGGGTCGCACCCAAGCTGTCAGATTACATACGTTCTATTGCTGCTGCCACTACTATTCCTATGGTGAACAGTTGCCATTCGCTGAATTCTTGGCAGTTGGAACGGGATTCGTAATGACTGTTGCTTGCATCCATTCCATGCCCACTCAACCCCCTCAATATGACAGCAAGAATATTTCGTATTTATTGGAAGTGCACAATATTACAAGTGTGGGCTCGCGACAAGGGCTGCTTCTTTCACCATCATATTCATCCGGCTTTTGTTCACGAAAACGCACGGACAGAGTAAAAGAAAACTGTTTACTGGTAGCATTGAGTATCAACCATGCAGCATCGCTGGACCCAGGAATATGAGGGACTCCGACGGGCTTATAAGAACGGTAATAAATGAACACGCAAAGGTTATAAATGAACTCGGAAGGATTATAAACGATCGGCCGATCTTGTTGACCTCAGCCGCGTGCTGCGTCCCTCCCACTCCGGTACTCTTGAGTGTGCTTGTATCGCTAATAGATGAGCGGAGTCTCACACACTAATAAAAAGGCAGTTTCGGTATGAGTTGTTGCTCAAGTGAACGGCGTCAGACGCGTTCATCGAGGCCGTTTCAAGTAATTCGGAATCCGCAGGTGAATAACCATGTTTGTTCTGGAGCTTTGCGCTTGCAGTCCAATAAATGCAGAAGTGTTTATGCTATCTTTAAAGGGAAATAACTATAAACTCACTCGTAATCCTTATAAATTCGACATGTGTCATTTAATACAGGTAAACGTGCTCACAATGGTAGGATCGCAAGCTCAAACCTATTTCCTGCGCCGTCACCGTGAACACTAAGGTGTAGCCGTAACTACAGATGTAAAGCCAGACAGTGTCGCGAGATTGCTAACTAGCCGTTCTCTTCATAAAACCAGGTTCTAGTAATAGATATAATTATTCCTGGATGTGCCCCATTTTCAACAGTCAATATTTCTTTTTCTTTCCCTACAAGCGTTATGAATACATATACTCTTGATACCGCGCGTGGTTCCATCAGGCAGAAAGAATATAATCATAGCTCGTGATTTCAGTTATCACCACGTATCGTGCGACTATCGGTCCGATTCTTGTGGTAAACGCTGGTTATATTGGGCTTCATCAAATAACGTTAACTGTGCAAATTCGCAAACCCCAACTTATGTATCCGGCAAATCGCGTTCGATGCTGGACCTAATCTTTTTCAATTTCTGATTGTGTCATGTTGTTCTGCTCTGCTGTCACCTCGGCCACAAACAGCGACCACCTTTCAATAATTTTTGAAATCGCGTGCCCAATTAATTTGATGAGTAAGCATGTCCGCACCTATGTTAACTGCAGCAAATTTCAAGATTCATTGTGCTCAGTTTCACATAAACAGGTAAGACTAAGTGATGAAGTAAACGCACTTAATTTGTGTCACGTCATAAGCGACAGCTATAAAAAATCCAGATCGAGTATGTAGTCAACTAAAAGTGGTACGTATCCGCCCTGTTGAAATCCTGACTGTGAACGCGAATAAAGAAGAAAAGCAGCCTGTAGAAGGTGACTGTATAGCCAATGTCCATGTAACTGGAATGCTGCTCACACTTTCACAGTACATCGTTTTCCCATAGCATATGTCGCGTATCATTGTCCAGTTTTGTTAGGAATGTATTTACACACTTTCCAAAGAATATATTATTTTTTAAGCCTCCATACGGCCGCGTTTCAATCACTTCTCAATGATCATCATTCGTTTAGCAATGGCAGTTTGTTATCATAGCCTTGGCGCTCTTTGGACACTTCTCCCCTTGCGCCAATAAACTCTAATCATCATCATCATTAATTGGAATGACTATAAATGTGTTCGAGCTACATTCAGGCAGACAGTTGACAAAGCAAAATTAAATTATAGCACCAAACATTACAGCTATCTATCACAGTCTAGTAATGAAAAAGCACTGTTTAGGTTTCTGGGACTATAGAATCTGTTAGTTTAACCTCTACTGAATTCGTAGCCACTGGCGGAGATTGCAAAAGGCTTAGAAGGTTTGTTAACATCATGTCTACCCTATTATATACCGACGCCTGAACAAGCTAAGGAATTCGTAGCAGTCACATTATAACAGTTAATGAAAGTGGTAAAGTCGCTGCCAGCTTCAGCTCCAGGTCCTGATGGCATAACCTCAGCAATGATAAAAATAATATTTTTATTGTCTCCCCAGGATTTCCTCAATTAACCTTATAAATTTTTCGTTAAATGTTCATGAATTCATCCAGATTGGAAAATTACCAAAGCAATTCCGCTACCTAAGAAGTGGGGCGATATACATATACAATAGATAGCATTATACCTATTTTTCTGGCTTCAGATCGTGTAAAGTTAATCGAGCGAGTTTAGTATGTTCATCAAAAGGTGAGAACCAAATATTGGATGTCTATCAAATAAGATTAAGGCCTGAGTGCACAATCTAGGTGTGTTCATGTTTGCTTGGAAAGTCGGATTCAACTCGCTCGCCACAACAACCAGTACGTGGCCTTTAGTACATTAGATATTGCTAAGGCGTCAATCAACGGACTTGATAGTGTGAATCTCTCGCTATATATAATTGCATAGATTCAGAATTTCCTAAGCGGACGTACACTTTATTGTTATCGCAATGGTGTTTATTCTAAAAGTCACAAACGGACAAGGGATGTTCCTCAAGGCGCACTACTCTTCCCCTATGATTTAATATTTTACTTGGTCATATCCAACACACCATGATGTGCACGCATACGCATACGTTGACGATATCGCATTTTTTCGGTACCAAATGACAAACATAGCCTATGTAAAACTTTGCAGTCTTATTTCAATCAGATTGAGGGGGTTGCTAATGTCGCCAAAGATGAGTGAAAGTGCAGTCATTGTTTTCCCCTCAACTTTTCCGATCCGAATAACACTGACATACGGTCAGGAGACAATTCCACGGGTACAATCATTAAAATAACCGATAATCAAGAGCCATTCCACTCTGTGAAGGTGGATGCCCAGCGAAGCTGTGCAGCGCAGGACAGAGAGGTGACAGAATTTTGAACAAAGGTACTAACACGTTTATTGTCTTTATCGGTGGTCATGGTGACGAAAGATACGCACACACATTTATCTTTATACATTTTCGTTCATTCATGCGATACATTCGTGTTTTCGTTTCGCGATATATTGAGGCAAAGAATTTGAGGTCGAAATCACCGCACCGACTGGCAGTGGGCCAGTGCCGTGAGCACCTTCACAGAGGGAGGGCCCGTATGGAAACGCTGACATGATGAGCGGCAACGGAGCCAGCTGTGGAAGAAGACGACGACAACGAACGCGCGAGCAGTGGCACGAGCCATTGCTGATGATGATAGTTTTTGCTCGCACTCATGAAAATTTCACTGAACCTGAGCCATAAACAGCTTCGCTGTAAAAAGTTTAATTGGCGAACACACACAGAGTGCATCGCATCTAACGGAGCAGGTGCTGTTGGTTTATTACGGATATTCAACCGCAGTCGTTTCGGAATGCGCAGGAAGACTTCCCTAATTATTTATTTCAGGTATGTGCGCCCCATTTTAGCGTTCGACTGCGTGTTATATTCTGCAGGTCTTACTTATAAATTACGCCCTCTGGTTCTTTTAGAACGCGAATCATTACGCCTATCTTGACCTTCTAAAATTCCTAGCGAATAATATTCTTTATCATGAAACTCACCTGCCTTCTCTTCAAGCTCCATTTCGGATACTGACAGTCCAAAGATTACTGAACATCTGTGCTTCTTCCCGGAGTCACTTTTACTATGTGTTCATTCGAGAGCCAACTGCATTCTTTGAGAATCAATGGTCCCGACTGCGTTAATCCCCAGGTAATTTTCTTCAGAAGCCATCAGAACTATTAGACGTACTAATGCGTGATGTGGTTTTCTCAAATGTACATGCTGCGACAGTAAGCGTTGCATTCTATGAGCTCCTAACAACGCTAAGCTTCTGCCTACCAAAGGTTTGCTAGATTTTCACCTTGAGAACCTCGACATAAATACAGTAAGAGCCACAGATACTTCTGTCAGTGAAGAGAAGGCAGGAGTGGACATTCTTCCGCTCACCTTAAATTGATCTTGCTCTCTTCGACAGCCCGACTTTACACCAGTATTCCAGGCAGCGTTAATGGTGATCATTCTAGGTGTACTAAATCCTCATATCTGTTTCTTCAGCCGTAATCATAGCCGACTCCTTGTCCGTTAGTTCTGTTCTTCAGTGCCAACTCCATCTACCATTCTCCGAGAATTTTATTCATCTATCCCCCAGCATTAACGCCTCATCTATTTTGTATGGGTACCAAGACACATGGGGCTCACTTTAAATGAGACAGCAGGCGGACTAGCGGCGGTATCTCTTGAAGGCCCGGTACTGAATGTCCTAAGATCATCGGCATGCATCACTACTGCAAAATTTTAAAAAATTTGCCCAAGAGGAACATTCCAAATCATATGTAATAAGTAAAACCGATCTTCTGCATCTTAGAAGCCCCTTGGCACACGAGAATGCGTTGCCAAATACCAATGTTTAATTTTTATTCTCAGACGTCTGGCTTGGCACCTTTCCCTGAATGTTTTTATTGCAACGAGCCTGAAACTGGAAAATTTTTTATAGAGTGTCGTAGGTGGCGAAGGTCCTCTTCGTCAACTTGGATTGGTCCTTACGTTTCCTGCGATACTGTCTCTTGAGTCATTCGCACTAGGATACTGCAATGAGAAGGTATGTGATGTCAGATTTAATTTTGTAAATGAGACAAATAGACTGCCATGCTAATTTTATTGTTTTATTTCCCCCAACACGAACAAAAATATTAACTTCAAATTTTAAAATAAGATAGCCTAAAAGCTTATACTAACGATTAGTATTCATTTCGAATCTCATTCCTAAATTACAAAATTCTATTGAATTATTCTTCCCTTCTTGCCTACTGCCGCCCGATTCATAGTCGATACTCCCGTAGTGGGTTGGGCCATGCCCATAGGCATCAAACCCAACCAAACCAAACCACTGGTAGTAGTAATTGTTGCTGCCGCTGTTGTTGTTTTTGCCCGCCCAACTAGTGGCTCATACTCACTATGGGGGATTGGCCAAGGAAGCGGTGGATTATTCCAAGCTATAGCCACTAAACAACTTTCTGGACTGCTATAGAGTAAGTGCTTTTGATAAGTGAAATCACATGTTAGGATGAAAGCAGTAATCGTAGGAAGGTTCAATAATCATTCATTTAAAAGCACAGAAACAAAAGGAAAAGATGCGCTTAACAGGACCGTTCGGTTTGACTTCCTATGAAATTCCTAGACTGCGGAGCAAACACCTCTGTGTGTGAATGCCAGAGTAGAGGGCTCAAACGAAATAGCCCAAGCGTAACACTAAACCTTGCGATCAATGTCAATGACTGGCCCTTCGGACGAAGCTGCCTTTTTTTTCTTCTTTTCCAGCCAGGAGAGTTGGTGAGGAGGCGGATAACTGGGAATCTGGATGCGAATACGAAACGGCCGAAAGTGCAGAAATTTTTCTCGAAGTCCAAGTGAAATCGCCCAATGGCAGTCGCGTGTGCTTCTCGTCATTAATCACGCGGATTATCGCTTGCCACATCTGTCACTTGTCTTCCAGCGTAAATGTGAAAGAGACGCAAAAGTGAGAAGGAAAATATCCCCGTCTGTTTTCTTTGGCTGACAGCCAACGAAAACGCCGTACACGAAGGCTCATTTTTCATATGTTGCCGTAAAGGATGAACCAGAAAGGGCGAGTTCAGAAACACATGTTAACGCTTGTCAGCCATTCCACTTCGTTCATCGTGTGGCATAAAGTATTTCTCGCGGCGTCGCTGTAATGCTACTTCAGTTTTAGTTCTTTATCCAGTTGGAAGGAGTCGCCGATCAATTTGGTTTATCTCTACATGACGACATAGTAGAGTGTTCAGCTTATATATGGGTATATATTTCTTGGAACGGGGCTAGGGGGATGATGGTAACCTTTAAGCAAACCATAAAGCGGAATGATACGTTAAGCTGCATTAGTATAGTGCGCTTGTGCTACAGACCTTCTCCAGGCCCTGTCGCCATACTGGTTCTCAAAGCCTACTATTGCCTACCACGTACTCTGGTAGGTGCGCTATCTTATTGCTCCTGGGCCTTTTATTAGCATAGAGGAAACAAGCCAACCCGCATACTGTGCAGCTGCGAATTGATGTGGCTCTACAAGAAACAGCAAGAAGCTTTTTTTTATTCTGCCATTTCGGCTGCGCGTAAGCGACGTCATAGGTTTCTTGTGCAAAGACATAGTGCTGTCAAATTCTATGCCTAAGTACCTTGTATTTTGGACATATTCAAGTGGTGTACATTGACAGTTCTAACAGTTTGTCACATCGTGGAGTACAGATTTTTTTTTTCTTGTGAGGGTTATGTAAGAACAGCATTTCGGTCTTTGATGTACTAACAGAAACGTAGTGTTTTTGAAACCATGGCAATATTTTACGTATGTCAGACTGCAAATAGTTAGCTGCTTGTTGTAAGGTGCGACGCGCCATCACCAATACCGTGTCGTCGGCAAGCTGAAATATTTCTGAGTGCAGTAAGAGTTTTCCTCGGTCGCTTACATATAGACTGAACAACAGAGGCCGCAGTGAAGAACCCTGTGGTGTATCGTATTATCACAGTAGTTCCCTAAACTCTTAACAAATTCTTACATATTGCTTATGGTTTGCAAAGCACTTTTGAACCCACTTCGCAAATGGACCGCGAAATCCCAGACTTTAAATTTGCACTGAATGATTTCATTAGATCGAAAAACAGCGTGAGTGCTACTTCATTATGATCAATTCTTCAGCTAACAAAGTCAGAAAAGATTTTGAGCAGCGTATAGTTGTGCTTTGTCCTTTCTTAAATCCATGTTGACTTTTTACTAGCAGATGGTTTTTTTCCACCGTAACAGCTTGTTAAGCACCAAAGCTGGTGTTTAGGAGAATTAACAGTGATGTTGTCCGATTCATTAATTCATGGCGTTTAACCTTTCACAGCAATATTGTGTCTATGACAGTAGCCATAGTGTAAGGCTTTATATCACCCTGACAACTCGGGATGCCTTAAAAATATTGTACTGTTATTTGCTTTCAAGGAGACGGTGATGCGTGCCAGAGGGTGCTGGATACTAGCTCTTTTTTTTTTTCCTAATCCATAAATATACTTAAAAGAAACTTTCAAACAAGGAACAGAGAACGACGATAATTACAACAGTTCTAAAGTTCATGTGCAACACTAATAAACGAAACTAAATATTGCTACGGAGTTCACAAAATACCAATGCTTACGGTCAGGTCTTTCGTTGGTGCAAAACACAGCGCTCACGAACACATGCACAAAAGCCATTGGGACACGGAAACAAAAGTGAATACGGAAACGCGAATACGTTCAAGTGTAGAAAAAAAAAGGATTATGTCTGAACACAAAGAACGTCGTGATGAAACTTACGATGATAAGATTTAGTAACTTTTAGATATCGCCCATTGGTAAAGAAACTGTAGTAATACGCGCTCTGAACTGTTACAAGTTTTCTTATGGCTATGCACGCAAGATTTTATCTAGTAATATTGACCTCCTATCCAGAGCGTTCCCCTTAGCGAAAATAATCTTACGGGGAGTAGCACATTTTTTGTAGTGTATAATAGAGGATGTTCTATATCTTCCTCAGCCTCTTAACAGGAGCACACAGCGCTGCCAGCTTTTCCTTTCTTGTACAAGAAGAATTTTGTATAGGCCGAACCAATCCGAAGTCAACAAATTGTTGTTTTTATAGAGCGGCTGGTTTCATTCGAAACAACCTTGCTTCTTTACATTGCTCTAAAGATACAAGCGTTTGTGCATTTCAGCCCGCCTCATAGATATGCGGTTGCTGCTGCCGAGGATCCGGCCGGCGACCTCGCTCTTAGCAGGAGAACGGCACGTTTGCTGACATTATGCGGCAAACAGTGCCAAAGAGGGACTAAGACTGAAGAAGCGGTCTTAGTCGAGCTATTGCGCTGTTTGCCGTATTACGCCGTCATACCAATTGGCAAGCCCGACCGGCAACCATTTTGCGTGGACACGACCATTTTGTATGTTCACTGAGCCACCCCGCCAGATAGGGATATTGTTCACAGATTAAAATAGACTTTCACGCTTTGTAGTATTCTTTTTCACACTTAAGAATTGAGAGATCAAAACGTATACAGGTGCAAAGCTGTCGACAACATGAAAATGTAGTGCATCATGACCCGTCATAGAATAGCATAACTTGATGCTAGGCATATGGTGGGTAAATTTTACTAACGAGTCATCATCACCCATCTTCATTTATCTTACCTTTAAAGGCCACTTTCGGGGAATTACAGAAAATAACGGGGGGGGGGGGGGTGTATACAGTACTTACGTAAATAGTAAAACATCAAGAGATTTCACAAGACAATTGAAAAAAGCAAAGAAAGACATAGTATATCGAGAAAAAAAACTGAGTATTATTTTCAAAGATGATGCATCAGCATTTCCTTGAATTTTAGGGGGTTTCCTTCGTTGACTACTACTTCTGGTCGGTTATTCTATTCTGCAATAGCTGTTGGTAAAAATGATTGATTGAAGATATTGGTCGAGCCATGTAGATGCTGTGCACTACGATTGTTGAAAAGGCCACGGTACCTAGGCGGAAGTAGAATTTTCTCATGCAGATGCCTGAAATCGAAGTATAGTTTGTGAAACAGACAAAGTCTGGTCATGCTGTGGTGGAGATGTAACGTGTCAAGTTAAAGAAAAGCGCCTTAATTTAAGTGGATGTTACCTGTTTAATCAGAGTGGATGCCAGCTATTCGTCTGTCAATGTCCCGTATGTGCGAACTAAAACAAGCGCTGTGCAAACCCCTTTCATTTTCCGCTCATATAAAATGTGGCCATTTTCATTCAGAAAAATCCTGGCACCATAGTGACGTAGGGAAGAATTCGCAGAACGTTAGTATTACTGACGTGCCC
This sequence comes from Dermacentor andersoni, assembly GCF_023375885.2. NCBI lineage: Eukaryota > Metazoa > Arthropoda > Arachnida > Ixodida > Ixodidae > Dermacentor > Dermacentor andersoni. Next base: position 157,385,323 of record NC_092815.1, on the reverse strand, counting down.
TACATCTTAAGACATAGCAAATGTGCATAATGTTTTTTTCCTTTGCACGTTTAGTGCACGCACACGTGCATCCAAGCGCTCTGTAATGTGCATATTTATGCAAGCGAGTTTATTCAAGTGTAATTAGTCACTTTGCTTCAATTCGACAGCTCGCTTAGTGCTATCCATTACGTGTAATGAAAGAACGTCGTTGTATTCCTTTTAATGACGCAAAGTACACGTGCAGTACACTCATCTGGGCGCAGCAACTGTCGCCGCTCCATCAGAGCTCTTTTGTATTGCCTACGGTTTAAAGAACGACAAAAAAAAGCACGAGAAATGCAAGGAATACTTGCAAAACGGTAGCATCTGTGTTGCGAGTGTAAGAACAAAAATCTCCTTGTATAACCACAACTGTGACTCACGATTCCGGTTAGAGAACAGCTGGAAACATGCATGGGGCGTCGAGCTGCGCCAGCGGGAGTCATATTATTTGAGAGCTTTACTTTTTCTTTTGTGTGTGTGCGTGTGTGTGTGTGTGTGCGTGTGTGTGTGCGTGTGTGTGCGTGTGTGTGTGTGTGTGTGTGCGTGTGTGCGTGTGTGTGTGCGTGTGTGTGTGAGAGCGTGTGTGTGTGCGTGTGTGTGTGTGTGTGTGTGCGCGTGTGTGCGTGTGTGTGTGTGTGTGTGTGTGTGCGTGTGTGCGTGCGTGTGTGTGTGTGTGCGCGTGTGTGCGTGTGCGTGTGTGTGTGCGTGTGTGTGCGTGTGTGTGCGTGTGTGTGTGTGTGCGTGTGTGTGTGTGTGTGTGTGCGTGTGTGCGTGCGTGTGTGTGTGTGTGCGCGTGTGTGCGTGTGCGTGTGTGTGTGCGTGTGCGTGTGTGTGCGTGTGTGTGTGTGTGTGTGTGTGTGTGTGTGTGTGTGTGTGTGTGTGTGTGTGTGTGTGTGTGTGTGTGTGTGTGTGTGTGTGTGTGTGTGTGTGTGTGTGTGTGTGTGTGTGTGTGTGTGTGACCAAGCGAGGCCTAATTTACGACTATACATAGAACACGTTTCGGTTCCAGCTGCCGCACATTTTGCCCACGCATAGCCGAACAAACAGCGCGCAGGGCCTATATGCCAGCATGACGCTTCTGCGCTGTCACTAATTCCAACGGAGGCAGTTTCGACATCGTCTACAGGTGAAAAGTGAATTACTCGAAGGCTCGATAAATGCTTTCAATTTAGATCCCCTCTTCGCACTTCTCTTGTCTCGGTGAGTACAGGAAGGGTATTACTCACAAACATTTGTGAAATGTTTTCGTGCACGCATGAAATGTCCTTACCTCTGTTATATTCTTTCTTCGTAATTCTTCGGTATGGTTTCTATTATTAGGTTGCGATGTATGACATTTCCTTGTGGTTTAAACCACGCATCCAAAACTTTCGTGCATGCTGAAATAACCGTTATATTGAGCGCATACTAATTAATATGCATGGAAATTGACCTTGCAGCCAACGGTGCACAAGTACAGGTGCTTAACTACAGCAGCCCTCCTTCAATAACTAGTACGTAAACTATGCGCCTTTTAGTGAAGGCAGCAAATATTTAAAGGGGTTTAGGACCACCCCTGGAGCTTGGTGATGAAAAACAGTCCGCGGATAGCATACGCTGCTGCTGACATCTCTGCCGAGTTTTACAGTCGTGCGCGATGCGTAGACCTCGCAAGCGGAGCGCGAAGTGACTTTTTTTTTTTCTCAAATGCTCTTTTTTTTTTCCGACAGAAGCCTGCTCCTCGCTCTTTTCTGGACACTTTATTTCCTAGTATAGCAAATTGCCATGAGCGGTTGCTATTGGTCAATAGCTGACATCGATCAAGGATGGAGGAGGATGAAAAGGAAGGAATGAAAGGAGATAGATCAAGAAGTGCGCTTCTTCCTACTGTTATTTCGAATTACTTCGAAATTCGAAAGCCAAGAAAAAAATGCTTTCGAATTTCGATAATAATTACGCACTTCCCGGAAGAAGCCGCCCGCGTAGGAATTAAAACTTCGGTCACCCTGCTTGTCGGTGTCGCAGCAAGTCGGTTCTCGCTAATTTCTACTGTAATTTTGAACGCTCAACCAGCCACGAACCACGCTAAACTTAAGGACAGACCACACGCCCGCTTGCCATCGCGCGCTCGCTCCTGGCCGCTCCTTGTTAGACGCCTTGGCAGACTGTGCTTCGTATTCAGCTATTGATAGCGCTCCAAAATGCGCAACTTGGATGTGGCTACTAGCCGTCGGCCAAGCTGGAGCAGGACAAAGTCGGTCCGCACCCCGTAGCATGACAACACTGGTGCATACGAGCGCGAGCGCGCACTCAAGCCCCGTCGTGCACAAAGCAAACGCTACGCGTACGCACTGCAGTTGCACGTAGCTGCGGTCTGCTACGTAGCGTAGATACCGCGGTCGACGCGGGGTGCCGCGACGAGTCCGCTGACTGAGCGCAGTGCGGTTCGCTGAGGACAACCGCGTTTGGCGCGTCGTAGGCACCAAAATCGTAAGCAGTGGCGTCTACGTGAATATCCAATATCAAATTTGAGCTGCATGCCACGGTGACGTTCAGCAGGCGAAGCGTTGTGGGCACGTCCCGCGCCACCATAGCCTTAAGGCTCACTCGCACTAGGCCGACCTGAAGCCGATTTCGGTCTGCCTCCTGTCGGCAACAGCGTCTCTTCCTTCGTGTCGGCGCCTCTGTCACACTCTACCGACGCCGGCAATCTGCCGACGGTCGGCGGAGAGCTCGGCGTCGGTACAGTGTGACAAGGCGGCGACACGAAGGTAAAAATACAATGTCGCCGACAGTCGGCAAGCAGACCGAAATCGGTGTCGGGTCGGCCTAGTGTGAGTGAGCCTTTAGCAGTCCAAGGCATTGAAGAATGAGCGGAAGTCCCCTGAAGGGAGTGTTTGACTGCCAATAACTCCGCTTCTGTTGAACGCATTGAAGTACTTTTTGCGGCAAAGTATTTTAGAAATCGCCTGTTTTAACTTCAAATGAATTTCGGCATTCCGATAAAAAGTGGTTCAGGGCCCGTTTAACTGAACGTTCAGTTCGTGGATGCGCTCGCGATTCGTACCCGAAAGTGCAGGAATTTGGGCTTGTTAGATATTCATGACTGCGAATACAGCGCAGTCATGAATACTAAGTCCGTCCTGTCTACTTCGCACCGTATACCCACTTTCATACCCGTCTGCTGGGGTGCCGTAAAAAGACAGTAGAGTAGAACCTCGATTAAATGAGAGCGCTAAAACTGAATTTCTGGTTAAACAGAATAACATCCTACAAATTGGTTAGTTTTTGATTTGCACAATGCAAAACAGCATTCCTTAATCGCAACTAAAATTTTGCAAGCCTCTGCAAACGGAACCAGAGAAGCAAGCTCTAAAGTATTTTTCTTTTCTTCAGAAAACGCCAAAATCTGAATTTTTTTTCTTTTTGCGACAGCTGTCTTCTGTGCAAAATGTTGTTCTTAAGATTCGGTGGCCAATACTCAAGCAAGCAAAACAGTCATAAATTTTTAATACACAGCATGTGACAATAACGACAGCTTGGCGGCGCCACCATTGCAACGCAGATGGCCGAAACAAGATCGACGGAAATTTCTGACGCCTTACAGCGCGCCGTTCGATAACTTTACTCTATGTCAAGGGGGGCCAACCTCGTCTTAATTGAGCCACCGAGTCGAGCAATAACAGCGATGCCCTTGCCTTCATACGTCACCGGCGCCTTCTCGTTACCGAAACTATCGAAGCCTGGTCAATCCAGAAGTCGCGAATCACGCCCAAACCACGGGACAAACGTAGCTGCTACATTCACTTCTTGATGCGTAATATCTCGAACAGCGTTAAGACGGTGCATGGCATATAATACACCGCCCGTGAAGATGTCTCTGAGTAAACGGAACTCCTGTTAATCGGAATATATTTCTGCGGTTTCTTGATCCACCGCTTAACGCGATTATACTCCATATGCATCAGGAGCAGTTGAGTTGCGTCTTTTCTGCTCGTCTGGCGGTCACGTACTATACACCTATAAAAATGTCACAGAAACAAGGCTTAACCACTAACCATATCAATTTTAAAACGTGTCCTTCTTAACTACAAACGTAGCTAGCGCTTGCCTAGACGTAGGCTTTGACTTTAGTAAATTGTTACGAACGACTATAGTGGTCAGTATCATGTTCATTAAGAATGATGTATACCGTGCTGCATTTTCTAACTTTAGTTGTGCCTCTGTGGAGTCGGATTTGTGATTTCCTTCTTGTCTTTTATGGTGGCAACCATTTAAGCACAGGACAGTCATGGAAGTGTGATGAAATAACTGGCAAGGAACCATCGTACGCTCTGAAGTAATCTCTTCTTCATTCGTGTAAATGTTTCTGTAGGCAGTATGGTCATGTGGAAATTATTATAAAATGCATACAGAGCATAACCCATTTTGACTGGGGATCTTTTAGAAGCACTCACAACTGCCCATTTATATTATAAGCAATAGTTTAGCCTATTGAGCTAGAAGCACGCTTGCCTGGCAGCCATTATGAAGGTGGCAGTTCTAGTGGTCACACGGTTGTACTGTTAACGCAGACTATCTGACGAAAATTTATAAGTCAAATCCAAAGCATCAAAATACCAAAAGATGACCGAACTAAGAGCTTCTCAAAGCTCAACTGCTGTCTGCGTCAGGTAACCCCACAGAATCCTACGGGAATTGAGCAGTGCATGTGTTGTTTTGAAGCAACAAAAAAAACCTTGAATAAGTGGAAAACACAATTCGCATACACAAGTAGAGGCTATATTTTCGTGTCATCGAACACAGGTTATGACCCATAATCAGTGTTGTATCTAATATTAAGTCGTTGTGGATTCTGGCGACTATTTCAGCCGCCCCAAGCTTTGGTTTCATATTCTCTTCTAATGACATTTGGCTTCTAAAGCATAATGCAGCGTTCAGTGTAGGGAAGCTAGCAGTGACTGTACTGAAGCGCTTCTGCCTGTATATCTTTAATCCACCTCGACATGGTCAAGGCGCTCGCATAAGAACGGTAAACACCGATAACATAAAGAGCTGGGTTCTGTCACCTGCGCATGATTAACTTACCTTGGATTTCAGCCGGCAAACCTGTTCCCGGCACGGTAACCGCGCAGTAAGCAGCAGGCTGCAATACAGCGTCGCGTGCCTCCGTCACGTGACGCCTTCTCTCGCTCGGCCTGCTCTCCCAGCGACGAGCGAGGCTGCTCACGTTCGCCGGTCGCGTCTCTATCTCGATTTTCGGCCTGCACGGAATGGTCGGAAGCATTCCTTGACGTAGACGGGGCTTACCCCCAAAGCCTTCGCGCAAATCCCCAAATGCCCGAGACAGACGGTAAGCCACACAGACGCAGATATGGCACGACGATGCTTCACGTACTATGCGTGCCGCGAAGACTCAGTGCGGGGGGAATCAGAAATCTGCGAGGTGGTTTTGATTGATGGAGCAATAATTAACACCTCGTCCGTGCCGACAGCGCCTTGACGACCAACTTGATGCTCGGACTACTTAAGTACGAGGCGATGGCCACCGTCGCACATTGCCGAGCGCGACCTCGTCACGGGATTTTGTTTCCTCCATTATGCTGGCTCGGGTGCGTGGATACGTGGCGTCAGCAGACGTTCCTGAGGTGCTGAGTGCGCGAGTGTTCTGAGGCGAGCCAAGCGGTCTGCTTCCATTGTTTCTTCAGCTCCAACCTCACTAAGGAACCTCCATCGTCGTGTTGTTACTGGTAACATTTGATATTGATTTGATATCGTTGCTGTTTTCATTGGTTGCATAAGACTTCGTCAAACAATAACAGCTAGGATCGTGCTTAGGCATTGCTATTTTAGTAGCATGTTCTCGCTCTAAACAAAAATATTGTTTTTGTGATGATGAAATACCACGTGGAATATCAGAACATTCACTTTTTTTTCCTTCATTGCCTCGGCTTTTACAAGTAGTAATTTGAGTATTAATTTTTAGGAAGCGATGTGATCGATGTGGCGTCACAATTGACTGAATCATGGCAAGGGAGGATTGCAATAATTTTTCCAGTTATGGTGGGGCATTTAATTTCAGTAAAGTACTGGTACCAGTGTGCACTGGCGTGCTATGCCTAAAACCTGGTGCTTTCATATTTGTTTCCCGCTTGCGTCGCAGCAGACATCTTGAGAAAAGCGGTTTCACTCTATCCCAGTGCTCCGCTGTTGATTGAACTATAGTTGGGGGACTTAATAAAATCAACATGACGTCGATAAATGCAATCTATGCTTGTGTTTTCTCCTCGCGTTGGTATGTTCCGAACTGCGATTCAAAGTTTGTAATTAAATAGGCGAGATTTCAACCAAAATGGCAGCCGAAAGCGCGACGTCTCTACTTCTTTAAAAGGGTCTTCCACCAACAATAAAGCGAGAAAATATCACACGGTTATAAAACTGGCGCTTAACCTATACAAAGCTTAAACATGCTATGTCTTGTTGAAAGCCCTCCCCCCTCCCCTCTTGCCCCGCCAGAAATATAACGCGTGACGTCATAGGCTGCCACAGGTGTCGCCTATTGTGTCAACGTCTGACGCTTCACACCAAGTTTTCTTACCATATGTTCAACTTGCTTTGTCATGTTATACTCTATAGACGTGCTCTTCAGTTCCACATATTGCAGGTCGGTGTCCCCGAGTGACAGGGACTCAGTAAGGCACCCTTGTGGTAAAAATAACATGCTTTGAAGGCGTTTCTGGTTTGGAGAGGCAAAAAGATGCTTGACGGGACCTAATATCGAAAACAAACACAACGGTGATGACAAGTTCGGTACCGGAGGGTTCCGGATTAATTTTCACGACCTCGGATTCTTTAACAAGAGCCTAAATAGAAACCGGCGACCTCGTGTTCGCTAGCGTAACGCCATACCCACTGAGATACAGCAGCTGGGTTAACCAGTTGTGTTCCGGATGTAGGGAAGCATGATAATCTAGCAATATTAAAGCTTTAAAGTAATTAAAATCATTTCAAGGAATAATTTTTGTTAAAAAGGTTGATGGCTGAAAAGAATTGTCAATTTTCTTGGATGTAGGAAAACTATAAAGACACTTGAAAGCGCGAAGTGTTGACAGTCAAGCCGGATGATTCACTTAAGTAACCCAGTTCAAGATATGCGCAGCTACAATGGGGACAGAGGAAGCAGCATGACACTTAAAAGTAATTCAACCAACAAATATCGTTATTTAGTGGGTGTCGTGATCAGTTCCCACAACGTTGGCGACCTAGTGCTAACGTTTCATTTTTGCTTCATCACAGTGCGTAGGTTAAGCTACTACGATATAATTTATTTCCGTGTTCAAGGAGCTAGATTCTCATTCCTAATTCTGTTATCTGCATTTTTTTGTATTCTGCAGAACTGTGAGCAAAATGACTACAACCAAGCGCATACGCCTCACATTGGTAAGATATGAAAATAGCGTTCTTTTGCCAAGTTTTTTCTGTTCTGCATGGTGAATTTCCGATACTATATTCAGATGCCTGGGGGAAAAGCCATTAACAAAGTCAAATTACGTCATATTCCTAGCAACTAACTGCCCTTCTTATGGAACTGGTGCGAGTACATTTGGTCATGTATACACGTTTGCAAGATACCATACATCACTCAGGTCGTCATGTAATTTCTTTTCTACGCAGTCAAAACGAAGGATTTTGCGTCGTTAGAAGAGCATTAAAAAGCATTGCGCCTCAAAAACACGCCACGACGCAACCAAAAGGCAAAATTGGCGAATAGAATCACAATAAATTTCGTGAGTCCTGCTTTTTTTTTCTCGTCAAGTACAAAAGTGACAGCTGCACAGACGATCCCAGCCTTTCCTTAACTTGACACAAAAAACACACAAGTTCTCGGGTGCTTCTTCACGGTGCAAAGATTTTCCATCGTTTATTGTTTGTTTCTCTCTCTGTCTCTCTATCTCTCTCCCTCTCTCTCGTCGGCACCTCTTCCCATGGTGTCACTATTGCTGTTAGTGAAGCGTATTTAAATAAAGTTTGCTCCAATTCAATCCAATCCGATTTACCATACAGGAGAAGTGCACAAAAAGATATCTCATTTCAAGTGAAGTCATTCACTCCAGTATTTCTTCTCGTTTCTAATGCATCACGAGTAGAGACGAAGCGATGGCCAACGGATTATTGAGCACAGCGTTTCTTCAAGGTTTCTGCAGAGCCGGTATGGCGCGTTCGGAAAACGACTCTATTTGAAATTCCTTCACGGGGCACGTTGACCTGCACTCGCTACAGCTGTACAGCCGTTAGCGCTTACGTACACGGTCGTCTTGACACGTTCGAGTGCGCCTGAAATGGTAAACACGGCAATTAAAGGTGTCACGTTGAACGACTTCTTTTATTCTTTGCCTACATGATGGCACATCTTAACACTTCTCAAGCAGGCGACACGGCATACAAAGTGAGCTCGCGGACACGCTCGTCAGGCGTTAACGCGAGGCCTTATTAAGAAATGCAGAAATGTCACATCTTGCGAAAGCCCTGTAACCGCAATTCTTGTTTTCCTCCAGGATGTCTTTCTTTGGTTAAAACATGAACACGTTTAGCATCTTGTATGCAATTTTGATCTGCTTATACATATTCATATTTTAACACGGTTTACTTTACGATACCCGAATAGAAAAAAAAAAAAAACATGACACTGACTTGTGCGTCCACGCAGTCACCATTCCATTTCCAGCGAAGCTGCTTCCTTGGGGAAGTTGCAAGAAGAACTTCCGTTGCGTCCAATTATATCGCATACTTTAAAACACTGCCCGTGTATGACTTGTTCATTTGGAATTGCTTGCGATATCTTGCGCTACTCGTGAAACTCAGTCATATAAGCACTGGAGCGCTTCAAAGCGTAATTCATTCCAGAGGTTGTAGTTAACGGAAATACTTAATTTTTGCCTTCCCATAACCCATACCGTGTACCTTACTTTCGACAAATATAAACTTTGAGTAACGTACAGTTTTCTCTGGATGCTTGGAAAAGTATAGCGTATACTGGCCATTGTCACGGCATGTCACTCGTTCGCCGTCGACGCGAAGTCGTCGACGGGGTATACAAGCCGGTTGGTCGTTCCGTACTCAAGCGAACGCAGTGAAGAGGTCACAGTTGATAGAAAGAAAGAAAAAAGTTCATTTGTCGACTGACAACGATACACAATTTAAAACAAACAGCAAGAACACTAACACACATGCACTTAATGTAGATCGATGGCGACGACAAAAGAAATACAACGAACAATTAACATTGTATATAAAAACTAATACACTTAACGGTTGTGCCCTAAACAGAGTTCAAAAGAAAACAAATGATGGCATGCGCATGGCCGGGCAGCTGCATCAAGTCCACAAAGCGTGGAGCCGACGGCAGAGCCAAGAACGCTGGCGAGCCGATCTCGTTGCTGTGAATGCGACTGCTGCGCGGGGTTTCCCGGGAGTCTAGATCTGACGACGTCCTTCGAGCAAATTGCGCTAACTTGAGGGGAACTACCGTGAGCTTCGTTGCAGACGTTGGTTTGTCGTCACCTACGTCAACTATAGGCACTCGGAGTTCAGACGCGGCTAGGCGGCCCATGCGATACTGGACGCCACTAGACCCTGGACGCCAGCTTCTAGACAGTTCAGCTTCCAGACTGGCTAGCTCGGTCTAAAACATGCGTTTAAATAACTTATCCTTTCCCTAGTTCCCTGGGTCGGGGAACGGCAGATATTGGTGACGATCCAATCAAGTTCACACAATTGTATCCCGGCTCCTCCGAAGGTCTTGGCCGCGCCCCTCTTAATTTGGGGCGAGGGAACGGTTGATTCCCCCCTCTGGACACTGAAAAACATAGCGTAAGAGGCCCGTATAACGTTCTGGAGCGCTTTATAAAGGAATGTTTAACATAGGCTGTATTTAACCCACATTCAGTTAAATTAGCACGTACATTTTCTACAGGATTCCCCCCATGTTCGCTAACTTTGATTTCGCTAGTCTTTGTAGTTATTCTGTGGCAGCGGGCTAAATTTTGCACCGTTCGTAAAACACACTAATAACACACCGGTCCACTTGCATAGGTAGCTTATTGCAATAACCACACTTAGCCCACATGCTTAGAACTTTGCTTACACATTACCCCTATGTGCCCTTTTCATTTCGCCGAATATAGATGAGGTGTCTCGTTTATTTCAGCGAGGACGCCGTAAAAACCAATACGGACCTCATATGATACATAAAGATACAGAAAAAAACGAGGGTTCGACAATTATTTGCAACATTTCTAATTAAGTCTGGAACCTGAGAGTATTTCCATACGTTATAATTAACATTACACTTAGCATTACACCTATGTCCGCCGACTTTGATGTTATGGTCTTGTGCAGTCATTGTAGTAGTGAGCAATATTGTGGATAATCGCAGTATACGACACACTGGAACGCTTGAATGAGTAACTTTCTCTAAAGGCTAGCGTATTCAAGCTACACAGCCTAAACGTTTATCGTTCTTCGGTCACGACCTACTTACTACTTCAACGAAATACAAACAATATGCCTCACGTTGTTCACCGAGAAAACCGGGAAAACGAAACTGCATGAGTCGTGTAACGCACTAAAACTAGAAGAATGCGTTTATTCAGTAATTATCTTCAGAACACATAATTAATATACACACTCAAATGTTCAATACACATCACTAAAGGAGCGGTCCTCATTTCTCGTAAATTTTTTTATGTATTCGAGCCTCTCAGGGGAGCGGTAAAATTTTATGAAGGTTTCATATAAAGCCTATATACACGGACCAAAAGCGAGGATTTTGCAAATTTCATTAAACGCCCAATTGACACACTCACTTCAAAATTTGTCTTGCACGTACGTTTCCCAAAACATTCCCCCAAAACCATTTCTTCCCCATTTAGCCAAAATATAAACTTCCTGAGTGATCTATTTTGTTTAAAGAAATTGTAGAAACAGGCATCTAACATTTCTGAGTGCTTCTAATTGGATTTACCACCCTCGTTGGGAAAGAAAATGACAGTTCGCCCTTGAAAAGGAGAGTCTGCATCATTTTGTTGTATTGTATTGGTTTATCTGTATTGTATATTGATACATGTTGCTATTGTGTCTTGCATTTCTGCCGCGTTCCCCAGAATTCTGCCATGCTTAGTTTCTCGACAGGGAGGAGTACGCATACGGATCTCGTCAGTGTCAATATATTTCGGGAGTGCACAGAGTGTAGACAATATTGCGCGGTATGCGCCGATTTGTGGCTAAATCAGGATGTCGCTGACCGTTTGCACGCCTCGTGACGCATTCAACAGAACAAACAAAGCATTAAAATAAACCGTGCCAGAGTTCGCGACATGGGCAAATGTCCACTACAGACATTTTAGCGAGTCTCCACACGTTCTTCGTAAATGAATGAAGCTGAAATCGATGTGCCACTTGGTGACGCCCGAGGCTCATATTTTGGGCCATCGAATGAGCGGAAAGTCCTCGTCACAAATTCTTATGCGGATATGGTGCTAAATGGGATATATTTTATCATGCGGAAAAAAAATTATCCTGACAGTTTATAAAATATATAAGAGATCAAAGGCAGAGGTGCTAACCAGATTAACTGCCCGGTTGGCTACTTTGCACTAAGGGAGGGGAGAAGGTAGAAAAAAATTAGGAAAAGCGAAGAGAATATCCAACGCACAGCAGAAGCGCGATGGAGGCAATCGACAACGTGATTCAATTCGGTCGCCGGTTGTAGTTCATTCAATTCCGATGGCAGCTATAAAATGTGCACGTCAGGTGAATACTACGTCGGTTTGATCCATTTCATAGCTCAGTCCGATTCCAGGGTTTTGAAACGAGGTTTTCTCTTGCTTGTGTGGTTAATGTACCACGACCAGCAAACCACGGTTTGACGCGCGGAGAAGCAAACACTCGTGTGCGAATACTTGTACTCATGGCAAAAACTGTTGTTGTTATATGGCTGTTTTACAAAATACCTTAAATACAACAGACCCTTCAACTTTTTTTTTTTGCCTTAACCTCGTGCGTGCAGCTGGCCTGTGTGTGCATGCTGCCCCGGTGTCACTCTGGCACGACGCATAGCCCTCGCACGGAGAAGGTATTTGCCAAGCTGAGAGCACTCTACGATTGCACCAAGTTGGCACTTTTTGAAGCCGGTCACAATGACACTGGTAAGCAAGCGTTTGAAAATCCCGGATATCGAGGTATGTAGTTGTTGCTACTACAATAAATAAAAATTGTTGTCCCTTTCGAATTCAATGTTACGAGATTTTTACAAAAACGGCATGCGTAGAGGTGCATGCGTTGCAACTCTACGGTAGAGCATTCACGGCTTTGTTCATATCAGCAGGATGCAATTGTGATTGCACTAGAGTGACTATAGACGATAATATGGCTGCTTTCCATTCATGCGGCACCAACAGGTCAGAAGCCAAGAAAGGGTACAAAATTTCCGTTTAATTTTTTTTTTTTTTTTAAGCGAACAAATAGTTGAACTCCTGTTTCATTTAGAACAACAACAAAAATCTAAGAAGGATTGTCAGATAATATAAACTTCAATGACCGACATGCTTGACAGATCTTACTCAATATCGGAAGGAAAAAACGAGCACAGTGGATATTAACTGCCACCATGTACCGTGTCGTGCGCAACCACCTCGTAGAGATTAATGTATCGCGAAAGCCTTGATTTCTGGTCTGAACAAGCTTTAAGTATCACAGTCGCAAGCTTCGAGTAACAAACACAGTTTTATGGGTGGAGTCTACAGCGGCTGCAAGCTAATGTTAAGAGTGGGTGAAGACTAAGCCCTGCTCTTGGTTTCCTTGGTTCCTTGGTTTAAAGCCGCATCTAAATGCCGTTGAATGAGACATGAAACTGTTCACACCTGCACTTTAGGCATACCGAATACCATATGGCTAAGCATTTCGGTTTACGACCAGCAAGAAATGAATATGTCTGAAATCACAAACGATAAGAAAATAGCGCAATATTTGCGAATGTGATGACCTTGATTGGGAGCGTATTTCGCTATTTGGGATTGTTCTGAGAGACCACTTTCGCCAGCTTACAAGAGCGCCTCTATCTTTGCTCCTGTTACTTGGACAACGGGGACAGAGGACTAACGAAATTAAGGCTTTTCTTGAGCTGAGAAACTCCCTTTAAGGCATTTACGCGGTCTACGGCTATTAAAATGCCCGTGACTCAGAATTATCGCTTTGTTATAACGACCAGGGCGTAACACTACAAGACTAAGTTCACGGAGAGTTACAGACGAGCGCTGCTCTAAGTGTGCTTGAATAGAGTAAAAGAGATACATATGCTTACATTGCTTGTAGCAATCATGCTAACCGTAATGTACACAGTGTACATAGCATCCGTAACACATCTAATGTGTATAGTGCACATAGGACAACGGTATATGTCATGTGAAAGACTAAGTAATTCATAAACAGAGGGCATACAGCAGAGGCAAAGACAATACATTTCATCGGTGGCGGATTGTTCACGCCTGCACACAGAAGTTGTACCATCATCACTAATGAGCTGCATTGTTCACCAAATTTCTGTAGCTCTATATTGTTGAGTGGTGTGCATATCACAACTGAAGCCACTCAAATATTCGTCCCCAAATACTTCATGAAACAAATTTGTGTGCTCCATAGCTGTGTTCCCCTTAGCTATGTCCCGAAATGCATAATAAATACAGTTAACATGGATGAAAAATGAGCAGAAATTGGTGATGCGGCGTTTTCGTTTTAGAAGCACTTCCAGTACCTCGGCGTTTTCTGAGTCTTCCTCAACCAAATTACAGGAGCCAGGTGCAACCGGACGTTCGATGGTTGGCACTGCTGGCCGCCGGCACAAGCGGGAGCCACAGCCTGGGCGCCGTGTCCGGACTTCCTTCCTGGAAAAGTGAATTTTTCTGGTTAGTTATCTGTAGGCTTCAGCTTGCATCCAGAAAACCCAGGTCGTCCTCGTGATTTCCTTGCAGAAAACCACGAGCAGCTACATGGACAAACGGGTAGCGTTGCTCTTAGAGCGATGTTGATCGGAGTACTTGTAAGTGGTCAAACGGAGCGTCACCTCGTCACCTGCGACGACGGGCAAATTCATAGCAGCGGGTTGTCCGCACTGTTTTCAGTATTGACTTTCTGCGTTGCCCAAGCGACGCCTCAGAAGCCACAGTCGGCAGCGCCTTCCAATCTATGTCGATACCTTGGTGGCAGCAGAAAGCCTCATTTCTCACTAACGAATGCGTAGGGCTGAAATGTATCCATTACTTTGGTCGCTGATGCAATGTAGATATTTTAATGCCCATTGGCATTCATAGGATACTTCACACGCTTTTCGGTGGCTATCTATCTATCTATCTATCTATCTATCTATCTATCTATCTATCTATCTATCTATCTATCTATCTATCTATCTATCTATCTATCTATCTATCTATCTATCTATCTATCTATCTATCTATCTATCCTTCCTACCCGGAGTCACATCCCCAGTGGCACATACGACCAGCAATTACCCAAGTTGACATCAAACAGGTTCATTTAATAGTGGAACACATCTACTGGCACATTCCCAGTGACTCAAGTTGGCATCAAAACGATTCATTGAAGAAGAGCATAGACCAACTGCAGCACATACTCAGTGCTCTAAGTTGGCGTCAAAATGTTTCTTCGAACAGCAGTGCCTACCCAATCTCTTATCTACAGTGACCCATGTCGGCGTGAGAGATTCGTTGAGAAGCGGCACGTATGCACATATTGCCGTTTAATCAGTCGCACAAGTTGGTCGGATGGTTGGTTTCAAACCCTGTTACCTCATCACAGCAGCTCGATGCGCTAACCATTAATACTCGAACCACCACGGACAACCCAGTGACTCAGGTAAGCTGGAAAAGGGTTAGATACAAACATAGATAGATAGATAGATAGATAGATAGATAGATAGATAGATAGATAGATAGATAGATAGATAGATAGATAGATAGATAGATAGATAGATAGATAGATAGATAGATAGATAGATAGATAGATAGATAGATATCCAGCCAGCCAGCCCCGGGCAGTGTGTTAAATACCCTAAGAATGCTAACGCCATTAAAGAATACCTTTCATTTCTCCGATGCTGCGCAGAGTCGAATCGCGACCTGACGTATTAGTATGCTGCGCCACAAGTGAACTGGGTATATGCCGCTCTTCAGTTAACCTCTCATCAACTTGGGTCGCTGAGTATGTGCCACTGAGTGTGCGGCAAGCGAGGGAACAATTCTCAGCATTCTCAGGTACCAGCGCGCCGCGCTTCTCGCCTCGGAGGCCACGCGCGAACTTCTCGTCAGTCCCACTAGATGGCGCAGTGTGGCCAGAACGGAGAACGAGAGAGGAGCCCGGTCGCCGTAAAAAATTAAATTTTGGGGTTTTACGTGCGAGAACCACTTTCTGTTTATGAGGCACGCCGTAGTCGAAGACTCCGGAAATTTCGACCACTTGGGGATCCTTAACGTGTACTTAAATCTAAGTACACGGGTGTTTTCGCATTTCGCCTCCATCTAAATGCGGCCGCCATGGCCGGGATTCGATCCCGCGACCTCGTGCTCAGCAGCCCAACACCATAGCCACTGAGCAACCACGGCCGGTCCCGGTTGCCGTATGAAGCATTTATCAGCGTTCGCACACACCGGCGCGTCCTGCATTTCAGAGGGCATGTACAGGCTTCACGGCGGCACCGCTAGATGACGCCAAGTGTTCTTAGGGAAGCGCGAAAGAGGAGTTCCGCTGCAGTACACGAATCGTACATAATTCGCTTCAACGGTAGTAATACGTTTTGTCACTATATTAATACGATGCTAACGCATTACCGTCGGCAGTCATCGTGAGATGCCTTCTACCGTTTTTATTCTTCCACTCCTCCTATAGTGCAAGCATTTCCTTGACAGCAACGAGCTTTTTTTGCGTGGCATGCGGCTGGTCTGATGTCGACAGAGATGCTATAGTGTAAGGATAAGCAGTGTGGAGAATGGTTCAAGCAAGAACAGAAACGACGAGGCGCTCACTAGGTTTTGCTGTTTAACACATGGCTT
The DNA here is from genome assembly GCF_023375885.2 of Dermacentor andersoni. Classification (NCBI taxonomy): domain Eukaryota; kingdom Metazoa; phylum Arthropoda; class Arachnida; order Ixodida; family Ixodidae; genus Dermacentor; species Dermacentor andersoni. The sequence continues at coordinate 157,369,199 of NC_092815.1, read as the reverse complement.
GGACATATGACAGCGTTTCGGTTCTAGAGTTCCTCATGTCTTTTCTGGCGTTTATATCCGTTCAGAAAGCTTTTATGGAAAAATAAACAACTGCATTATTCTTTAAGATGTGCCGCAAAACCTGATTTAGTGCAATCATCATTATTCCGAGCTAGCAGCGAGATTGATTAATTGATTGATTGATTGATTGAAAGCATATTTATTTGCTGAATATTCGTAGAACTTGTGGGTGGGCCGCCTAGTCCGGTAGTCCACGAGAGGATTTGATTTCTCGCTACTACGTGTGATGGTTGACATGGAACAAAGTACTGCCACTGTATAATGTGAAAGTCGCGTACTGGCAAGCTCTTACGCACTCAACTAGCTTTAAAGAGCGGAGGTCGTCATCGACATTTTCGTTAAAGTGCCGCCAATTCGCAGCCGCAGCGCACACTCTTAAAAAAAGAGAAAGGTCGTTATAGTTACTACTTATTTGTCACACTATTTGCTACCTTGGTATAACTGCATTTGATAATGTTAGAATCCGCCGCGGTGGCTTAGCTGCTACAGTGTTGCACTGCTAAGCACGAGGTCGCGGGATCAGATACCGGCCACGGCGGCCGCATTTCGATGGGGGCGAAATGCAAAAACGCCCCTGTCTCGTGCATTGGGTGCACGTTAAAGGTCCCCTGGTGGCCAAAATTAATCAGGAGCCTCCCGCTACGGCATGCTTCATAATCAAATTGTAGTGTTGGCACATAACACCCCAAATTCAACTCAATTCAATGGTAGAGTTAGTAAGATTACTGACTAATACAGGCAGTCACTGTTAGCACTAGGTCTCGCATATCAATTGCAAATGCAGTTAGCACCACGGTATACGAAGTTTACAGCCTACGACGTATATGTCAGGCCAGCTGTGTCATTTTTCACGGTGGATTCGATATACGTTATAGCCTGGAAACTTTGTATCCCGGGGTGCCAGCTGCGTTTGGAATTGATAACTGAGACCAATGAGTCGTGGTAACAATGATTACTTTGTTTTAGTCACTAATGTAACTAGTTTTACCGTTACCAACTGCAGTTATACGAAAGTAGAAATGATATGACAACTAAGTGGTAACTACAATAAGAGCTTTTCTTAAGATCGTACATGTGTCGCCGAAAAGTATGGCTGCATCTATACAATAAAAAAAAGCAATTTCTTGGAGGCAGCTGATATAAATTACGCTTCTCAAGTTTGCATAGGGAACATTGAACACGCATCTATTTTTGTTTCGTGCGACAAGTGTTTCATTTACGTTCTTTCATTGTTCTCGTGGAACCAGCGGCAGCGAAGTATGACTGCCACTTCAATGGTTCATGGGTTGGCAACGCTGCTGACTACACATCCTGCACCGACTCACCCACTGAAGTAAGCTACGCATCACGAAATTCTTCCGAGCCCTATAGGCACAGTGTAACATTTAAGTGCTTACTTAGAAGTCCAACCTGTAATTATATTCATAATCAGTCTCCAACCAACCAAAGTTGGGTCGTCTTCTGTTTTCCTTGTAAACTTTCTGGACATATATCATATGTATGATTCTATCACGGCATTCTCTTGCATTTCAACAGAAAGTATGTAGATTATACCAGAAAGCCAAGAAAAACGCAACAGAACTTATATTATGCCATATGCATGGGATTGCTTTGCAGTATAATATTACTCAAGAAAACGCCACTTACTAAAATCTTGTTGAAAACTCTAAAACAGTTGCTGTTCAGTTCGATACCTTTTTTAAGAGTTAATGAAATTCCCTCGAGGCATTTGTAGGGCGAGCTTACTTTGTCAGTAACTAACATCGACAAAGTAAGCTCACTCACATCAGGGCTGCCGGAGACTGCATAACGTTCGCGGATAGCCTAAGAGAAACGTTCTATTTTCAGTCTCCGTTTGCTCATACAAACGATTAATTTAAAAACATTGTAATTCCTTTCGTAAAACAGCCGCAGAAGCGACTGCGCATAGCTATATTATCGTTTTCATTCCAGGCATCCGAAGTGATGCTCTTGCAGCGCATTGCCGAAGATTTAGGCGACGACATGCCTTGGGAACGCAACCTGCACAGCGGTGAGGACGGGATCGTAGAAGAGAAGATCGGAAGCTTCAAGGACTGCCTCGAGAATGTCCTCCTAAAACCGCTTCCTCATTCAGGTACGAATGTGCACACATTCATGCAATTATAATGAATGTCATACTCGGTGCCTATAAAGTGCGGTTATCAGTCGATTGTAGACGTGCACCTCGCGCTTTGCAGTTTTCAACGAGTCCATCTGTCCCAGGACGTGGGACGGCTGGAGCTGCTGGAACGACACGCTTCCTGGTAACACAGCGTACGCACCTTGCCCTCAATTCGTGGCCGGATTTGTACCGTACAGTGAGTGCGTCACTTCAGTTACATCGCGTTATAAATAGGAATCTCTTGCTATCTACTTGCTATGTCCACTGGTCTCTGGCAGCTCATGACTAAGTGCATTGGTCAAATAACGCAACCAGGAAAACTTCACTTCGAGTTCAAGGCAATGTGCAGGAATTAATCTGCAGTGCCTAATCCGCCTTGTTTAATCTACTTGCTATGCCCACTGGTGTCTGGCAGTTCATGACTAAATGCTTTGGTCAAATAACGCAGCCGAGAAAGCCTCACTACGATTTCAAGGCAATCTGTGAGATGCGCTCATGAAATGCTCTGGCGCCATTCTAGACCATGCGAGCCGCTATTGGTATTCGTTTCATTTGAAATAAGCACTATCTACAAACGTCGTCGTTTCATGCCATTGTTTTGTCACTTAGCTGAAGGTATCTAGATACTGAGATACTTTTCTGGATAATTAACTTAATTACTACGAACCGAAATTATGAGCTCCGGAGCATGTATACGAATAAAGAATCACGCGCCATCTTGAGATTCAATACCCCTACCAAACTTTAAATGAACTAAGCCGCCATAATATTTCTGCGAGCCTCATAAACAATGTGAGCAGGTTTCCTGGCAGTCTGAGGAAGCATAGATTGCACGCACTGATAAAAACGCTTAGGATTCCTCAAGAAACATAGCGTGGCTGAGTTGGCTAGTTGGTGATGCATTCTCGTGAACGCACAGCGCGGAGATTAAACGTGTACGTAGACAAGACAATGACAACCGCTGACTATAAAGTGAGGTTCTGCTATCAATGCCCCAAATTTACACAAGAGACTGAAATAGTTATCTGAAAAACATGAACTACTGATGACAGGAGCACTACTCTGGAAACATTCTGTCCGCAGCGCCATCTGTTCGCAAGCAAGCAAGATATGCGAGGTCCCTCCCGAGTTGCGGACCCTCGGTGATGTGGTTCATATATATTGAGCACCATAGGATTATCGGTCATTCTGACAGCGTGTGCGCACCCACTGCTATAGAGGAAAGAAAAGGAGATCAAATCGCCGCGTTTCGATCAACGCACAACGCCTGGCTGCGGACGGCTGGGCGCACTGGTATGGTGCACGAGTTGCGCACGAAGACAGCCAACGCTTATCGGCACCCAATGCGAATTTTACTCACGCAAACGTAAGTGAGACTGAATTAATTATCGAGGAGCCGCATGATCGACTCACCCGTGCTGAGAAGTGGCTGCTCGAGTGCGGAGGGATCGTTACCAACTTCTCTGCCAGGGTTGTTGCCGTGCTAGGCGCTTGCGCTTCTTTGTCCGAGTTTTGAGTTTCCGTTTGAATTGCGAAGAATTTCTTGGCGAACATTTAGAACTTTGACAGTATCTATATCTCTATCTAGCCGCCTACGTCTTGGTGCTCTCATGGTCGTTTAGTTAACCTGGTATGTACCAAAATTGGCATAGTATGACAAGAGTGCATGACGAACATAAATGATAGGCCATGACATGAATGTCATGACATGCGTGTCCTGTAGGTCATGAAACAGCTGCCTACGTCTTGGGGTTGTCGTGGTCGTTTCGTTAACTTGGTAGGCTTCCTGAACACTGCTTTGCATAACATCGATTCCCACAGGGCATGGGATCTGCCGGCTTCTTAATTTGTGTATAGTTCCTGTTGTTTGTATGCAGCTGTGCTAAAAATACATCTTCCGTATGTCTTTGGCGTTATTTCGACGTAATAAAGAATTCTGAAGGACGCGTGGCGTAGTAAGAATGCTCAGTTTGAAGTTGCAATGCAGTACCGGCCCATTTCCTAGTTCGCAACTGTTATTGGTGTAAAAGAGTATAATTATGCAGCACCAAAGTCACTTTACAGAAGCTGTTTTAGTATATATGTTATGTACAATGTAAGCGCGTTCCGAAACTCTCAGCCAGATTTATAACAGCTCAGACATTTACCAGTAAAATAATGACTGAAAGCGCGATTGCTGCATAGGTTCAATCATGCTACAGCCCCTACAATAGAAACAATGGAATGGCGTCAGGAAGGATTGTCAGAGTAATTGCGCTGTAGTATTTGAAAGAGGTACATTAGCTTTCAATGCTGCAGCGCTTACTCGAAGGCAAGGTAGCAACTTTTTTCACCATACTTCCAAGCAGTGCTTCCAGCCAGTGACGTCTTCACAAGTCGTGCTTCAGTCTGTGATTCCTTGCGGCTTCTGGAGTTTTTAATATTTCAGTGCAGCATGGTTTATCATTATGTCCACATTTAATCCTTCAACAAAGCACGCTTGAGCAGTATTTCAGTTTATCTTAAGGAGAAAAGTGTACACATGTGCTAAGCTATAGTACTGCGTAGGGTCCTTGCACTCTGGACGCTTCAAGATGACATAGGGCGCATAAATAGTGTGACTTGCGGGCTCAGCACACCCAGTGTGAGGACATTTGCGAACTGTGCTTGAAACGCATGCTTCACACATGTAGAAGGGAAACAGGGGGCTTGAGTTTTATTATTCGCGACCATGAAAGCCAACAGGACATAAAGCCAAGGAACGCATAGGGGTAATTAGCTGTGATTGTAATTGAAATTCAGAAAATAATGAAGAAAATGGAAAGTAAACGCGGATGAAAAAAATATATTGTCGCAGCTGGAAGACGAGATTTCCACAACAGCTAATTACCCCTAATTAATCCCATAATTCAACTTAGAACACATAAATACCCAAGATAGTAGACGGATTGATGGCCGTCGCCATAGCACAATTGCTAGGCCAACGCGCGCGTTATGCGGAGAACGCGGGTTAGCCTCCAATCGACAACATATCTTCTCGTCCACTTTATTTTTATGTTTTACTTATTATTTTCTTCATATATATTTTAACCACATCTAAGTACTCCTATGCTTTCCTTGGCTTCGTTGCCTGTTGGCTTTCTTGGTTGTGCTTCACAGATATGTGACAAGATCGTCACCATACGTTGTCCTAGTCAAATTTGCGCAATAGAGAATATAGGAAAACAGCTTAGTGTTCGAGCAGGCACTCAAGTTGCCCTTAATAATCGCCTTACCTTCGTTGTCCGTGGCATTTAGTGTAAAACAACATTTGATTAGCCATCCCAACTTGCCTACGCTTTGCTACGTTGCTTTCTTATCTGTCATTTCCATCCCTGTCATGCGACATCAAACTTTTGTCATCTCCCTAGCATGGGAATTACGCACGATTACATCAGCAGTCACTATACTAAGAGGCCTGGCCATATACCTCGAGTGCCACTGATCTGAGTACACCTTTCTTTCATTCACTTGCGAAAGGACAGGCGCACAAGGCGTGCACTTCTAACGGAACTTGGTTTCGTCATCCCGTCACTGGCCAGGTCTGGTCCAACTACACGGCTTGCGTCGACACCCACGATCTGCAGGTCCGTGTTATCGATACTTCAAATTATTGCTCTTCCCATTTTTTTGAACAGGTGGTAAACTTAAAATATAGCTTTGTGTACTGCATTCACGTAGTGTTGTAGGAAAAAGAGCAGAAAAACACTTGATGCACGCATAACGACGTTAGAACAGGGCATTAAAAACAACACGAGTACGTTACACGTAACTGCCTAATAAAATATTAAAATTTACGCAGAATTCAGCGAAAGTGAACAGCTGTAAAGCATACTTCCATCTGTCCTGGACATTTTCAAGATATCACAAAGAAAATATGTGCCGAAATGACATGCTTTAAAAAACGTGAACTTATACGTAATAATGTGAAGCAAAAGACACGCTGGAGATTCTCCCTGCATTTTCGAAGTTCATGCTGTGCTTTGTTTCATTTCACTGCATGCATCACAATTCGGGGTGAATATGTGCTTTAAGTAAACCTTTGCTGCTTCACTTCACAGAACGGCAACTTGGTGAACTCGCTGTACGTCGTTGGATATGCAATATCATTGGTGGCTCTGTCTTTGTCACTCATCATATTTTTTTATTTCAGGTGAGCACATTTATGTATCGTGGTGACCTTGTGCATTTTGGCCACCTTTGTGCAGTATAGCAGTAGTACCAAAAGTTAACATTATATACTTTGTCTTACAAGTTTCCAGCAATGTGAGTATATACTAATGCACATCGTTGATTCCAATTATGCGCAAGTAAAAGACGTTTCACTCTGTTCCTCTCATAAATGAAGAAAGTCTGCCGTATAACTTGGAGAAAGGTGCCTAAGAAGGCAATTATGCTAAATGATGCAAAAAAGAATGCAAATTGTGTACTAATTAAAGACTCCCTGGAATACAATAATTAACAGGTATCCCAAACTCCACATCAATATAATATGATCAGCGCCCTGTGCAGTTAATGTAAGCGTTCGGAAGGTAATGTTGTTTTTTCATTATTGCCGATGTGAGAATAATCTAAATAACCGAGCTTTTGCTGCTTCAATTGCTGCAGTGACATTCATCTTCCTCTATTTTATTAGCGCGAAGGCGCTTTAATAGCATTGCGAAGCACACTTTTTTTATTCAAATATTTTTTTTCTTGCAGTTCACTTCGTTGCAGGCGAATAACTATCCATAAAAACTTGTTCACGTCGTTCATTGTCAGCAACTTCTGCTGGGTACTTTGGTACATTCAAGTCGTCGCAGGAGCACATGTAATCGAACTGAACCCGGTGAGAGGACATCAAATAAACATTCTTGAATAGAACAGGCCAACAGTAAATGTAACCTGGTCACGAGAGAACACACCATTTGCCCCTTCGGTTACCTACGGCAGAACTGGTGCCAGGCCCTGCACGTGATGACACAATACTTCCTGCTCTGCAACTACTTGTGGATGTTCTGCGAGGGTCTGTACCTGCACACGCTGTTGGTACTTGCGTTCGTCGACGAAGACAAAGCCATCAAGTGGTTCGTGCTCATAGGCTGGGGTACGTGTTTCTAGCTTCGGACAACAAGGCGTGTGGATAAGGAAAAAACAGGCTAGAAAACTCGTGCTGTTCATTTAAGACTCTCAGCTGTGAATTACCTGCATTCGCGTTGGTGATTTATTAAGTCATTCTTATTCAGGTGGCTATTCCAATAGCTCCTGCTATTTCTCTGGTCATGACAGCGCATAATGAATAGTAAACACAGAATTAAAGTACATACGGTGGGTACATTAATAAACGAATGCAAACATAAAAGCAAGCATTATTCTGTGCACTCTTTCGCTCCGTACTGCCGGGTTGGGTTATTGGTTTATAAGTGGCGCGCAATTAGGGGGTTTATCATTTTTGTCATACTAAACACCTTACCTCCCTTGCAGGTTTTCCCTTACTTCCAACTATCGCCTACGCAGTTGCACGTGGCTCAGATTCAGACGCATCGAGAATGTGAGATAACACTTTAATGTATTTTGCTTCATATCCTGGTGCGTCAGGTTGTTACAGTGATTTTTATTTTTGCAGTTCAAATAATTAGTTATAAAGCTTACGCCGTTATAAGAATGGTTGTTTAGTACTTTAAGCCGATGATGAGTGTAAAATATAACAAGTATCGCAGCAATGGCATACGTTCGTGTATGCTCTCTTAAAGGGTAGTTTATGAGGCGCATTGTCTCTTAAAGACCTTTAGCTTTAGGTTAAGCGGCGTTTCACCAGTAATTATTGCCGCGTTTAAAAAAAAACCGATACTCCTGCAGAAGAATGCAGGCACAAGAAAGAGGCAAGTTATTTTCGCTAAGCAGAGATCACTACGGTACCACATTGCAACTCAATGCATAGGGGCTGCCATATAATGTTTTCCAATTACGCCGAACTGATAGCGACTATTTCATGTTCGCGAGTTGGTTCATCTTAAATGTATAATAAAGCAGCGCGAATGAGACTAAGAAAAGAAACATACACAAGAGGGGTAACGTTGAGTGCCCGCTAAACCACTTTTAGTTTATTTCACTGAGTGATGTTCGCCAGTTTTCCTTCGCACGTATAGTGGTGTCTTCCACTCTGCATCCATGTTTATTCGTTGTTTTTCCTTTCTTTCTTTCTAGGTGCTGGGTGGAGCATGACGTGTGGTACACTTACATACTAAGTGTCCCTGTGTGCTTTTCAATGCTGGTAAGGCTATGCGCGCGTCGAAACCTGTTGCACTGCGTAAGTGTAAAGTGAAAATACCAAAGTGTACCTTTAAGTGCAGCTTTCCAAACATGTGCAGAACCGTTCTCTGGTAAAAATAAAATGTAAAGGGCTGGCACAGCCTTATAATAAACTCGTAAGAATATGCCCATGAACAGTACCGTTATTACAGTAACGACTTCAACACCCATCATTCTGTCTGGGGTGACAGGAACACGACTCCCGCGGACGCAAACTTGTAGAAGTTATCGACAGTTTGGACCTGTGCGTGGCCAATGACGAAAGTCCCACTTTCTTCCGGCCTCCAGCCTCAGCCACATCTATATATCTAACCTTGCATTCACCTGACGACCGTGTGAAGTGGTCAACTGCACCTGACCGCATGGGAAGTGATCACTATAAAATTTTAGTGTTTACTGCCGACTTCCATATGCGCGGCGCTAAAATGAGCCATGTTGTTAATTGGGACAAATACGGGGAGCAACTTGCAAGTGTTTCTGGTGATGTGATAGTCAAAATGATTTATGGTAAGATGGCTGCTACCACGGCGGTCAAGTTGCCTAATCATTTTCCGACTCCAGGTCCACCTGTGCACCAGGTCCAGACGGCATTATCAACCAGATGATGCAGAACCTACCTCTAGAACACCGGAAGATGCTCCTAAGCTATCTCAATCGAGTATGGGAGACTGGCAACGTTCCTTCTTCATGGAAGGTGGCTTGTATTGTCCCAGTGCTGAAGCCCGGCAAAGAAATGACAGACTTGGCCTCGTATCGTCCTGTATCACTGATGTCATGTGTGGCTAAGCTCATGGAGAAGCTGGCAAGTAAGCGTTTATCATGGTGGCTCGAAGATAGAAGGGCTCTGCCAACATGCATGACTGGATTCCGCACAGGTTTAAGCGCGCAAGATAGCGTCTTGGACTTGATAAGCCATATTGAACATCAAAGAGCTTTCGGCCTCTCAACACTAGCTATTTTCCTAGACGTATCAAAGGCTTATGATAGCGTCCTTCAGAGCTCAATACTAAATAGCTTGCAGGCCATAGGCGTACAGGGCTATCTTCTGCGATTCATTTACTCACTTATCAGTGATGGTAAAATTCAAGTGCGGTTAGGAAGTACCATAAGCACCCAAAGGGCGGTATCGCGAGGTGTACCTCAGGGAAGTGTTCTTTCCCCGACGCTGTTTAATGTTGTAATGGCTGGTCTTCCCGCTGAGGTGCAAAAACATTGCAGGCATATCCATATGTCGATATATGCGGACGACATTTGTATTTGGTTAAGCGGATATCAACACAAGCGTTTAGCTCTGATAGCTCGACAGGCATTACTTTCGGTTCAAAATTACCTTCAAGGTGTTGGGTTGACTCTCTCGGTGGAAAAATCTGGCTTCATCATGTTTCCAGGTAGAGGAAGGCGGTATGCGCGACTGAAGATAGACCTTGATCAATCTTGCCTTCGTCAATTGAAGCAAAAGCGCTTTATGGGCGTCATTATTGACTACCGTCTACAGTGACGACGAGCTGTGGACTCTACTGTGACATCACTATCTCCGCGTCTCAATGTGATCCATAGAGTTGCAAGTGAGCAATGAGGAAATCATCCTTCTTCAATAATCAGGCTGCCCGATGCACTAGTGACGAGTCGAATAATGTACCAGCTCTCTTTAATTTCCCCCTCACTATCACAGCTGGAACGGCTTGAGGTTTTGCACAGAAAGGGCCTAAGGAAGGCTCTTGGCGCTCCGCAGACTGCTCCAAACAATGCAGTACTTTATGAGTCTCTATCGAGACCTCTTAGCCTAGTCGCTTCACAAAGGTTATTGATGCAAATTGGCCGCGTCAAACAGACGATAGCCGGGCGAGCCCTTCTACAGAGCCTTCGAAAGAGATCTGAATCCCGAGCGTACTTGGCCCTTAATAGTCTTGGTTACCTGGGTCTTGACGCTAGAGGTCGAACTAAGAGGTTGAAACCACCTTGGTCTTCCGCGAGCATCGATTGCTCGTTGACAATTCCTCACGTTCGTGCTAAGCGGAGTTCTCCTTTGGCGGAACATCTTGAGACTGAATATGCACGTCATCTTCAAATTTTTACTGATGGCTCTGTGGACAAGGTCAGAGGATCTAGTGCAGCTGCTTTTCACATTCCCTCTTTGAAATATGATTGGTCGGTTCGCTTCACTGCAGTCGTGACCTCCACGACGGCCGAAAGCGTTGCCATTGAGGCAGCTCTAAAGAAGCTACGGTTTTGTGCGCCTCAACCTGTTGTCATTCTTACAGATTCGAAATCCGCCCTTAAAAGGTTAGAGCACGGGTTCCCTACTGATCCCTTATGCATAAGCTCCCTGCGCTCGCTGCACAATCTCCATATCAAAGGCTTCTCCACACGATTCCAATGGGTGCCCTCGCACATAGGTATCATAGGCAACGAGATGGCGGACAGCCTCGCCCATAGAGCGCTGTCTGGGAAGCCATTGAGAAAAGTGCCTCAAGACGACAAGAGACTCTTCAGAGAAGCGGTGTCGGGCCACTTCAGTTCTTTGTGGAGCTCACCTCACAAGCCATGTGTGACCAAGGGTCTCAAAAGAAACCAAGCCACTTTATTGCTCCGCATTCGCACGGGCTCTGCTCGTATCCCTGCGTGGATGTACAAGACTGGCCTAGCGTTGTCTCCATTATGTTCAACGTGTGGTGACATAGAACATTACCTTATGTGCTGTACTCTGTATAACGCGTAAAGGAGTGTGTAATCGGGTCCCTCAAGAAGACAGGAATTCCTCACAGTTCTCTTCAGGAAATTGCTTTCCCGCGCGGGAACCTGTTATATAGGAAGGAGGTTTCTCGCCTTCTTTTAAATTACCTGCAGGACATGGATTTGGCCTCCAGATGGTGACCTTAGGAGTGACTATGTGTAGTTGTGAGGTCTGTGTCTGATTTATATGATTTATGCATTTTAGGTGTCGCTACGGTGGAGCAATTGCCGGCAGCAACTGCAAGGCTAATACCACCAGTAGCCTACAATCACTCAACTCAATAAAACAACTCAACTCAGTACCGTACGTTACTTCTGTGAAAGGGGTGCTCAAGTACGAGGAAATTGTTATGAAGAACACGAATCTCCGAAGTCGTCTACTTCTATTCTGTGTTCGGTTCCTGCACGCTTGCACAGCTTGCCAGACATTTTTAGCCTGTTATCATGCACTTACTTCAGTTTATAACAATGTAAAGTGGTGGACCATTGCAGATCCTAACCACAATATTATACTGCGCGACGGTCGATTATCGAACGAAGCGGCGCGCATGGTTACTTCATAATAATGTGATGCAGGCCCACGAGTGATAGCTGTGATTTAACTTGCGTTGGGCATCAGATCTGTTTATTTAACCCTTTGCAATATCTGCTCGATTTGTGCAGCTCAGCTTTGCCTTCCTCGTGAACATCCTGAGGGTTTTGGTATCAAAACTAAGAGCTGTCAATTCTCGGGACCGGGAGAGTGCTAGGTAAGTGAAATAGTTTTACAGTTGAAGCAAGGCCATAATTTGGAGGGCTCCAGCTTGGGTCTAATATTCTTTTCTTTTTTTGCTTGTTATATTCAGTGAACTGTACACATATAAGTGAAATGTGCTTTTTATGAGAGTTCTTGTGTAAGATCTCGGGATACAAATTGTCTATTGTTTGTTTACGTTCCTTGCATTGGATAGCTTCCAAAGATATAGGAAACCATTCTATGTTGTTGCTGTGGACGGTCAATAAATGTGAAATTATCAATTTTGTTTAAAACTAAGCGATTAGTAACACGGCTTCACCATTAGTATGATAACCGATCTTATTGAACTTTTTTTTTCCCGCCATTGTCATTCGTTCGTTTCTCAACGCTTGCAGTAAGGACCAAAAAGCAAGTTGCAACTTGATCACCCGTTAGGCATTCAAATCGGCTTTCTGTCCCTCCCCATGCTCTCCAGGAAAGCTGTGCGGGCCACGCTGATTCTCCTGCCCCTCCTCGGCCTTCACTACGTTGTGACGCCATTCCGCCCGGAGAAGGATCGCATCTGCCTCACGTACGAGATCTTCTCGGCCCTCGTCACATCTCTGCAAGTGCGCTGCCTTCCTCTCTCCGAAATGTTGTGGCCAGTGGCTGCTTTTTTGGCTGGCACTTGTTGGTTCTGAGGCTTTCATGTGATGCGAGGTGACGGGGACACGACGAATGACATCTAGAAAAAAGAAATTTTGTCTGCGCTTTCCACGTTCACTTCATAAAAATGAAAATTGTAACATATATGAGTGGGAACGAGAAGATATACAACGTGCAGAAGTGTAATTGTGGTGTGCAATCCAATCTACTTCCCCATAGGAAACAGCCAAGGGTTCCTGAAAGTTTCGCCTTGTGAAATAAGCAACTAAATTCATGAAGCAAGGCAGGGAATAACAGCCCGCGAGGAGCCTTCCCTACAAGCTACTAGTAGTATAACCCGCCAGTCCTTTATCCCTGCATAGCAAATGTATTGCGTACCAACTTCGCTCTAAAACACACAGCAATGGTACATACCTCTACTCGTTGCCAGACACGTTTCTTACATTTGTAAACATCAAGAACCGTATATCCTTTGGTAGAGCCAAGACAAAACAACTTTTTGTTTTTCCTCGGTGAACTCACCTGCCAGGGCCATGCTGCCTAAAGTTTATATCCGCATTGGAAAGCACGCGGCTAACACAGAACACATAAAATATTGCGTGTTTAAAAAAAACGACGTAAACGATAACAAGTTCGAAGAAGTAGGGTGCAGCGACGTTGTGTGCCGTCTTGGTTAGATGTTGTTCATTGTCCTCTGCAGGCCATAACATAACAAACTTGTTCCTTCATTATGTATAGCCGAAAGTTTTAACGCGTGATTTTCATTTTCTCTACTTTGTTCCAGGGTCTTTGTGTCGCACTCCTGTATTGCTTCTTTAATGAAGAGGTAAGTACTGTACGCGCTTTAACAAAATTTTTAAAAAGCGGTTAGCCCGGCGCAAATTATGCGGCGGCAGTCACAATCTTCTCACTGGCGCTAGCTGGCATTATGTGTTTGTTCCACTGCTATAGAAATTGCGGTTTGCCCAACTGCGATGATGGCCACAAAAACTGCACAGGAATACTGCGACGCGTGGCATAAGCGGAGAGTATCAGTGGTGCGTGACAACCACTGGGGCGATCACGTAAGCAGCAGGAATGGGACAAGAGAACGGAACGCAGAAAAAAAAAAACCCGAAAAGACCGAGACAAGACAGGTAAACTGAGTCGTACCTATGGGAAACAGCAATTTTTTCTTAGTTACGTGCAGCAATGAAGAGCGCGAAGCCTGACTGGGTAGCCCATACAGCTTCAGGTGACACTCTGCGTGCAGCAAGCAACTTATTTTTTTTGGCTATATATATATAGCTGATGTGTTGTGGCAAGCGTGACACCGGCGCAGACATATAATCACATTGAAGGTCTCAAAGGGTCGCCTGCCCTGTGCATTTCCTCTCTGTCATTACACACGTTAGCGTCTTTCTGTATGTTAAACGAACACGTGGCCGAAACCTCTCTGTAATCTTAGCGCTCGTAGCGTGGCTGCGTGCAAGGAATACGAACGGCTGGCTGCCTTCCTGCCGAAGCGAAAACACGGGCACCGGGCGCCACCAGCCTCTCAAGGCTAAACTTAAGATGCCGCTTAGTATTCTTGCTGAAGCATAGGAGCAACACCATAAAAATGTCCTGCGAATCTTCAAGATGGTATCTGTGGGCGAAACTTAGAGCACTACCCGGGATTAATTTTCTGGCTCAGGCCCAACTCGGGTCCGTGGCTGCAAGCCAAGGCCAGGCCCGGAGTCGCTGGAGGAACTGAGTGTGTACATGCCTTAAAATTGTAATTGTTTCGGCGGTATGTCCGAATACCTTACAATATAACTACATGCAGTGACAGTAAAACGTTGCGACATTTTTCCTGCGAAGCACGCGTACAGATAACGCGAAAAGGCCGACGGAAGCAAAACCTGGGTTTCAAATTCCTGGCGAGGCCGTTCACTGTACACAAGTGCACGAACGGTTTCGGCAGAAGGCGAAGCATTGGCAATGATGAGGAGCTACAGCGTTGCGCTGTTGCTCCTCGCACGCTGTTCTAACAACACGCGAAGGGAAGCGACCTGGCACTAAGCAGCGCACGAGACCACCGCTGCTGCTGCGCAGCAGGAACATCGCCCCGACAGGTACCTGCCGTGCGGCGACGTTGTAGCGTGAGGAATGTTGGCAACACTAGACTGTGCACAAAATGAGACAGGCGGAAATTGGCAAAGATTTTGGTGTTTGGCAGCGCTAAATTTAGCGTGAGGCTTACTCTTCTTTTCGCCCAAACCAGTGTACGCAGCAGGTAAGCACGCAACTTCTCGGTGGGAACGATAATGTGCGAGCGCACAGCGCTCACGGCAGCTGTAGAAGCCAGAACGATGCCCTGGCTACGGCAGAGTCGATTAGGTGGAACGCGAGTGTGATTCATTTTGTTGCATAGCGTGGAACAAAATGGAGCACTAGCTGGCTTGGTCTCATACCCTGCGTGAGAGTGACTTGGCTGCCTTTTTTTTTTTTTTTTTTTTGCAGCTAAACGCAACCCTCCATGCGCAGGCTGCGCATGCGCGTCGATACCGTCACAGTAGGATGGCGGCGGCGCGAGCGTCGTAATTGCTATAGCAATAAAGTGGCTTTTGTAAATAGTTCTTCCACAAAGAAAAGACCTTAAATTTATTACGTGCAAAAGCAGCTGAATGTTCAAACGCGCATATTCTGACTTGGGCACACACACACAAAAAAAGTTAAGGTGGTAAGTGTCATGCCATATCAACCCAACGAGCCCCAGATGAAACCATTCTCATGCATAAATTTGATGTTCATGAAGGACACTACGAATATTGTTAAGGCGGAAGCTATCCATGCGCGCTGTGATTATCATAAAGCACTAGTCAATATGGTACAATAAATAAAGAAGCGGTGAAACGATAAAATTTCAGTAAAACGTTCGTATTGAGAGCGATGAAATAGAGTAACTTCAAAAGGCGGTAACAGCCAGGCAGTATCAAAAGCATTTAGTAGTGTACCTTTTTCTTTCGCGAGAATAAAGCTTGTTTTTTATCACCAAGGCAACAAAAATATTTAGCAACTCTTTTTTACACAGAAAATCAAACAAAAAGAATTACAACTCTTTTCTCTTTTGTTTGCTAAGGTAATTTGTAGCCAGTTTTTTTTTCTAATTTGTCTCTTTAGCTTTGCATAGAATACGTTCGATCAGTTACAGTGTCCACGTGTGTTCGAAGGTCCGACCTATAGGCTCATCAGTGAACGGGCTCGTGGCTTCAAGCCCGAACCCGACCCATTTCCAAATGCAGCAGGCCCAGGCCCGGGCCCGTGCATTGCTCTAGACGCGACATCAAGATGAAACATATAGCACAGCACATATTAGCATATACAGATGGCATAAAAAATCAAGATATAATCGTCACTCGGTGTCTGTAGAAAACAGTTCTTGCCGCGACTATCATCTGCACAGAAGGCAAAGGTGACAGTAATCCGATTCTATTCTCACTCTTTTTCGCTCTCTCGAAGGCAATGTCAACTAGAAAATCGCTAAATTACATTACGTGCAGCGCTTTCGGTGTTCGCATAACATTTGTCACTGAGAGGAAATTCTCCAGAGACGCTTTCGCGACATTAATTTTATATGATATAGATCTCATAAAGCCCTTCTTGGTGTTATTGAAGTAGCAGAAATTGCATAAAGTATGCTTATGAACAAGCTATTATCGCAACGGCCTGTTTCAGGTCATGTGCCTTGACGTACCTTGCGCCGTTCCACAAACGTAGCCATGCAGAGATAGCAAGTTTTGACTTTCGCATAACCCATTGAAGTCTCGAAGTCTAAAGAGAATATCACGATACACCTTTTAACGCACCTTTTAGTGCAGAAATGAACTTGCTGCATAATCTTGTGACAAATTTCTAACTTAATTTGCATGTCTTCCTTATGTATAAATGGGCCTCATTGAGCCGGTTTCATGAATTGCAATTGGGATACTTAACCTCATGAACGCCTACTAATATTTTTTTCATGTTCCGCTTCTTTATTTATTTATTTATTTATTTATTTATTTATTTATTTATTTATTTATTTATTTATTTATTTATTTGCTCGACTTTCGATGCCATAAAGGAAAACTAAGTAAATATACGTGAAACGTAGCCTAGGAGCTTTCTCACACATGTGAATTCATTACGAGTTTTTACCCTTATCTTCTCAAAAGGTTCTTGCAACTCTTCGCAAAGCGCTGTCGCAGACTCCATGTGCCAGAAAGGAATGGCGTCGTATGTCCTTCGCCAACTCAACCATCACTGTGAGTTCATTTGTGTGCAGAAATCAGAAATACAACTTTATGCCGGTGACTAAAAAATATTTCCCGTAAGGGTTGAACGCTAGTTACAAGTAGCACACCTTAATTCAGCAAATGTTTACAATACCATTGGTAAACAGATTCTGGCTTCCTGACAGTTTGTTGCGTGTATGCAGAATTTGTTTCATTTGCTTGCATTATTTCTCTTAACCAACCAAGACCGTGTCTTCAAGGATGGTAAGTTGGGCAAATTGGCATGGTGACATCGAGGAAACCCGCGCAAGGAAAACACCGTACGAGAGAAAAGGACACAACAGGCCAGCGTTAGTGAGAGAAGAAGGAACATACAATACGCAAGCAACACATTGTGTCCTTCCTTCTCTCGTGCGGTGTTATCCCTGAGCTGGCTTCCACGCTACCAGCATTCCGCATTCCGGTGTCCGTATCAAGCGAGTATCTCTTCTGTGCAGAATTATATAGCGCCCATTTGCTCTTTTAGTTTCTCATTGCAGTCACTTTCGGTTGTGCTTTGTCATCTCGGTTCATACAGGTGTGTACGAGTGGCGATCGCCACATGTACACACCAAACCACAGCGCAGACTGCCAAGTGAGCCTTTTATAAGCGCAGTTTCTGCACCATTGCAACATATAGGCGCATTCTATGCGGAATGTGAGTGCACAAGACATTCCTGAGCGGAAATAACGTCAGCTCAATTTTGCTGTAACGAACTCTTTTTTTTTTCTAGGAACGTATGTCATTCCTGTAAAAGGGGGCTATGTATTGCTTTAATTTCGCCCATATAATTCGGCCTTGTATTCACATAATTGGGCTTCAGCAAGTGCCATCCGTCATTGGTCATTGCCTCGGTGGTCACGTTACTGTCTTACTGATCGGCGCCGGTGAATGCGGATAACGCTGAGACGTAGGATAACTCTCTTAAGTTTTGTATGTGGGTCCATATACGTTGCTCAAATTGTGACATTATGAATAAGAACTTCATTGTTAAATATAAAAATATAAGGTGTAGTTTCACTTTCGTCTTTCACATTAAACGTTACAGCTAATAGCACATTATCTCGTACATGCCCCTCTCGCAGTTCCTGTCAAGAAGAGCGTCCGACGGCAAAGGCTTATCGCCAGCACCTGGAAACTTTCAACAGTCCCTGCTGTGAAAGAAATTAAAGGTGGAAAAATATACAGCTCAATACTCGTTGTTATCATGCGCATTCTGCCCGTCCACGTGTGATAATGCGAGGCCTCACGAATCTTTAGACATGGACCTCGATGAACACCACCTGACATCGGTTGCCCTGACAGCCGATCTCTGCAAGCCATGGGTAAACTTCGGTATACCAGCCACTGCAGACAAAGCAGTAGTACAGCAACCTGAGTACGTTGGTTTCAGAACCCACAGAGCGCGAAAAAGGACGAGTACACGACAGACACTGTACGAGTGAAGCGCTTTCACGTAAGAGGTGCCGTACTAGTAAGTACGGCACGTCTTTTCCATACATTCCGCATTAAGGCACCTGCAAAGCTTTGAGCCTGAATGACGGAATTTTGAAGTGGATAGGCGTGTTTCCGAGCTGTTGGTAATTTCCTTACTGTGCGTGTGTATATATGCCGTGACAACGGCATTTGCATGCTGGGGACTTAGCTCACGAGGGTTGCAATGTGGGCTTGTAGGTAATGCATCTTCAAGGGGAGTATGGTAGCGCGATTCAAAGACGGGACAAGAGAAGACACAAAGGGACACACACAGCGCTAACTTCCAACACTGTTTATTGTCGAAAACCAGGTCGTACTTATACACTCAGACCACATGAGTCACAGGCACGTGAACAGATTAACAATCAGAGCGATACATTTTGTCATATGCTAAGCAATGCACAAAAATGTCAGTTCTTTTTCAGAGAGAGCCAATGATGGTTTGCTGATACATGAATCCCCTAGGGCATCAATCTGCTCGGCTTCTATTATAAGTCTAGTGAGTTCGCACTTGTTTCTATCGGTAATGATTGTTGATTCGAAGAGAGGGGAGCACTTATGTTGCTTACAATGAAGGGAGAGAAACCCATCTGATACAAGTTTGTCGACTTTATTTTTGTGTTCGCGCAGTCTATCATTAATGCATCTGCCCGACTGTCCGACGTAATACTTCCCACACGATAAGGGTATACGATAAATAATTGAAGTCTTACATTCTCTGAACTTCTTCCTGTGTTTAACTTGGCAGCTAGGGGCACTTTCTTTCTTTTCTGGTCTTGTTTTCCTGCACAGGCTGATTAGTTTGTTGGGTGCTGAAAAAACCACATCAGTGTTACCTCGGTGGGCAATTTTCTTTAGGTTGTGCGACAACCGGTGGATATAAGGTATCACTGTTGGTCTTTTTTTCTCTCGGTTACTATCTCTTTCCGCTCGTTCAGCAGTCCCTGATTGCTGCACTTGCCGAAGTATTCCCTCTGCAACTGATGTCAGTACATGATTGGGATAGCCTGCTTCATGTAGCCGCATGGCTTGTTGTGTGAAGGCTTCGTTGTCTGGCTGCTAAGTCCCCTTGAAGGGGACTTAGCAGTGAAAATCGGAAGACTTTAGCGATTCCCGATAGCCTTGCATTTATACTCTGCTAAAGCAGCAGGTAACATCGGACACCGCCACCTCCTCAAGAACGACTTCGTTGCGGTGCGCACAACAAAGCAGTTGTCCTCCACAGCATATTGCCTGCTTTAGCCTCCGAAATACTAGTGCCCGTGTATTACGAAATGCTGGTAGAGTGCCGCCGCTCTTGGAGTCTGCGTGACGCACGAAACCCCGCACAAATTTCCAAGCGCGAATGTTGCTGATAGCTCAAGTGCATAAACATCTAAATGAATTTTTTTAGGCTTGTAGCACAGCTCAGAAAGAGACTTTTTCGCTCTTTCTGAGCTGTGCTTCAAGCCTAAAAAAGTCATGACATACCAACTCGCCCAAATTGCCACGCTTTTGATCGAAATGAGTGAAGGTCTTCTGAGGAAACTATTGTTTCCGCAGTTCGATTTTGCGTGCGAATTTTCCGCAAACTAGACTGCCCCATAAGTAAAAAACGCGTCAAACAGTAAGTCATCGTACGGTGGAACAAGATATGGGATGCTGTGAGAATTTTTAACTCTCTCTGCAACCTTCTTTGGAGAACTTCTCGGAATAAAATGACATCTTTATTTAAAATTAAAATGATTGTCAACCAGATTTCTTTCCATTTTCCATTAGATGTCCAGCGTCTCTGTTCTAGTTTTCAATGTGATACAGTGTTGCTTTAATTTGTTAAGATTAGTTCTCTTGGTACGAAGTGCTAGCTTTCCTGATATGATCATCTGGTGCTAGCAATATTTAGATAGTTCCTATCTTTGCACCATTTTACTCATTCTAATAAATACCATAAAAGAAAGTAGAATAAATTATCGACAGCTCAGTGGTTAGGGCAAGCGGTTGTCAACTTGCAAATGCCGCACGGCAGATCAAGTCGATACCCAGTGGCGTTAAAGTGAAGTGCTGTCCTCCTCCATCGTAAGGTTCGAGTGACGCAGAGGATCGGGAAGTGGTAAGGACAACGGCATAACGGGGAGGACAAACAGGGACAGCAGAGCCTGCTTCGAGAATTCAACCACTGTCGGAGACATCGACTTCAATTGACGTCACATGGACACAACGGTGACGTCGAAAAACCAAGTTGTGTGTTTCATATATGTCCGTGACGCCGCATGCACGGACACAAGCAGCACACACGGACGCCGCTGCCTATGTGCGCTGCTTCGTCGTCAGTGTCGTTTCTTGCGCTGGAAAAGCTATCTGTAGTATATTCAAATTGTTTAGTTTTTCAGCAGTTCGGGTGCATTAGTGCAACGCCTCGTGATGGGTTCGCTCTCCATACGAGGCTAGAACCTGCCACACGCGAGCGGCGTCGCGAAAGTCCTTTTTAACGCGACAGCGTTAAGGAGCTCGTGTCGCAGAAAAGCCGGTGTCGTCGGCGTCGGTATCGGCGTCAGCGGCGTTGGCCGTGAGCGATAAATCCCAGAAGGCATTTCATAAATAAAAAAAACATATTGCAAGATGGGCTAGTGGGAATCGAACTTGGGTCTCCGGAGTGTGAGACGGAGACGCTACCACTCAGCCACGAGTTTGTCTTTTTTCTTTATTACATGAAAAACAAAACTTAAAGTGTATTACAATGATGACACAACTACACACTTAAAACTCAGGCAAACACACACATGCGTCCAACAAGTGCATCCAGTCTGGCGGAGATTCCTGCGCAGCGTACACACTTCTTACATAGGCAGCACTTTCACGAAAGAAGGACTTTGTAGATCGCGGGCTTTCGGCATGGCGATCACACAGTCTACTTCTCCACAGGCTATATAAGCCAAGTGTAATGAACATGTCATAGGGAGGACCACCCGTAACCTTAAACGGCAGAAACCTGATTGAATATGGAGTTATGTCAATGTCCTTTTTAAGCGTCCGTTGGAGAATGTCCCAAAAAAAATACAGCGTCCCTACAGTCTATGAAGCAGTGATCTATGGTTTCGGCACGTGGACAGAGCCGACAGTTTGTTGACCATGGCACAAAGCAACCCCTCGAATTTAACCAAGCTTTCACAGGAAGTGTTTCTGAATGTAATTTAAAGAAAAATGTTTTTACTCCAGGAGGGACACACATTTTTCGGACGCGCTTAAGTACATCCTGATAAGGTCGGCTTAAATAAGGTGCACGATACAAAGGATCTGGGAAAATAGAGTCCACCAGTGCCGCAGAAATTGCTTTTCGACTGGCAGTGAACACGTACTCCAGGCTGAATCTAACTTTCAAGAAAAGAAATGTGTCGACAACCTCTTTGAGAAAGCCCCAAGGAGCCTGTGGGACATCTTTTACATTACTAAACGGAGCTGCAACATTTCACGCAAAAACGGATGGTCACTGTCTCGAAAGAAAAATAGGCGAGAAACAATGTCTGACAAAGAGGTGTACTAATCCTAGGCCACCACGTTCAAGGGGGAGGAACAGATTGTCGCGCCGCATCGATTCACAGCTCGAACTCCAAATAAATCTTGCAAATACGCGATGCAGTGCCTGAAGGCGAAGTCGTGAGCAGTGCAGTACTTGCAGCACATACATCAGACGGGAAGCTAAGAACACGTTGCACACTTCAGCACGAATGAACATTGACAAATTCCGCCCCCGCCATGAATTCACTTTACGTTGAATTTTGCCAACTTCTCCCGACCAATGCGCGTTGCTATTCCTATACTGTGAGAGAGGCACACCTAAATAGCGTAGAGTTAGCAGCCACGAGTTCGTTCCTTCAAAACGGGACAAAATCGCCTGTAGTGAATGCGGTGTTGCCTTAGAAACGTGCCGTAGAAAGTTATACTGCGGTGTATATCGGTAATTATGACCATGTAACTTACAGAAGTCGCAGGTTCACGAGTAGCGAAGTACGTTTCCGCTACATTCCTTCTGCGCACACGCAGAGCCATCTTGTGGCAAACACAGAAGACCCCCTCCTCGCAATGTACGGCGCTGCCCCGACACGTGGCGCGCCCCTCGCCCCATGATCGCGTCCGCCTTCATGGCGCATCGGGGCCCGGCTATCTGTGCCGATCGCGACGTTTGGCTGGCGTAGCGCGTTTGAGTAGGCGGTGCGAACGGGGTGCGATAACGCTATCGCGTTCCACTCTTGAAGGCGAAGCTTAAGCGTCCTCCAATTTTTTTTACATCCAGGAAAAAAAAGGCTGATAAATTCAATCCACGTACAGAACGCTGTACGTGATGCTTCGTGGCCAGACTTCATAAGTGATCAACGCTGTACGTGTGTTTGAAGAAATTGATTTACGCGCGGGTAACCTGCGTCGGTTCACACTTATCCGAGTGCAAGAAGCAGTTTGCCTCCGAAAGTTGTGAACGCAAAAAGACTGTTCGCCTGAGCATTCCCTTCAAAAACGAATGTTTAGTTAACCTTTACCTTAAGAAACTACATTTTTGTTTCACTATCGCAATAATATTGCTAACACGTTGCGTCCATAAAACGAGAACAGAGTGTACAAGTGCTGCTATAGCTCGCCATATTCCAGCTCACTGAAAGTTTTCTTTAGACATGTTATTGAACGACTTATAAAATCTTCAATCCTCGTCTCTAGAATTTGCAGGGGCTTCCTGTTGACTCGCTTCTATACCGGCACATTACACGGACACCGGACACATCAACTCAGTACAAATTTCTATACTCTTCGATTCAAAAACTTCCTGCTTTCATAAAAAAAAAGTTTTTATTGAACATAGATGTACCAGGAAGAACGCAGCGAACATTTTTTTTTATTTCTGTGATAATGTGACAGCATTCACATAAGTGCCTAAACACAAAGCATGTGGCAGAAGGGAAGAGAGAGAGAGTGCAGGTCTCACGGATATGAAGCACAGGTCAGCACAAGCGTACACACACGGCTGAGCTGCTGCGAGATATATGTTTGCAAGAGAATAACTATTCGTCTGGGAAACTGCTGCGTTCTTGAACTTTGCAAAACGTTTACATAACTGCAACCTACTCGAGGACAATCACCACGGCAGGTACAGCTCGTGATGTATGCCAGTGTCTTGATATACTGCGGGCCATGTCAGTCATCGGTCGCCCTCTTCGCCAGTTCAGCCGAGGTCGATGTTCCTTTGCGGTTCCTGGTGACTTTCTTGAAACTTTGGATGGTCCTTCGTCGCGTAGACCTGCCACTCAGTATTGGCGGCAGGTTCCTCTTGCGACCAGCGTCCTCCGCTTTGCGGTGCGTCGGCGGATGCGGGGCGAAGGGCGGCGGCTTCCGGAGGCCGGCGTCTGACCGCAGCACGAAACCCGCAGTGGTTCCCACCGCCGCCTGGCGCCCGGAGGCGGCGAACATGCGCTGCCCGAAAACGGCCAAGACCACGGTGGCCGCCACAAGCAGGATAAGCAGGTTGGCCAGCAGCCACTGCAGCCAGCTAAGGCCTTTCGCTTTGCCGCGGCCACCCGACTGTCGTCCCCACTCACCCTGCAAGCAGCAAATGACCGCGAATGGAAGCAATGCAGCAGTGATCCCGCTCGGGTGATCACAGGGGAGGAGGCGGAAACAACATTTATAAACAAGGCACAAAGGGACCGGAAGATATACTTCTTGTTCCTTTGACTACCTCGTGCTCTTTTTCTGGTTTTCTTCCCGTTTGCTGGCCTCCAAATATACATAGTAGCATGTACCGACACGCCCAACAGGCCACTCTTATGAACTTCGTTTGCGTACCTGCGACCCTTCTTCGTCCGACGGGAAGAAGGCGTCGGCCAAAGGCGGGGGCTGGTTCCCTTCTGCTCGGAAGAAAGGCTCGCGCGTTGGGTGGGCCAGCTGGAGGACAGCCGTCCGGACCACTCTGTCCGGCGGCAGTTCCTTCACGGCCATCATCGCGGAGGAGCGCGATAACTGAACGGGCCGTATAAGGAGTATGGCTGGTGCAGCCGAAGGCTGCGAAGAACCGCTTCGCAGCCTGCCACTGTCGCTGGTCGGAGGAGGCGGACGCCGTAGAAGCGGTACGAGGTTACCACGCTGAGCCGAAGATGACGAGACCGCCTGCCCCGTCGAGGGCAGTTGGTAGTGACCTATCGTTTCCTGCATATCGGCGCTTCTTGCCTGCTTTCTTATTCCTTCCCTTGCGACGCTCTGCGCAGGCTTTCTTGCTTGTTCCTCACTTGTGGCGCTTACCCACTACGGGGGATTGGCCAAGAAGCCAGCGGTTCAAGGCTAAAGGGAAGGGGAGGAGAGAAAAATCTTGACTAAAGACGAAATCAGGGTGAGGTCATAACATTTATGATAATTAGGAAATAGATTTACCTGGCAGATACAGAAGTAAAAATAAATGTCATTATACATAAACAGCAAATCTGGTGGGTTCTTTTTTTTTCGTGGTGTTAGAATAATTTAGAACATAATCAGCGATTTAATATTTAATGAGCTATTATATTACTCATTTCGAGAATTAACATGGTAACCTTTTTGTTTCACAGAGGTAGTTGCAAATGGCCATGCAGATGTTCCTGTGGCTAAAGCCCAATGAAGAAGCCCCAAAGGATAGGAATTTTGAGTAGTTAAAAGAAATCTAAGTTTTTAGAATGAAAATTCCAAATTTCTTCATCCTATTTCTAAATCGATGACATGCTAGTAGAAAGTGGTCACTGTTTTCAGGTTCCTGGCAGGTAGGAGGACACAGAGGGTACGTGCCAGACCGGACTTAATGGTGCGATACGGCGCCATAATTTTTTTATAATTCTTTGATCGATGGCGCATATCCACTGTGTGGGTTTGGCCAAGATTTGGATGGCATTCGGCAAGAAGTTGACTTGTTACTAAATCAATAGAAATTTTCGGGAGATAAAGAAATGAAATATACCACACAATGAATTTATCTAAAAATTTATTTTGAAGCAGCTAAAGAAATCATACAAACTCGTGAGAGTTGTCTATGCGTAAGCATTGTGCTACTTACTTATCTCCATGCAGTCTGGTGTCAATATCAATTTTATGAAACTTGATCCGACCAGTAGAACCACTTATCAACTGTTATCGGTTGTTGCTAACCTTATCCGACTCTGAGCTTTATCAACCCTTATAGGTGGGTGTCAACCTCATCACAATCGATCCAATCCTCATCAACTATTATCTGACCTTATCAACATTATCGGACATGAATCCTCATTAACTCTTATCGGTCCTTATCAACCTTATGGGACTTGATCCAAGCCTTATCAACCCTTACAGGCTCTTATTAACCTTATCACAACTGCACCAACCATTATAATCCTTCATGCTCTTTAGCACCGTATCTACCCGCGTCGAACCTGGGTCTCCTCAATCGTGATGAGACACATATAACCCGTCATCCCTCCTTATCATCCTTATCAACTCATTGACTGCTTGAAGCACATGAGCCCTTTTTACAGATTGGTGGCATTTCGGTCAGTGAAAAAAAAAAAACCAGCGCAAGGTGCATCCTGCGACCACCAAAACGCATCGGGAATGTGGCATGTTTGGTATTAAACTTTCGCAAAATCTGAATTTTTTTCTGATGTCTACAATGCTCCAAGACAGCTCTACATGTGGTCCTAGAGACGGCTTTTATTCCACCATCACCAAATCTTTCAACAAAACCTTCACAGAAAGTTTTCTCCTGTAACGTCTGTTTCGTAGCACAAAATTAAATTAAATTAAATTATGGGGTTTACGTGCCAAAACCACTTTCTGATTATGAGGCACGCCGTAGTGGGGGACTCCGGAAATTTAGACCACCTGGGGTTCTTTAACGTGTACCTAAATGTAAGTACACGGGTGTTTTCGCATTTCGCCCCCATCGAAATGCGGCCGCCGTGGCCGGGATTCGATCCCGCGACCTCGTGCTCAGCAGCCTACACCATAGCCACTGAGCAACCACGGCGGGTGTTGCGTAGCACAGGTACAATAAATTCATATGGTTCAGATATAATCACCTTCTGCAACACGTGGGTGTCAAGCCCAGTGACCATTTAGTCTCAGCATCGTTTGGTAGCCGTCGCTACCGAAGTCGGCATATGTGCTGGGAGTTCTGGAAGTTAATAGCCAATTACTTTCGCGTGAATGCTTCCTAATGCTTTTGAAAAAAAGAATAATTAGAAACCATTGTATAGACTTCTGAGTGAATTGCATGAGCTTGAATGTCTACATCCGGGTCAATATATTGATGATATTCATAGTACCAAGGCACAGAAAAATACAGAGGTGTACAAATGCATGCGCGAGAGCAGCGTCTTCGGGAAGAACAGCTTTGCAGTAGGCCCCTAGGTGACGAGCGCTGACACACGCTGTCTAAACAAATACTAGATATAAAGTATGGTGGAGTCATTGTTAATGAGCCAACCTTCAATAAGTAAAGCATTTTTCAAACATTATCAAAAACTATTTCGAGGCCATAAGCCATTGGATACAGATGCTGCCATCAAATCTGTATCCTTGCTACCCCAGTTAAATCAGGATGATTATGACTATACAAATGAAAACATTCATATCGATGAGGTAACTGCATGCATAGATTCGTTAGCAAAACGCACGATGCCCAGACCGGATGGCCTTACTGCTGAATATTATCAGCGTTTTCGTTCCCTCTTATTATTACTTCAGGTGTACCGCGAGGCTTTGGAAGTAGGGTACCTCACTGCTACAGTGTACCAAGGGCACACTGTCCTCACAGCCAAAAGCGATGATGAGACTAAATTGCAAAAAGTGTACGGATATCAGACTATTTCGTTATGCTATGTTGATCTTAAAATTTTGCGGAGGCATTAGCTAACCGTTTGCAAGGGTTTATAAGATCTGTGGTCGGTGACCACCAAACTTGTGGCATCAAGGGCCGGTTCATTCAGACCAACATTCATGTTGCGAGATCGATGTTAGAGTGTATAGCTGAGGGGATTGGGCAGGTAGCAATGGTACAGCTAGATTTGACTAAGACGTTCGACAGGGTGCATCACTCGTTCCTGTTTGCTGTACTAGCGCATATAAATATTGGATCCCAGTTCCTTAGAGGTGTCAGAATATGTTATGCTAATGGCTGAACGAGGCTGATAATGAATGGTTCTCTCTCCGATCCAATTAGGCTTTCATCATCAGCAAGACAAGGATGCCCTTTGTCACTGCTTCTGTTCTGCTTGTATTACGAGCCACTTTGTATGAGCATTCTGAAAGAACAAAATTTCCAAGGGTTTAAATTGCCGACTAATGAGATTCGTGTTCTTGCATATGCATACGATGTGGAATTTTTTTTTTTGTACTGATAAAGAAAGTGCAAGAACTGCTCTTGCAAGAGATTTTTATGCGGCTTCTGGTGCAAGCATTAACTTTGAAAAAAGCTCAGGCTTTTGGTTTAAATTATGGGCCACAATGCCATCACATTACATAGGCATTCAGTGGAAGAAAGATGTGCACCGTTTAGGTTTAGGTATAGAAATATCAACACTCATTAGTCGGGAGAAGTTGGAAAAATTCACCCAAACGTGAATTCATGGCGAGGTAAGAATTTGTCAATATTCAGGCGTGCTGAAGTATGCAACATGTTCTTAGCTCCCAGTTTTATGTGCTGCAAGTACTGCACCGCTCACAAATTCGCATTCAGGCACTGCATCGCGTATCTGCAACAAGTTCGAGTTGTGAATCGATGTGGTGCAACAATCTCCCTTGAATATAGAGCTCCAGGATTGGATGTTAAATCCTACGCTTCACAAAGGTCAGCGGACTGCCTCATTCGGTCTGGATTTAACATTTAACTGCAAGACAAAGAGGGCGAGCAACTAAACGTATTTATTTCTTTCCATCATCTTTTTAAATGCGGTAGTTTGAACTTAAAGGGACACTAAAGAGAAAAATGATTTCTTCTGCATGAGTAAACTACCTTTCTGCGACACTAAAAACACCACTCTTACGACAATCAGACGCTTGGTAAGCCAGAAAAAGCTCAACAACGACAACGAAAGACGGGTGGCGACGCCTCCTTGAAGTTCCCGCACCTGGCCGCCGTGACGTCATGGATTTTGATGGCATCTTCTAGGTAGAAACCCTATGCTTCTAGGGCCTACTCACTTGTACAGCGGTACAGATTGACTACATTGTGTTCTAAAGGAACCAAATATTAAACATAGCAAGTTTCGGGAACCTTTACTCAGCCAACGTGGTCCAATGCGAAAACATACTTCGGAGTCCCTGACGTCACACTGACGTACCGGCGTCAGGGTTTCGGCGCAAAATTCAAATACTGATATTTCGACCTTCATTTTATCATCTAATAATCAAACTATCCTTTTGAAATGACTACCTGCAGGGTTCCCAAACAATGCTTTATTATTTAGTGTCCCTTGAAGAGGAAGCTTTAGCTCGGGCCCAACTCCGACGCGGCCTATTCAAATACATGTAAAACGCAAAAACGTTTTTCTGAGGTAACCCGTGGACCGATTTTAATGAAATTTGTTGCATGTGAGAGAGAAAGTGAAATTCTAGTGACTGCTGGAAGCGGAATTTTGACTTAGGTTCTGAATTTTGTTTAAAGAATTTTCAAATATTCGAAAGCTTGAAAAAAAAAAAAAAAAATAGAAGCACGAAGTTTACGAATTCATAGCTCTGCATCAAGAACAGATATCGCGGTTCTGTAAACGGCATCCATTAGACCATTGAAAGCGGACAAATTCGATATGTCATTTTTCAGCTTACGTGAATTCGTTACGTTGTGTACGAAGGTTCTGCAAAAGCTGTATTTCCATATTACTACTTTTTTTAGACTCATGTGTAACATATGAATTTTGTCCGCTTTAGATGTACTATTAGATGCAATTCACAGAATTGTATTATCATTTTTCGTTGCTGAGTTACATAGTTGTATACTTGATAGTATCGTTTTTTGAAAAGTTTCGATTTTTGCCAATTTAGAATAAAAAATGAGGACCTAAATCAAAAATTCAAAACGAACAGTCACTATATTTTAAGTTTTTCTTTTAAATGCAACAAACCTCGTCAAATTTCGTGCAGTGGTTGGCGAGAAAAACGAATTTTCCTTTTACATGTATTTAGATAGGAGCACCGGAGCTAAAGCTTCCTCTTAAGCATGCCAAAACATTTAATGACGAGTCGACATCACTCCTCTAACATCATTGCCAACATGGTCGCTAAAACAAGATTGTGTTGGCTGATACTCGCTACATATTTGCCGTAATAGAGCAACAGATTGTTTTCTTATTCACAACGTTTTCGCCCATTTCTTAGTGTACGTAACTGCACTCTGTACTCGCCGGCGTGACGACGCTATGCAGGCCGTCGGTGTACGGCGACATCCGGTTAAATGCGCTCTATGGGGCCTCGCGTTTTTTATTGGCTGGGATAATAATTTCTAATAAAGCACTCAAGTAAAAACTTGAGGAGCTGATTATTTTGTCTAGATGTTCCTCCATCGACTCAGGAAATTTTGCGTCCGCGCAAGTTCTAATTAGCGCTAGTACGCTTTCCTACGAAGAGGAAACACGCGCAAGTACAGAGACCGGTATAACACAAATTCAAAAATTTTTCTATTGCTTAAAACAAAAAGTTATTTGATAAAACTTTCTCAATCTGTAGACAATGGATGTGTCTAACAAGTACACTATTTAGCGTATTTTTACCCCGACCAACTGAATGCTAAATTTACGACTAAACATAGGCTAAAACTAACTTTTTTGCAATTTTGTCGCCAGCTGTACAGGCCATTTCACGTTATATTCGTCCAAAATTATTTTTCGCTTACAGTACAAGTTGCTGGCAATAAGTTACTATGAAATATAACCTTTCGGTAAAAGTTATCCTTCTGCAAAAAAAAATTCTCAATACGCACCAAATTTTGCATATTTAGTGCCGTATAAAAAACTCACTGAAACGTAAAGATCGATAACACCTTTTTTAAGTGAAAAGCCTATCTTCTTGCTCAAGGGAAAATCGTGTGCTTGCCTAATTTAAGAGAAAATTTTTTGACAATGCATTTTACGACTTATACTTTCCAGCTTTCTAAAAAAAACTTCACATGTTCCTAGCGGTGCTGAAATGTTTTTTTTCGCAAATGTTTAACAGAAAGACTTCTTGCTTTAAATAGATAGTCCTCAATTTTTTTTCAAAGAAATCGCTGATGGTCGAGCGCCAAGGTTGGGATTGGCGTGGAATGACCCTTACCTCTTCGTGAGGCAAATTGTTTCTCACCCGTGTTTCTTTCAAGACAGTGACCATCGGTTTTTGCATGAACTATTGCAAGTGCGAATTAGTTTATTATCTTCCTAATATAGTAGTGTCATCCAATGCCAAAGATGTCCCACAGGCTCCTCGGGGCTTTTTCAAGGAGGTCGTTGACACATTTCTTGAACATTGATTTCGCCTGGAGTACTATGTTCACTGCCAGTCGAAAAACAATTTCTGTGGCACTGGTGGACTCAATTTTCCCAGATCCTTTGTACTGCGCACCTTATTTAAGCAGTCCTCATCAGGATGTACTCAACCCTTTGAGACGCTGTCTACACAATTGTGCACAGCAGCAGAGTGTATCAATAGCGAAAGCACTGATGAAGGTAATGGTATTTAAAATGTGTTTCATACTTCTTGAAACACTTATTATGGGAACTGTGCTGCAATTTTGAATATAGTGCAGAATGTTTTAGCAAAATGAGTGGGAAGGTGGATGGCTGGGTGTTTTTACTCTGTGTCGGCATGTTACATGTAGCGGGTTCACGGCTTTCATTGTTTTTCACAATGTCGTGCACCAGGCATAATTTTCAAGCGGCTGGATAAGTGCTTTTCAAGCTCTAAAAACACAGAATAGCATATGTTCTCATATTTGATGTTCCTGTAGAGAGTTTTCGCATGGAGTCGAAATGTTGTAAACTTGACAAAACTTACTAAACAATTGACAACTCTTAATCTTTTCTGCAGCTGTACACTTTCTATAATTCTAAAGATGCAAGAGATGTGGTGAAAGCAACTTTTCAATCAACGGGATCAAGTGGCATCTGAAAGGGTTAAGCGGGTCTGAAAAATGTGTGTACCTCCTGGAGTAAAAACATTTTTCTTTAAATTACAACTGGAAACACTCCCCATTAAAGCTTGGTTAAATTCGAGGGGCTGCTTTGTGCCATGGTCATAAAACTGTCAACTCTGTCTATGTGCCGAGATCATAGATCAATGTTTCATAGATTGTAGAGATGCTGTATGTTTTCTTTTTCTTTTTACGTTCTCCAACGGACGCTTCGAAAAGACATTGGCATCACTCCATACACAATTTGGTTTCTACCGTTATGGGCGGTCCTCCCTACATGTTCATAGCACTTGGTTTAGGTGTAAATTGTGTGATCGCCATGCCGAAAGCCCGCCATCTAAAGATGCCTCTTTCGCGAGAGTTCTGCTTATTTAAAAAGTGTGCAAGCTGTGCAGGAATCTCCACTTGACTGGATGCACTTGTTGGAACTATGTGTGTGTTTGCCTGAGTTTTGAGTGTGTAGCTTTGTACACTCTATATCTTCAGTTTTGTTTTCCATGTAATAACGAAAAGTGGATGTTAAACCTAGTGGGTAAGACACTGGGCTTCTGAGCATGGGGTCCTAGTTCAAAACTCACCATCACCAATGTTTTT
Organism: Dermacentor andersoni; assembly: GCF_023375885.2. Classification (NCBI taxonomy): domain Eukaryota; kingdom Metazoa; phylum Arthropoda; class Arachnida; order Ixodida; family Ixodidae; genus Dermacentor; species Dermacentor andersoni. The sequence goes on along the minus strand of NC_092815.1, from coordinate 157,337,105 downwards.
TCATTTCAAATTTACTATGTTTTATAGATTAATTACTTTGTATCTTCTTTATCCATTATGACAGTACCAATCATCTACAGTTACACTATTATAATAATGAAATGTCTTAACTTGACTAATTACGTACGCATTTCCCAGTTGCAAAGTGCTATGGGACAGACCCGGTTTCTCCGGGGTACTCGCCAAAGCATGCTTATGCATAAAAATCATCTACGGTTGAACAAGCATCCCTATGACAGTGTCCAAAAGAGAAGGCTCAAAGAGACATAATTACTGAAAAATGATGAGGTGGAACGCGGCAGTGATACTTCACTGCCGATTTGATCAGGCGATTTTATACATAAAGTTCAAAAATACAGGAGGTCTATGACAGTAGCAGCATGGTTATTAGTCTATTTCCCTTTCCACCCTCCTAGAAGTCTAGAAAGTTTCTTTTCCCCTCCCAATGATCACACACAAAAAAACTACAAAAAAGAACCCGCAAGATTCACTTATGTGAACGCAGATTCACTTTCTGCATCAGCTTAAACAGAGCGATATGATAAACCTTGAAGCTGCCTCCGTCAAGATTTGTCAGAGCTACAAGGGCACGCACCATGGGCGATGGAAGAAAGCAGGTTTAAACCGTTTCAGATGGGTCCCAAAAGCAGAATGAGAGAAACTATACCGAGCGGCTGACAGGCAACACGATCACCGAAGACAAGTTGCGGTGATGGGAGACAGCAAGCGACCGCTAAAGTAATGTAGTTTGAGCCTGCAAACACTATGAGCAGGCCTAGACAGAGAGGGAGAGAAAACAAAGAGGAAAGGCAGGAGGTCAACCAGATGAGTGTCCAGCTTGATACCCTGCAATGGGGGTAAGGAAAAGGGGGAATAGAAAGAGGAAAATAAGGAACAAAGGATAGAACGAGTCCTGCACACATACAGCAGGACACACAGCGCTAGTACAATTGGTGATCGATGCTAGTGTTTCTAAAAAATTTCAGTAGTTCACGAGTAGCTTTCGGCGCCATCGATGGATGTGGATTGGGTCCAAGAACATTTGTCAGACAATGTTCTGCTAGAGTCGAGTCTGGGACTGACACTAAGAACAAGATGTGGAATCTTTATCAGACGTTGGAGAGTGCCTTCCACCAAGCAGTGGTTCATGGCTAGATCTCCCACAGACTTCTGGTTATCAGGATGAACGTAACTACGCCATGGCTTGGCTTGGCAACACCAAACCTGCCCGCATAAGTTCAAATGGGCAGTCATTTATGATCTGTTTGCCCCACTTCATAGGAAATGATCACAGTGTTGCAGTGTTTCGCTTCTTTTCATCTCACCTGTGCTGCAAAGTTTAGGTGTTGTTTCAGTTGGTCTTCTTGCTCTTTAAGTCGATCTTTCCGTTTCGAGCTTTTCTCTAGGTATAAAAAATGTCAACCAAAGCCTCATAAACCTTTACAGGAAGACATGAAGCTCCTTTTTTGGCGGCCAAGTTGATGAGCTGGCACGGGCAACCAACCCCTATCAAACCTCGTTGAGCCTCTCTCGATACAGTAAAAACACAGTTTTTCTTGCAGATCATGACATTGGCATTGTCTGAACACGTAGCCAACAGGTTTCCAACAGGCAAATTCCGAGACTTCATCTCGTCCAGAACCAGATTTGCAATCTTGGGACCCGTCGCTTCCCATTGCATTGTCCCGAGGCAAAAGAAGGCGGCTTTCGACTCTACTTGTTTCTTTAACGAAATATGTCGCAACAATAGGGTAAAGCTGCGTATCTCTGTTGTTACTGCCATCCACAGTGATCGAAAATACTTACTGTTTTAGGGCATCCTGCAAAGGAGTCTCCGCATTGGCAGCCGTTTCCGGAACAATTGACGTTGTCTTTGTTTGTCTACAGGTGTAGCGTTTCGCTTCTTCGCACTTGGGGAACATCTTCCAAGCAGTCCGGCATGGTCGCTGACACTCAGCGAAATGTTGTGTTCAACTAAAAACACCGTGAAGAGGCATTCTGCACGAATCACACATAGGTTGCTGTCGCTGTGTACAAAAGTTGCTAGGCTTGGCTAACTGTCTGCGGCTCGCACGTATCCCCGATGCTTTTTCAAAGCGATGTGGACCTTGATGTCAGACTTGCCGTCATGCGAGATGTTCACGTCACAGGCACATGTGGTGGAAAATCTGAACTTCTACCTGTTCTTCGACGGCATGAAGCACGAAAATTCTGCCATGTGCAATTTAAAAAAACTTCGAAGTACTGTCAGGGCTTCGAGCCCGCCATTGCACTGCGAACCCACTACAGGCCGGAGTCGCACTGCATCTGACGCTGCAGCTAGGCACACAAAAGGCGAGGCCAACACTGCAGTGACTGAAGCTGACGGAAGTCCAAACCTGCGCGCCCGTGCGAACAAAGGCAACAGCATGGCAACAGGTTTGCAGAGGCGCTATCGAGCTTTGTATATGGATTCGTGACCCCCCAGTAGACGACAGAAGTCACTACAACATTGCAGCTGCTGTACCAGGGTGTAGTTTTACTACATTTTCATGTTTGGTTTTTTTTTTTGCAAATAAAATGTTTTCCGTAAAATTTCAAGCAAGATTCGTAAATTTGTAAGACTGCTCGAAATTCGTACATTTTATGAAAAAATTGGAAGAGTTGGCAGGTATGTTTTTAGAGGTGTGGAAAGGCTTGCCTAATCTCAAAAGTACATCAAGCAGCCAGTAGCGTCCATCCTACACGAGCACCGACTTTCCTTGTGTCTTCACTCGCAGATTGCTGAACATCTCAGCCAACTTGTAAAAGGAGCATAACATCAAACACTGGAACATTATTGCAATTTATTCCTCATACATGGGTACAAACTAAATATAAAAACAGAAACCAACACCTATACCATTTTTAGAGCAAATAACCACAATTCTCCACATGCAGGCCACTTCTCTCCATCTTTGCGTCGAAAATGTACACCACGAGGTACAACTCCAAGATTCAACAGTTCTCTCATACCAGAGTCCACATTCAAGCTTTCTCCACCCAAGCACGTATGGCCAAACACAAAGCGAGACAATATGCCATGAACTAAATGCACTAATGAGATTCAAACAGAATGTGATCAATCTTCAGCATGCGCCACCACTAACAGATGCTTTGGTCTGTAAATGGACTGTGCAGCTTTAAAGAGACCAACATCTGACCAAAGGTGTCTCGAGGTCATGGTGTAAATGAAATAAAGTTTCGTGTAACAATGCAACAGGACATTTGCAATTGAATGAGGCTATATTTTAATTTTATATGGGCACACAAAGTAGTGCAAAACTGGACGCAGTGACACTACTGAGAGAGGTTAAGCCACCGCTTATGATCACAAATCTTTGTATGCAAGTTAGCTGTCATAAAGTGAACTGTGCCTTTTATTAAATGCTTTTGTTGTATATTTTATATTTTTATGCACTCTTCAGCGCCCTTTACGATGTAAAGAAAGTTCATGTTGACAAGAGACGCTGCAGCCATGGCAATGAGTGAAACGGCGATGTCTCTAGGTATGCTCTTGTACACGCACAAGCCTGCAAGTCCCCCGGTGTTCTATGTGGTGTTTTGTGGCCTTCCTGTAAGATGCAAATTCCCTTGAACTTGCTCTGCGGTAAAGACTCTGCATAAAGCTGTGCTAACCTTGCCAGACAAGCCTTACTGAAAGAATTTGGCTTGGCTCGAAAATGACCGAAGCATAAAAGACAGTGCAATAGAAAATACATTGCCAAAATAAATCTTATTTTTGAAAGCATCAGCCACATGATGACGGCCTTGATTAAAGAAAAGATGAATTGCTTCCAACTGGTGCCACACATGCTGACGGGTTCTCTCCCATGGTGGCGTAGAATTGCTGTCACGCTTAGTTATAGCCATTTCCAGCACAAAGCTGCTCATTGCGACTACAGACGGAAGCAAAAGTTTCTATTGTTTTCTGCATAACTACTTTAGGACTGGGAACCCTATACAGCATGCTTTGCATTGCAATAAAAAAAAAATATGTAAACAGGTACCTTAATCAGTTGTCGGCACCCTTAATGTCCGCACAGTTCTTGCACGGCTCATGTACAGTTATTCACTTAATCGCACAAGAGGAAACACAAGAATTAATGCGATCTAGTATGTTGTCCATGTGTTACTCTTTCTTAGCTCAAGTCTACATCGTTTTCTCCATGCAGTAGCTTCCTATTCCTTCACAATCTTTGTTCTCTTGAAATGACATGTAGAATGGTGTTTCCGACTATTGTCATCTTTCCCTTCTAATGTTTACCTCAGAATTTTATGTTGCATATTACTGTGAGCTGAGCGAGAAATTGTGCCTCTTTGAAGTAGCTTCATGTGTGTAGCATTTCATTTTCAATCGTTTTACCTTTAATTTCCTTTTCTCACTAAGACTTATCACTAATACTTTTGATTAGCTAAGAAATGCTGCCAACTTCTTGGGCGACAAGCACCAAGACCTTCTAATACGATCAGCATATTTAAGACACTTTTAAGATACTCAGTAGCCGTGTTCCGCAGGAGATGTGCCACAGGGTACGTCCCGCTCTTCAATGAACCTCTGACGCCAAAACTTTGTATCTGCTCCTCTATCAAAAAAAAAAAAAAAAGATACTAAAATTTCTGTGGTGCTGCGCAGAATCGAACACGTCACATATATTATAGAGACACTCTTGTCTGAACAAATGTTCAGACATGTGCCGCTACAGGATGCACAAAGGAGCCCAGCTGCGTTACATGCCTCATACATGACACATTTCGGCAGAGGAAATAGGCCGTGTTGCTATACTGCTTCAATTCTAATCGCGTCAATGTCAACAACACTTTTAATATGCACTTCAATATGTAGAATACTTCACACAGACAAAGAAAGACACAGAAGCCTGAAATGATGGAGGTGGTACTTCAAATAAATCCTGCCATTGCATCACAAGGACACACAAGATAAAAACAAGCAAAGGTAGACATTGGTGACATGCAGGGCAACACCTACATGAACATAGAAGTGTGACAAACAGTTTCGGTGCAAGAGTGACCCGAAACACTTCACAAAGACGATATGGGAATAGGAACTGTGGCCTGACAAATAAAGTCAGTTTCAAGCTCATTGAAATAAATTTTTACAGTTTATCTGTGGTACATATTAGAACAAACCTCTGGTATCTCCGAGTGATTGCTCTAATCCCCACAAGTCAAAGCCAGCAGATCTTTTCTCAATCCCAAATCTGAGCTGAAGGAGGCACATGCGAAACATTCCTGTCATGCTCACATTGATAATGGAGCTGCACGAGGACCCTAATCTTTGCTGCTCAGTTTATTCACACCATGCCCTACCTTTTCGTCACTGAGGAGATACCTGTACTTTAAACTGAAAGAAGTTTCTACCATTTAGAACTTCTTGCCAGCAATTTTGTACCATGTTCAGCTTTCACAATGTGCTTTCATCATTGCTACCTGTCACAGATACATTAGAAGCATTCAATGAACTCAGAAATATTGTTTATACTTTTTTTAAGATGGATAAAATATGTTATGAAAACACTGCAAAGACAAATGCACGATAGCACTTGCCATCAGCAGTCAATTTGAAACCATGGCATCACATCTAGCTAGGCCTGTGTGTATTTGTCAATGCTGTCGCCACAGCCACAGGCATTAAAAACAATTAAATTCTGCTGTCTGAAGAGCCAATACCAGAACCTGATTATGAGGCATGCCATAGTCAGGGACTCAATTAATTTTGACCACCTGGGGCCCTTTGACGTGCGCATAAATTTAAGAGCAAGAGTGTTCTCGCATTTTGCCTCTATCGATGTGTGGCCATAGTAGCCGGGATCAAACCCATGACCGCAAGCTCAGTAGCGCAACGCCACAGTCCCTGGGCTACCCTAGCAGGTAATCAACATTAACACCACTAATTCACTTCTAAAGTGCAAAGTCAGCCTGGGTCACATCTGCAGGAATTAGTTGAAGGTGTGCGTGAAAACTGAAAGCTTGACCACATCAACTTCAGCTCAGATTCAAACAGCTGCTTGTTTGCGTGAAACCTCACCACTTTACATTGCCACTGGCACACTAAGCCTGATGGGAAACATTTACGTGACTACCAAACTAGCCGAGGGCTATGGGTCCACTCAGCGAGTGCAAACTGTGTTACGAAATGAATAAATAAAAGTCAATCAAGCAATACTTGCTCTCAACCACTTGGATATAAAAGCTAACAGCGCTAAAAGTTGGGCACAGCTACATGTAAAGAACTAGCATTACATAAGTGGAGCCCTCCATCTTGAAAAAAAATTTGACTGCCCTAAAATGGCCAGTTGAAGTTGAGAATATATAAGCCTAGTGGACATTCCTGCTGCTAGAAATATTTAAACACATTCCATTATAACTGTTGGTTCTAATACATGCGAGTTGCAATAAAAGGAATATGCAGTAGACTTCCATTATTTCGATCCAACTGAAAGTCCTGGTTGGCGCCCACACAGTTCTATGAGCCCAAATCTCCGTTATTTTGATCTCAAAATTGGCCTTCGTCTAATAATATCGTCAATGGCGATAAATTCGTCTCCTTGCGCCACATGCCGTGTTGCGAGTGAAAGCGTGCGAGAGTGAGCGGCAATCACAGGTCAATCTGGCGCACACGAAGGAAGAAAGAGGGCAAACACGCAGTCTTCCGTCGCGCGAAAGGCCATGAGAGGATAAGAGGGGACTTGGTGTACTGGAATACAGCACTGTGTCGTCCAGCGGTGAAAACGTGCCTTTTTGCGATGACAGCCGGAGGTGCTGGAGCACGTCTGTCTACTGCAGCGCCATCTGTCGCTGCAGCCTGGAGTCACTGATGGCAAGAGGAAAAATAATGGTGCAACACAGGGCCTCCAGGATTATCAGTTATGGTTGTTGCGGAGGTCATGCATGTACGTACGGAGCTTGCCGATTGCTTGCTGTGGTTTTTCCTACCGCATTAGCACATCCTTTATGTGCATGGCAAGTGCTGGGTTTGTAAATGTCTGTGTGTGTGCGTGCACTGAGGTTCCTGCATAACGATCAGAACTCCAGACTGCTTCAGATTGGGCACATTGAGAACATCGGCTGCATTCTTTTCCTTCGGTGCCCTTTTACAGAGCTAAATATCCAAACGTTGGCAGCTGCATTCGTCAAAAAGCAATATTTGTTTTTCTTCAGTGAAACCTGGCGACCGCTTTTCTGGCTGATGTAACATGAAAGGAATCCTGTGCAACCCACCAGGCACAGTGAGTTACACTGTGCCTGGTGGTTGCTTTGTGTTTCCTTCTGGGCTTATCGTGTGTTTCGAGATACTAGAAGCCTATGGACGATAGCAAATGGACGAGCAGACGAGCGTTTATTTGTCTTCTGCAACCGAAATGCTGACCAGACAATCTGGAACACTGAATGATCTGCGGTTGGAAACATGCAAGCTTAGGTGGTGTTACTGATGTATCCTAACAGTTTGTATTATGTATTTTTCGCAAACCATAATAATTTCAATTGTGTTTAGAAAGGGTTCTAGTTTATAAATGCAGAAAGTTTTGCACATGTTTAAATTTCGCACTTTACCCACTTGCAGCACCTGTCTGGTGGCATCAATGCAGAAGCATCCTCGGTTATCCCATTGTTTAGCTGTGCGGACAACACACTGCCCCATTCCAGTACACCATAGAGGGGAGAGGGTGGTGGGTGCATTGTGCTCCGGCAGCAACTGCGTATTTCATGGCCGGGTGCAAGGGGAACTGACAATCGAGGCTCAATCTCGCGCGCCATACATGAGGGAAAGCGGGAGGAGCGGCGGCGGTTTCGACTCTGCCAACAAGGGCATACTTTGCATGGTCGCGCACGCCATATCTTGAAAGGGATCTGCAGACAGCTCATACCTTTGTGCACATTGTTATCTTGCCACTCTTGCGTTGAAGCATACGAAGGTTACTTTGCTTACTCCTGCTGTCATGCTTGCTCACACCAGCATTTTGACAGCGAGAGGCTGCACTCATAGCGTGTGATGTGCTCAGGTTTGCTTGTGTGCGCTGACGCCATCAATGTTAATTCAGTCAGTACGCCAATGTTTCGAAGCTTATACAGCCGATAAAGCTAGTACCCTTACTTCATACAGCTGTCTGCTTAATTGCTATCGCAATCAATGCTTCACTTTTCGGGTGAAATCGCAACCTTTCTTTGATGTTTGTTAAATTTGATCCACCGGTCAGTTGACCAGTTGAATCGACCCCATCATGATCGAATTCATGAAAGTTGACTGTATATAGCATAGGAAATGTTTTAGGTAAACACAGCAGAACCCAACACAAACTTCTTTCTTGTGTAATCTTGCCAAAAACTGCTTGCAAGAGACGGGAGAGTGTATAAACAAAACAACAATAAGATAGGCTCACCTTACGGGAACCATGCACTGCAACATATAACTAGGAAATTATTATGAAATGGACAGTGGCTACAGGGTTCTACTATATCTGTCACAAAACGTCTGATCATTGTTAGGGTCGCTACTTAGACATAATTAGTACACAGGAACAACAAGAATGCCCCAAGTAAATGAAGCATTCAAAAAGTAGTTTCATCTGAGGTGTGCGCATCGAAATTTAGCAACACTACAGGTGTTCTTGAAAAGAGGTTCAACTAGCTTGATTTCGAATTCCAACAGGGGACGCTGCCAACCATTGGCAGTGTCTTCTAGTGGACACATCAACCGTAAGGGGGGGGGGGGGGGGGGCATGTTTTTTCCCCTGCACTTTTATTCTAACAACTTCAGAGCAACGTTTTGCACTCACCATTGTTTTGTTCTCGCTCTCAAATGTTTGAGATTTCATGGCTACCAGTGTTCGATAAAATACTTGGACTGGTTGTCTGCCTGGTTAGAAAAAATTTAACCTCGCCACAGCAGAATCAAGCTGCCGCAGACAGATATACCAGATTCGCTGCCTGTTGGGAACAAAGTGCAGTGAAACCAGGCAAACAATGATGCCGTGTGTCCTACCAAATGATGTGAAAAAAAAAAAGAAACTGCACTCGTGTTGCAAAATTTAAGTGAAAGCAAAGCAGCAGAAAGCATAAACTTTTCTTGTGAATTTGTTGGAATAGAAATATCGGTAACTGCATGCATATTGATACCATGGCAGTACAGTGATGACAAAAGGACAAAGCTTATTTCTCCGGCGCTTTGTGTACGTAAATATGAATGATGTATGACACACCAAGAAGTAAATAGTACTGTGCTAGAGAAAATTTCTTTGGGTGCCGTATTTACCAGATTCTAATGCACCCCCGAATCTCGCAGTTGGGGACGTGCACCTAACTTTTGCAGGTGTAACATGACAAAATAAAAGTGCACCTAAATGTAACGCAGGCCTGGCTGTTAAAAAGGTGATCTAAGATGCCCGCCACGTATGCAATAAAGGAAAGACGTGCTAAATAGGCTTTCACTGAATAAACTATTTTTTTAATGAACTTTCATAACAAAAGCGGCACACTGTCGTTGCCATTTCTGCTTCATTGGCAACGAATAGCAAGCACACGTTAGCAGTATTCTCTATTGATCACTACGAGATTCTACGTTACTCTGCACCAGATTTGTCGAACCACATAGCTGACAGCATTCCTAGCAATGTGTGCACATAGCAAACAGACAGACACACACACGCAGAAAAAAATGTTGACGGGCTCCCTGCAATAACCACAAGAGAAATCACCCCTCCCCCATATCGGTGGTTCTCAAAGAAAGCATTCGCCTACATTCCCTACAGCACAGAAGACAGACTATGCAAGAGCATCAAGCATGAAATTAGGAGGCTTATCTGCTGAGGCAACAAGTAACAATGCGCTATGCATTTTCAATGTGAATCGCTGTCAGGCCTTGCTTTTAACGCTGATGCACATAACCACAGATGGTGTTAGTACAGTCGCAGCGATCAAAGCAGCGCTTGGTCTTTTGGAGCAGCTTTCGGAGCAGCGAAAATAACAGTTTGGAGGAGAAATTATGCTTTTGGAGGAGTAACCTACTGCTCAGGTGCAAAGAGGAAGCTCTGTATAAGTGTTTCCTGAAACATCGCATTTAACATGTATTATACTAAGATGCAAGTATTTTTTTCTTTAACTTGCTGTTCCATTTCATTGTTATTATAAAAGAAAATGAACATAAGTGCAAACTTAATCCTAATTCATAGTTCTGTATTTCAATAACAGCCCCCCACTAAGCGACTGCGAGAAAGGTACATCTAGCAGCTGTGCCCTCACAATCGTGCATCAACATAATTACATAATTATTATTGTCATTATTATTGGACACTGCAGGCGAATTTCCGCTGTTGTCGTCATGCCAGCATCGCCATGAGGTTCCGTATAACGTCCAAGTGCAATAAGATGGCGGCTGCACGCTGTATATGCTGTAGCTGTGATGGAAGGCGCACGAGGGTGAGTCGCGAAGGATGGTTGCTGATGCACGTTTACTCACATGCACCAAATATTCTGAATTCAGAGCAGATACGTGTCAGCGCAGGCCTGGCACAATACCTGCAATAAACTACCATTTAGTGCAACATGCAGCAGGACTTCCTTCACGGCGCAGTTTGGCATAATTGGCACACCCCTTCCATCACTGGTTGGAATTGCACTTGTCTAGAGTGGTCGAGTGGCTGGCTACAAGGTTCAAGCTACAAGGTTCCACTTGTGTGTCTTGTAGCGCATAGACCTAGCATGCGGCTGAACCATGCATGGTCTCATTGTAGCATCGACCTGTGCCCCTTTTTGTGTGAAAAAGAGTGGAGCCAAATCAGCCGACTGACCAATCTAGACAAGTGTGATTCACACTGAACATTTTTTTCACTACATGCCATGGTGCATAAGGCTCTTTCCTTTCGTTCTCTCATTTCTGGATATCATCAATGGCCAATGTGTTGCAAACACTACGAGGCTACAACATGCTAAAGGACTTAGAAATGGCATATAAAGAAATCTGAACTCTGCAACTCATCTCAAAACAAATCATCTGATCAGCTCTGGTATGCACTATATTCTCACTTCAGGAAAAACATGGGTCTAGGTAAAAACATCAGATGCAAAGCCATGACCCTCCATTTCATTATCTGCTCTTCTAGAACAGTTTTATTCTAGAAAAAGCTATGCAAGACAAGCCCCAGTCATTGTTTACCATTGAAAAAATTAATTTGTACAGTTTATTAGGCAGAGAACTGCCTTACATAGATCCAAATCTCATACACATGAGCCACTAAATGTGAAAGCAGAAGCTGGCATCTGCCTGAAAGTAGCATGGAACTACAAATAAAACCTATGAGGGCTCCTCAGAAAAAAAGGAGTCACTTGAAGTATGATTAGTCCTGCTTTCGAGATGAACTCCAGAACCACCGCCTTTCCCTAGGCAGGAGATTTACCAACAGGGCTAAGCAGGAGGCTAGTGGACTGTAGGGGGCAAGAGCTACATTGCTGACACTTCTTTCTAGCTTTGTGCTGATATTACTTTAAGGAAAATTCGCCAGTATTGTAATTTCATTGAAATAGCTAGCTGTTCAATGCTGCTGTGCTTCAGGTCTTGCAAGTTATGTTTAGCTTATACTTAACGAATTTATTCGAATCTAGGCCGATAGTTTCTTTCAAATAATCATACACCAAACTCTAGGGTCAACTTAGATCTGATAATTTTAAAAAAATGCGCCAGTTTGTAATTGAAAATGATAAATTTGGTCCATAGCTAGCGTCGCCTAGAAAAGTCAGTATCACAGCCGCTATTAGCCATGCCATTAGCCAAATGAAGTACATGAGCGGCACCGCTATTTTGACGTCTGTCATATTGGCGTGCAGCGTGACCCATAGCGTGACTTTATCATAATGGCATCAAACAGGCGATGCCGCTTTCAAACAAAAAGTTGTGCTAGCCGTAGAGGCATTGTCAAATGTTCAAGCCGGGCGGGCCTTTGGCATCGATGAGAAAAACATCTGTCGTTTGAGGGGTAACCGGGAGGGAGGGAGGGATCCGTGTGCCCCAGCAATGAGATGATAGCGATGAAGAAAATAAGCGCGCGATAACAGAGAGGAGCTGTTCACCGAGATCATGCCGCATTACGATGCATGCGAGCAGTGCCACATGATCTGCGCATGCACCAGCACGCTGATGCCTACAAGCTCGATAACAGAGCGAGCTTGGCATGTTCATATTAAATAAGTACCGTTTTCATCTTGTGAATGCTGTCCTCACATTTTTGTTCGGCCTATATTCAAGGTAAGCTTTCTATTTTTTCGGGCTTCAGACATTTGGGGGTCGGCTTAGAACCAGGGCCGGCCTAGATTAGACTAAATATGGTAGTTTTCTTTGCCACTGCGCCTGTCAACATTCGATGCACTCCTAAATAAATTATGCCACTAGCTGCTTTTCAAGTGAAGCTTGTATTGCCTCGCAAATTTCAGTGGCATTATGGTTATGCTTAGTAACTCAGCGGACCAATTGCAAAGTATGCTCACTGACCTGGAGAGGCAAAGCAGAAGGGCGCATCTAAATATTAATCTGCAGAAAACTAAAGTAATGTTTAACAGACTCGGAAGAGAACAGCAGTTTACGATAGGTAGCGAGGCACTGGAAGTGGTAAGAGAATACATCTACTTAGGGCAGGTAGTGACCGCGGATCCGGATCATGAGACTGAAATAATCAGAAGAATAAGAATGGGCTGGGGTGCATTTGGCAGGCATTCTCAGATCATGAACAGCAGGTTTCCATTATTCCTCAAGAGAAAAGTGTATAACAGCTGTGTCTTACCAGTATTCACGTACGGGGCAGAAACCTGAAGGCTTACGAAAAGGGTTCTACTTAAATTGAGGACGACGCAATGAGCTGTGGAAAGAAAAATGATTGGTGTAACCTTAAGGGATAAGACAAGAGCGAATTGGGTGAGGGAACAAACATGAGTTCATGACGTCTTAGTTGAAATCCAGAAAAAGAAATGGGCATGGGTAGGACATGTAATCACGAGGGAAAATAACTGATGGTCATTAAGGGTTACGGACTGGATTCCAAGGGAAGGGAAGCATAGCAGGGGGCGGCATAAAGTTAGGTGGGCGGATGAGATTAAGAAGTTTGCAGGGACAACATGGCCACAATTAGTACATGACCGGGGTAGTTGGAGAAGTATGGGGGAGGCCTTTGCCCTGCAGTGGGCGCAACCAGGCTGATGATGATGACGATGATGATGATGTGGCTATGCAAAAAAGAAAAAAAAGAACAGTTGCTCCTAGAGCAGAGAAGCTGCGGGAAAGGGTGGTTTGACGAGCTGACAGCTTCACCGGAACGTGAATCACGCCATGCGCGCAACTCATCAAAACACCCTCGTCAGAGCTGTTTTGCTTCCGCTGGGGAGGAAAATGGTAAGAAAGGGTTTCGCATGCACTGCATCGGCTTTGTTTCCATTCCGTTCAGTTCGGTCTCGGAAAATAGATGGGACGGCCATACGTTGCGTGTTCCCCCAAGGAACACGCAGGCTTCTACGAGCAGCGACGAGAACTCGCTCGTGAAAGGGCTCGCCGTTGGTGTGCCTTCCCAGCCATTAGTGCCGCCCAAGCCTAGGCAATCTGATAGCAACAATAAAAAGATCCCAAACTGAGGGAGCGGGAGGCCGAAGCAATCTGGCACTGTTACCTGTGGGTTACTTAACCATAATGAAGGTCAGCTCCACGCAGGACAAGCTTCGCTTACTCCTATTTTCCGGTAGAGGAAGGGTTGGTTATTTTCTCATTCGAATTTGCTTTCTTTGATAGACCCATAATTTGGAAAATTTTACGCCTCCTTTCCACGTAAGAAAAAAACCGATTGGCGACTGTACTTATTTCATTCAACAATGCAAATCTGTCTGTTTCCCTCACTCAACCTTTGTTTCCCCAAGAATAAAAAAGTTTACTTTTTTTCGTGAGGCATGCGAACCTCAATGGTGTACAAGACAAGACAGAAGGAAAACCATCGGCATTTTGTATAGCTTGAAGTGTTCTGTCTGTTCCACTATGATCCATGTACACACCATGGTGCAATATGCACACAGCAAGAACATCGGTGTTTGTTTGCACCATGCTCATAGCAAAAGGCAGAACACTGCCCTGGCTCCAATGCAGAGCAGACTGAGTTGATTGTGAGGGTGTGTCCACTTGGCTCATTTTCGCATGCAAATTCACTGTGTCTATCACATCTCTGCAGACAACCTTTCACATGAGGGCCATTTGTGCACCATTGATACTGAGACAGCACAGTGACAGCTGCGCCAGTGCTAAGGGCATGGATACCCCCCCCCCCCCCCACCCAACCCCGAGTGTAGAGAGAGAAATAAAAAGCCTTTGAAACCATAAATAGCAATGGCAGCAGTCTTGAGCTGATAACATGATGCTTTTGGTTTATCGTCAAAGCATCACCACATGCTACCAAATAGGGAGCATATCTGTATGCACCCTGTCAGGAAGTGCAATATGCTCCCTATTTGGAAGCATACCGTAATGGTAGAAGTGTGGCAGGCACAGAGTCATGGCAGTGCCATGAATTCGTACTTAAACAGCTTTGACTGATTAAAAGTTAAGACATTCTACACTGTTCCCACTGCATGCATACACTAAGGGTGCGAATCTTCAGAGGGTTCGCTAAATGCCAAAATACACCATTGAATTATGTTTCGATACCGCTGACACGCTCAGCTCTGGTTCAATCATGAAATGTCTGCCAGGTGCAAGAGGTTCCCCATCTTATTGCCTTTAATTCTTTAAGAAATTGCACTTTGTGCACACCGGTGTAACGCTTACATCACTGGTCGGAAAAGCCCTGGCCAACAGATTCATTGCCAATGACAGCGATGTTCAGACAAAGATCAAAATTGGAATAAACAATAGTTAGCTGGAGGTCTAATAGAAGTGCACTGCATTGAAGAGCAAAATTATGCCACTGAATATCCCACATAAAAGTTACGAAGCAGTGTGCTTGTGCTCGTCTGCAACCGCGAACACATCCACTGTAACTAGGGTAGCATCCTCAATTTAATATCCAGAAAATCAGCTTGCTTCATGTTTTTATTTACTCCTTAACGTTGCTAGGCAAGTATTTAGAGGTTTGCCTGCCTTTTTGGTGGTGCCTTTATTTCAAGCTTGCAATACAGATGTTAGTTTTGGAAAACTGTCCAACAGCTGAGATGTACTTAAAACACAGCTCACTCAGCAGATTATTGGTCTTCATAATATGCTGTAACAGAATGAATATGGCAACTGCATGCCCAGTGCACACACAAAAACTTGCAAAAGTGCTAAACAAAGATGAGATCAGAAGCCCAAGACCAAAATATATTTATCAATCAACTATTATGCAGAGCTCATTGAAAGCAATGGACATTGCTCAACACAAAATTAAAAACTATGTTAAGTCTAATTTTGTAAACTAAATAAATGAAAAGAACATTTTAAATTAAGGGGAGACGCTCCTCGAAGCAACTTTTCTTTATTAGTTGTATTAGAGGTTTCAAAATTCAGTCAAGTATAGAGTTTTCTATGCAAATTTCAAATATGGCACTACTTCTTGTGTAGCTGTTATAGCTTTAGAGTTATGTGATGCACAATGCCAAAATATAGTCACCTTTGTGGGCACTTCATTATGTAATAAATTTTCACAAGAAGCATCGTGCTGTAGCTTGTTTAGCTCTTTGTAGATTGCAAAGTGCCGATATCTAGCCCAACAGTGTGTACAATTACTGAAACTATGCAAAAATATTTGAACATTTCAACTAATTTTTTTTCTCCATTCTCTGAAATGTAACCATGTACTTTTGCAACTTACTGCTTCGAGATATTGCAATTTCAAGTACATATTAGCACTGTGCATACCTTCAAAAGTATGTATGCCACATTTCATTACTATAAAGCAATTGTAAGTGTACAAGGTTATTTTCATGCGATTGTGAAAAAAATTAGTTGAAGTGTCCTACTTCATTTTTCGTAGTTCCAGTAGTTGTACATGCTGTTTGAATAGATGTTGGCAGTTTGTGGTCTACAAAGAGCTAAATGAGCTACAGCACAAAGCGTTTTGCAAAAATTTATTACAAAATACAGTGCCCACAAAATCACTATTTTGCCATTGTGAAGGATTTACATTGTACGACTGACATTCTGTAGAACTGTAGCAGCTACGTAGAAATTAATTACATATTTGAAATCTGCTTGAAATGCTCTATAAGTTGGTGGATTTTCAAATCTGTAGTACGTTTATTAAAGAAATGTTTTTTTCGAGGAGCATGTCCCCTTAACCACTAATGTGGAGCATCTCCCCCTAACCACTAATG
This sequence comes from Dermacentor andersoni, assembly GCF_023375885.2. Classification (NCBI taxonomy): domain Eukaryota; kingdom Metazoa; phylum Arthropoda; class Arachnida; order Ixodida; family Ixodidae; genus Dermacentor; species Dermacentor andersoni. The sequence goes on along the minus strand of NC_092815.1, from coordinate 157,320,755 downwards.
TCAGCTAATCACGCGGGAGACAAAGCCACTAAATGCAATGCAGACTTACAGCAAGTTTCCGCATGCACTTTTGCATAATTTATGCAGGCTGATTGCTGCTACATACAAAGCAAAGTACACTAAAATATTCCCCACATGCGCAAGTCTTTCCATATGATACCTGTGTCAAAAGCCCTGCACTGTAGCTATGCCAGCTTTGCTACACTGCCCACTAAATCGGCTTCACATATTATTCTGGAGTAATTTGTAGTACCTTACATTCGCACGAATAGAAACTATCACATCAAAAAAATCAGTTCATTACGATCAACAACTAAACACTGTATAAAGTGCAGCACAATACGGCAAGCATTCACTGACAAGTTGCAGACACCAATAAGTGCCATGGCTTTCCAAGCATTTGGTATTCACCAGCACAAACATCAGCCAATGTCCCAACAAAGACATTCTCAGCTCATCATGATATGCACTGGTCTCTAAACAAGGCTAAATAAATTCATTCTACTCACCCCTCACTGTCACACTGATATGTACTGCTACAAATGAGACTAAACAAAAATATGTACTCTTGTATTCATTCTAGCAGCAGGAATCTTGTTATGCAACAAGCTTATCCAAACTGTTCCCCTCACATCCTCACTCAAAGCAACTATGTTTTGACATCGCTGAGTTTGAGGTACTGTACTATGGCACGCCAGCAATCAACGTTGAGTGCATCTAGCTGCGTACTCCCATCAACAGCTTCACAAACAACTGCTGCCTGCACGACGCCTGCATAGACCATGTAATTCTCCTGCATGTAGCACCTGGCCCTCGTAATGCTTTGCAACACGTGGGGCTCGCACTTTCCAGACAGCATCACCAGATGCTCCAGGAGCGACGCTGTGCCACACAGCTCGTCAAAAGCAGCGGCGCAGCTGTGCTCGTTGGTCAGTACCCCTGGCCCTCCTCCGCCGTCCATGCTCATTACAAACCGTGCCGCCTTGTTGAGCAGGCCCAGGTTGCGTTCCAAGGCGTCGTCCAAGGCTGCATTCGCCCGCACCACATCATCCCACGCAGTGCATCTGTGCAACAAACGTAGCAGCAGTGAATGATGACTTCACTTGATTCACTTGATGACTTCACAAGATTCACAGTGTCAACAAAGCTACTGGCCCACTGGAGAGCAAGGACTTTAGCAATGTTTTTTAACAACAGTGTATAGCTGGGTGTACCATGAACAAGACAACTAGGACAACAGAAGGAAGCGAGAGACAACTTTTGTCATCCTTGTCTTCTCGTTTTCACTACATCCAGCTTCAGCTTCATACCCGCTAGTCCACTGGAACAAGCTGGTAACAGTACCAGCCAGTTAGCAGCTAGTAACTCAAGCACTGGTTGCTTTGCTACAGCTCTTGTGGACAAATATGTGGGGTGCTGGAGTTCTTGCAGGCTGTGCAAGAACCTCCATGTTGCCTCAAAACCTGATGCATTGTCGCCTCCAGAATAGAAAAAAAAAGGAAGAAAAAAAGGGAAAGAGGAAAGAGGAAAAAAATCCTCTCCCCCATTTTTCTCCTTGTGTGATGTCTCAGGTTTTCCAAACCCATGCGCTGCAGAGTCTGCTTTGTGCACCTTTTCGTCTGCTAGTTTACTGCTCCAGCTGCCATGAAAGATACACGGAAATCTAAGCATCAACCGATTCCAGAAAATGAATTCGTGGTTCTGAGGCATTCTTAACATAACACGGCAACTGATTATGTTTGTTACTCTGAAAAGTTCAGTATTGCGAAGTCCATGGTAATGAAATAATTTTACACTTAAACTAGAGGAAGACAGCAGGGATCTCTGAAAAGTTTGTTAAAGCGGTGTTTGTCGTAACGAGGTTTCACTGCATATTGATGTGGGGCAGGGTTCCCCCAGAAATTATTGAAACCGAGGTGGAGGGGGCTAAACATGCAACTAAGGCCATTTTTTATTTCCAATACAACCATGGATTGCAAGTTCACCAATTTTACATTTTGGATGCATTAATGATGCCATGTAAGCAAGTGGTGTATCCTACTGCGATCGCCAAACTTTGCCAAGACAATTAATGCACAGCTTGTCACTGTCAAAATGCGCATGAAATATGTGCCGGCGATCCAAATCCGTGTCAGCCAGTAGGAGCACTTCCTGTGTCCACGTGGCAGTAGTAACAAATCGCAACACTAGTTTTATTCACTTTCGTTCACTTTTTTCGTTTTTATTTCTGGATGGCGAAATATGACGCTGTGGCTGTCTGATGCTCAGATCTCTCCTCTTTACGATGTTTCCGAAATAGCAGTGTTGCGTCAACGGAAAGTTGTGGTAGTCGCGTAGTGCGATGGCACCTCCCGACGCCCGATTTTCTGCCCAATTTTTGTCAACAGCGCACCAGAAAAGGGGTATTTTCTCAACTTCTACGTCACTTTTCTTTCCAATATTTCCTCACGTGATAAAGGAACACCCAAGGATCACGAAAAGGAAAATAATAGAGAGTTTTGACCCGTCAACTCAAGCTTGTGAAGCGGACTCAGGGAACTGGGGTTAATCTCACGAACCTACTCGAATCAGTTCAAAATAAAGCTACACGGTTCATCTTAACTTCATACTCTCGATATCAAAGTGTGTCCGCCTTAAAGAAATTACTTAATCTCCCTTCACTTGACATGCGCAGGAAATTATCACGGTTGACCTTCTTCCATAGCCTTTACCACAGCAACATTGCATTCGCTCGAGCCCATATTCTTCCCGCTCCCCACATCTCTACTCGCACAGACCATGTTCATAAAGTAAAACCTATATTTGCCAGGACTAACGCTTATCAAAATTCGCCTCTAGTTTTATCTATCGCCGAATGGAACTCGCTACCTGCAAACATTGTCTCGCTTGTGGAATCATCATTTCATGCAGCACTGCTAATCTTTTTAGAGTGTGTCATCCTGTCCGAACCCACATTTCCTTGAATATTTACTTAAACAGTGTTTTCAAGTGCTTGGCATTGTAGAAAATTCATTCCGTTTCATCTGATATGTATGTGTGTAGGCTGTTTACCTAAATCATTATTCGATTGTATCCTTAAACTCGTGTTCTGATGGGTACTGGTTGTTTGCATCGCATTTTAGGTTCTTATGTGTGTTTCACACTACTAAACATTGTATAAACTTCGTTACCCTTTTCTTTCTTTCTTTCTTTCTTTTTTTGTTGTTTGCTTCTGCTACATGTTTTTTATGGTTCCTAATGCCTTCATATATTTACATTGTACAGATTTCACTCATGCTTGAACTTTTCCGTCCCCCCCCCCCCTATGTAATGCCCTAACGGGCCCTTAGGGTACTCAAATAAATAAATAAATAAATAAAACAGAGTGGTGGGCGGTAAACCTGAGCTGTGGGCAGCATTTCCGCTGCTGCCCACCATAGACAGAACCCTGCTGTTGAGGCAAGAGATGACAATAAGGCAAGAAGATGAAGCCGCACAAAGTGAAACATGAAGCAACAGAAGGAAGACATAAGGTGATAACTTAAATCAACCAATTCACTAATTAGTCAAACACTCGGGCAACACAGTTCACTCGGACTTCAGCATACGTAACCATATGCAAGCGACAGCCTCGCTTCACCTATACAAGTGAAGCAACACACGAAATCCCAATTACAGCTAATGCCGGGTCAAGAATGCATAGGTGAATGCGCTGTAACAGGAGTACATGCGTTCTGGCCTATTGTCACTGCTCAGCTGAGTACACGAAGCGTGCGGTGGATTAACTTGGCTTCGTTACTTTTGCAGGCAAATGCACTATGCATCTCTGGAGCACTAATGCTCCACACGTGGGCCACACATGCACATCACTACTGTGACAGCACGACTGCACAAACAGCGACAGCACGAGTGCACCTTGAGCATCTGTACATAACTTGCGCAATAACACATGTGAAAAATAGAAATGCTGAACTTTATACTGTAGTTCAACACATGTTACAGTAGTTGCTCCGTACTTGTTACCTCAGATACACAAGTCTCGCCAAACTTTCGTAGAATATCAGCTTAGTGAAGTACATAAAGCCAAATTTTTAGCATATTGCATAACAGATGAAGACTGCCATTTAAATTCCATTTTTTGCAATTCTTCCCATTCCTTATCAAGTATTCAAGACAGCCTTAGAGATTGTATGACCATCAGTCACTAGCTTAAGAATTTTAGAACCATTAGTTCATTTTCATGAATGTTGAGCACAAGCTGAAGCTTTTCCACAATTCAAAATGATTGCACAATTTCTGCAATTAGTTGTTAAATACTACTAGCTCAACAAGTGTTGTCAGTAAGTTGTCTACAATGTTCACCACCATGGTCTGATAGATCGAAATAGTCCTGCGAAATATTACTGCATATGCCTTGTCTGCAGGTGTGATCAGACACCCAAGTTAAGGGCTCCATATTCTGGAACAGAAGTAATGTTTGGTATTTTGCAAACAGTGACAAACAGCAATCGTATTCACGCATAGCATTTGTACACATGTGTTCCATCGTTAGATACACTCAACCAACCAGGCAAGTTATTCTCGTCAATGCCAGCCATGCGCAAGGGGGCTCGCACTGCTGCAATCTGCACCGGAAGCTCTCGGATAACTACACCAGGAGAACAATGGGAATGGGAGACACACTGGTGGGCAGGAGATGTGAGGCAAGACGACTAGCGTCGCCTTGCATATGTCCTGTGCTTAGCAGGTTCTCTTGGGTGCTTAGATCCTACAGTAGACCCAGGTGAAAACAAATCAACAGAATGAAAAGAAAAGACTGGCCACAAATGTCAACCTTGACAAGATGCCAAAACTACCATACATTACAAGAATGCCAATATAATCTCCTGAATATACACCAAGCGCAAGGTGTCGCAAACAGCAGCTATCACTGAGATTATCGAGCTCTGTTGTGTAGCAGTACCCTCTTCTAGACAGTTATGCTGCTATTTAAGTACTACACCACTGCAGGCAAAACATGAGCATGGCTAACTAAAGCAAATTTGGCAACCAGACACTATCACTGTGGTGTCATATCACACTCAATTTATTGCTCCTAAGAGGCACTTTGCCATTTGGATTTCATCTGTCTGGGATAGAACAGCTGCCTACAACCTTTCAGAATGCAAATATGTAATGCAGTTACTGTGACAATGACACTGTACATTAAGAATGCCTTTGTCCTGATTAAATTCCTGACCATAAGTTCCAACATTGTCCCTGACAAACAAATACTTTCTCACAATAAGAAATTGATAATACTTCAAAGTGTCTTGCAAGTGATTAGATGACCACAGAAGTGGGCATAAACACAGATAGCTACACAGCTAGCCAGGCTTCGCTGGAAAAGAGCTTCAGTGACCAGTTTCTAAACACTAGCACTTCTTTATGTCGTGGCAATGGCAACTCACCTGAGGGTCAGCTTTGACAGGAACGTGTTCTTTGTAACCATAGCATAAAGTGCACCAAAGGCAGCTTCTGGAATGGCATCACAGCTCTTGATACGAAGCTCGACCAAACTCCTTTTGCACTGGGATACGAAGAGGGATAGCAACTGCGCAGCTTTGTAGTCCAGCCGAGGAACAGTCAGCGATAACTTCCTGGATAGGTTGGAAGGTTAAATTTCACTGTAATGAGCTAAATGAACTTTGTGCAGTTGACTCCCCCAATAACCTGAGAAGACACATGCACAGCTTCAACAGGGAAGCAAGTGACACGCACACACACGCACACACACAAGCCTGCGATGGCTAACTATATCTTTTAACATGGTAGTAGTTACAGCAGCAGTGCAGTCGAATGTCAATACAACGAATGCGCAATATAAAAATATATTGAATACAATAATGTAAATCTTAAACGTTCTTTTGACAGTCTCTGCATATTATGAATATATGCTTACAATAATATCACATGTAATGAATATCTTTTTGTGTAAGAAACAACTTCGTTGCAATGAGGTCTGACTGAAGTGTAGCAGTAGTAGTATAGGAACGAGGAAAAGATCCATGTTTACATAGCACGTATTGCCGGGTGATTCCACGAGAGATCAAACATGCATGTCCCCTTCATATTTTTCTTTTGTCCCTTCTTTAATGTCATAATAATATTTTAACTGCACAGAACTTAAAACTTTATTCATGAAAAGTGCTTTCAACAAGCCAAACAAATATTTGAAGATGGCAGCGCAAGCGTCTTCCCATTGCTTACCACAATATTTTCCTATTTCAAGCCCAAATTAAATGCAAACCAGAAACGTTGTGTCGAATACTCACAGTAAACTACCTACACGCATTTTTATGCTGTCCACAAACTAAAAAGGTAGAAAAATTCCAAACATGCCAGAAATCAGAAAAATTTTGCAACTCCGATGCGCCTTTGGCACGTTTTCTATTTCCACAAACTTGAAAGTGTCAAACAAAGAATGTTCTCTTTGCAACATTTATGCAAAATATTATCTTCCTACATGAAACACGACAAGAAAAAGTAGTTATTAAACGAGCTTTTTTTTAATGTGTTTTCAAAAAATAAAAAACATCGGTTCCAATTTCTGAAAAAAATTTTGGATTGAAGTTCACTTGTGTGACGCAAAACTTAAGCACAATAATATGTTCCCGCATTTGCTTTATTCACAAAATATAATAGGCCAAAGTGACCCAAGTTGAGCGTGCAGGTTTTAGTGCCCTATGACTTGTTCCGGTTTGTCAACCCTTTGAGGGTCAATGACGTAAATTTACGGCACCGCGAACAAGTCCCAAATGGTCTATGCCCTATATTTACGGCGCCATCTGTACATTTAAAAAGCGCATCAATTTCCTAATTTTTTTCTTTCCTGGCATGTGCTGCCACTATGTGGGAATACAGGGAATCTTTTTCTCCTGCCTCCCTCTCTTGGTTTTCGTTGCATGGTTTGTTTTAGAGCTAGTTTGCTCCAGCGTGTCTATATACTACCGCTCGTGCATTGGTGCCTGCACGGGTGGGCGGTGGTTTTGGCTTCTTGCACTTGCAAAACTGATGGCTATCTTGTTACTAATCGCTCAAAGGGCAGCCGCCTGTTTTTCGCTCGTTTAGTGTTCACAGGGGCAAGCATAGGAAGGATGCCACCGTGTATGTGCTTCCTTTTTTCTTTTTTTTTTGGGGGGGGGAGGGGGGGAGACTCTCGATATCTAATTGCCTCTGGTTGGAGATAAGATGAAGATCAGCGGAAGTTTGTCACACGTTTTGCTTTTTTGACGGGCACACAACCACGCAGTTTTCTTGAGTGCGCTCACCTACGCAATTCAATTATGCTATGGACGTAAATATTAGTGTAAGAGCAGGAACATTTGAGACCTGCGAAATAGTCTGGTGTGTGCATATTCTAAGCCTTGAACTATAATAATGTATCAAACTTTTTATTCTCCCTATTGTTATTCATGAACAAAGAGTACATATATACCAACGCAAAATATTTTTTTCTCTTCACAGTCACCCTAGAAAAGTTACGGTAAATTTTTTTTCAAATAGGTTCCTCAGAAGAATTGGAATCTGCAACAAAAAAAAAATCGACCCTGGGCAGTCGCATATGGCGAAAAAATAGACAGAGAAAGAGTTAAAGGGACATGAAAGGCAAATACTAAGTCGACGTGGACTGTTTAAATACCATCCTAGGAACCTCGCAACACTTGTGCAGTGTCAAGAAAAAGCTTGGTTCATGAGAAAATTGCATCTGAAGGGTCTGAATGCCTTTTTCTAAAATTCATATCTCTTGCAACCCAACCGGGGAAGTTATGACGTTGCATACGCATCACCGTCGTTTGTTGCCTGCCATTGGCGAGTAAAACGGCGCCACACAGACGGCGGTACAGAGACAAGACAGAGCAGTGGATTCGCCGCTACAGCTGCCTTTTGGTCAAGTGGCATGGACCATTCGGACTTCCCACAACATTAGATGGAAGTTGAATTCTCTGCTACTTCCAGATTGTGCGAGTTTCGCGAGCCAGCAAAACCAGCACAGCACTACGTGATCAGGAAAGTACCGAAACGCAAAAACGTGGGCGGCACAGTGTCGAGAGCAAATGAAACCATTTGACTGCCCACGTCGTTGTCAATGGCAATTTCAATGAATTCTCTTTTTCTGAAGATGAAATAGAAATGGACAAGTAGCATTTTCTTTCATCTCATAATACAACACAAGGATGTTTTTTGCAGCAAGTAGTTGAGCACTAGTGACAGAATTCAACTGAGGAGTGCTTTAGTCATCGGGCAAGTGCTTGAATGTCCTGAGGAAGTCTCCAATCATGTCCTGCATTTACTTAAATTTTTCGGTTATTAACGCTCTGTTTGCGATAATACTGACGCCTTAGAGATTCTCGAGCACTAATGTATCACTTAAGCTTGACTTAGTATTTGCCTTTAGCGTCCCTTTAACATTTACTCTCTTTCAAAAAAAAGAAAAGAAAATGGTTACCACAACTGAAGGAAAGTTTACTTGGGTTTCTTATTGCGGCAAGTACAGAGAATGTGTTTTCTGCTCTGTTTTCTGGGATGCAAGATAGAACAAACTTGACACTACTTGTGGTGCTCAAATAAATTTATTGCACGTCTTTTGCAGGTAGTATTTAAATGGTTTTAATCATTGTCAGCTGGCTAGCAGCAGTTCTTACAATGGACAGTGCATATGCGCTTGACTGATCGCAGACACACATCCACACATGCCATGACTGAATTCCTGGCATGCGCGGCACTGGCTTTCCCTCCACTGACTTCTGCAGACAATGCTCCTCGATGGCTGCACCAGGTGCATGAAGCAGGGCTACATTCTTGATGTTGCCGCTAAGTTGGGAGACCATCTCACGTGCCGACTGAATGGAGGTGGCGCCTCCAGACCTCAGGTTGTGCAGGGAAGCTTGGTGCTTAATGAGTCCACTCACACTGTCAAAGGTATTCTTCCCATGCCCGGTAGCAAAAAACGTCCACCTAGCAGATGTATACTTGGAGTCGCACAACTCGTAGATTTGGTACCTATTTTAAAAATGGCTCGCTGCACCATCGCTGACGTGTGTTACATGACAGTAGATGGATTCTTTTTCATCTAACACCTCATGCACTCTACCTAGGACATAGCAGGTATGCACTGCGTCGTGATGCATGTCGTTGCTTATTACAGCAAAGCTGTGTGTTACTTTCCTTGTCACAGTGACACAGGTGAAAATGGAGACTTGTTTCTTATGCCAATGGTACGATCGTGTTTCATCTGAGAGAAGGACAGTCCAGTTTTCCACAAAATCAAAATGCAGAACAATGCTTCCCTGCTGCTCGCACTTTTTTGCTTCATGAATAGCCACAGCTTGAGTGCAGCGCATGTATTAGTGAGGAATCCATTTGATCAGCCATTTGCCAGGCTCTTTCACAAAAAGGGTTGGAGACGACGTGTTCTTGATCAAGTCGCTGCTTTCCCAAACAGTAAGTGTTACCTAGTCCTCATCGACCAATCCCCGACTGGCCAAAGTGAGGCTTTCATTCCATGGGCAACGCTCGAATTCACCTAACACACAATCTGCATTTGGGGAACCACAAAGGCACAATGTTTTCATGCCTTCCAATTAGATTTCCATGCCGGCTACATTCTAAAGCGTGGAGACACAAAGGTTGGCATTAGAGCAATAAATGCAAACACAAACCTCTTGCTGTGGTGTGAGCAGCACACATTTTTGACGCAGGCTGTAAAAGTGACAGGGCGATGGCACTTTCGGGGTGAGCTGTTTTGAACATCTGCAACGTCTCACAGATAGAACGTGTCATAAACCGCTTTGAGACATACTCTCTCTGGCCGTTCGTGATGACTGAAAACCTCCTCCTTGTTCGGGCTCTGACGAGAGCACCCAAGTTCGTCACAGTAGTTGAGCGCAGCTTGTACATTCGATGGGCTTAACCTTGACCTTATGTATGAATCAAAATCTGACCACATTCCGTGCTTCTTGCGTCAATTTCGGGCTTTTCTGAGCATGTAGATTGCGGTAGCTGAGTCTGCCTCTTAAATGCATTTGTTTTCAACTTCTGGTGGCACTATGGCAATGAGACGGAGGCACTCTCGATAGGACCTTGAAGCCTTGTACACTTGCTTCAAGCTATTTAACCAGCCATCGCATGCAGGACATTCTGTCATGGATGGTTAAGGTGTACTGACACTTCCGTATATAGCGTTAAAGTTGAACGTCTCTTCGTCACCACGACACTGTCAATCTTAGCCCACTTCCTCTTTCCGCGAGATCATCTGCTGCATTTGTGAATGGAAGACGGTGGCTTCAGTGGTGAAACATCAGAAGAAAGGTGGACCTATCTGTTCAAGTCGTCAATCGCTTGTTCCTGAAGGAATGCCTCATCTGCTTCATTGTGGGTGTCACCAAATGAAGACTGGATTTCCTTGAGGCGCATAAAGCAGTGCTGGCAGACCTCGTCGGTGTCAGAAATATCCTCAGCCTCTGGCAGTAGCTTTCGCAGGGAGGCAAGACCCAAACCTTTACACAATGACAAATTTTTTTCTTGACAATTTTCTTTTTTCGCATGCGTAAATAATCGGCAATGAATATACTCAGATTGAGCTTTGAACCGCGTGCATCGTGTGTAGTGAACAGCTAGACCAAGTTGAAACGTTTATCCTGAACAGCACTGCACTCTTTCTGTTGCTTTTTCTGTGCTGCTGTCATGACTGAGCCTCCAGAATGTCTCACAATTTTATGTTCTAGAACAAGGCCATCTAAAGCTTCTCACTGAGAAAATGTGTAGGCCACGTTCATTATCAAAGGACATTGCAGATCTGGTGCCACCAGTGACCTCTGCTGGTCGCGGTGTGGGAAAGTGCGTCAGCAAGGTGGTGACAAAATATCATAAATTAGGCAACTTCAGCAGCCTTTCGTTCAGTCATGCCACACTGCACTTTTTCGGACAGCTGAAACGCAGAGGTGAATGTCGAGGTAAAACAGGAAGACATCTGTGAACGACGCAGAAAACACATGATAACAGGACATTAAATGAACGCTTTGGGAAAGACTCCGACAAGTTTTTTAGAAAGGCCCAGTGAGAGTTGCAGGTGGAGGTGCCGAAGAAGGTTTCAGTATCCATTGTACCTGGGGGATGGGGAGCAGGCAGTGAAGTAGCACCTCCATGATCGCACACCTGCTGATTATGGAAGTGCTCTGTCGCTACAGATTAGCCTGCCTTGACACCTCTCGCAGATGAATTACTGTGTGCACCAGACAGATTTTGGCAAAGTAAGCCACAACTTGCACTCGCGGTGTCTCGCATGGTGTTGACAAGTGAATAACAGAGGTGCAATTGCGATGCACACAGACGTTGTGGGCTGCGAACTCAGTATGCACTAGCACTGTAGGGGGCAGCAGCCCCCCCCCCCCCCCCCCACTTCCCACCCCATGCACATGCTAGACACAAATAAAATCTGGCAATGCATTTTTGTTGAAAACATGGTGCTAGAGTGAAGTTCTGAAGCAGCAACCAAATTAAAACTAGCTTTGCATGCAATGCAAACAAACAACCAGCTAAGGTACTGAAGCCAGCCCGCTCAACATGCGCCACTTTGGCCATTTTGTGAATAAAGCAAATGAAGAAACATTACTGCACCTACATTTTGCCCGACATAAGCGGGCTTCATCAAAAAATTTTTCAGCAATTGGAACCAGTTTTCTTTTGATAGAGTTTGTTTATTTAACTACTCTTTTCTGCTTCACTTGTGTTTCACTTAGGAAGACAATATTTTGCATAAATGATGGAAAGAGAACATTCTATATTTGGCACTTCTTTCAAGATTCTGTGTGAAATAGAAACGCACCAAGACAAATTAGAGTTGCGAAATTTTTCTGATTTCGGCCATGTATGAAATTTTTTTACGTTCTATTAGTTTGTGAACAGCATAAAAGAATGCATGGAAGTTGTTTACTGCGAAGCATATTAAAATGAGCAGAGAAGTTTTTTGAAACCATTTTAGTTTGCATTTCACTCGCTCATGAAATCTGAAAGTATTGTGGTAAGCAATAGGAGGATGCTCACGCTGCCATCTTCAAATATTTTTCTGACTTGCTGGGAACGCTTTTGGGGAATAAAATTTTTTTATTCCACGCAGTTTGAATATTCTTATATTCATTATAAAATGCCTGACAAAACAAAAATATCAGGCGGACATGCATGTTTGATCTCCCGTGGAATCACCTTACTGATGCTACGTGATGTGTGCCTGGTACCACGAGTTGGAACGTCAGCTACCAGACGACAGCACAAAAAGAAGTTACAGCAGAAGCTGAACCTTCAAAATCAAAATAACATTTTGGGGTCTTACATGACAAAACCACTATCTAATTATGAGGCATGCCATAGTGGAGGACTGCGAACAGTCTTTGACCAGCTGGGATTCTTTAATGTACACCTAAATCTAAGTACACGAGTGTTTCTGCATTTTGCCTCCATGGAAATGCGGCCACCGTAGCTGGGATCAAACTCAAGACCTAAAAAGCTCAGCAGCACAATCACATAGCAACTAAGGTACAGCGGGGGTAAAAAAAAAAAAACTTTGAAGCTGAGAAAAAAAAGCACACAAGCAGACACCCTCATACAAGAAGCATAGGAGAAGTAGAATAATGAGTGAAAGGTAAAATCTAGCATTGGAGAAGCTCATTTTTGAACTTGATGTTGATGGAATGGACGGCAACCTTGGCATGATGTGTTAAGGTTAATCTGAGCAGCAAACGAAACCCAAGACGATCCATCAAAGGATCTGCCTTATTGCAATTTACCAAATCCAGCAGGTGGTCAGCAGCGATAGTTGGGACACATCGCCAGATGCAGTGTACCTAGGTCACATGCGCAGTAATTGACAAAAACATCCCGGCTAGTGAGCGATTCCCTTAACTTAATTACTGCAAATATCAGCTTTCAGGAATTTTCTTCGGGCAGTTTTTTTTTTTTTTTCCTTGTAAACCTTTATGACTGCTGCACTTGGTATTTTCAAAGAGCACTGGTGTGCTTCTTTAGTTTCTGCCTTTTCGGCTTATTCGGTCAATGAGAAGGCACTAAGAGGGGCAGTCCATATTTCAGCCCAAAGGAAGCATCCTTTTTCATAACAGCATATTGCACTTATTGATAAAGCCAGTGCAATGTCACTTTTTTTCTTCTATTTTTATAAAACTTTTTTATCCACACTGTGGCCACACTCCATAACGTCAGAAAACTTCTGGTTGCACATTTTCAGCCACTAAATTTGCCAAGAAATAGAGAAGTACTTTGTTCCACAGGTACATATTCTTGATGTGTTAAGCATCACCAATCGTGTGTCAAGCTCATGCAGAAGTTCCTGAGCATTTCAAACTTACATTACATGTATTAAAAAAAGCATAGCAATATTGCTGTCAGCTGGACAGTCCTATATATTTGCAGGCTATTAAAAAAAAACCATTACCCAGAAAATTTAGTGCCCTCTTGCACATTAATAGAGTCTACTCATCTCCGGCCTCACAGCCACCACACTGAAGCCCTTTCCTTCCCACTGTGCAACATTCAGCATAGCCAAAGGAATCTTTTCAGCCAGGTATGGATACTTTCAGCCCATTTCCTCATAACAGTCGAATACAGTAGAAGACCAACGTGCAGACCAACGTGGTTAGAGCCCTAAGCTTGAAAATGTATAAGCAATGGTTCAATTCCTCCCTCCAGAGTGCAGGTTTTCTTAAGCTGTATGAGAATCTTTCAAAATTCTTGCTAACAAACAAACACATTCAGTTCCTTCCCTAGGCTCTCATAACTGCTGTTCACAATAAAATTGTGTTGTTTCTCAGGTCTGCCACAGAAAAATAGAATCAAAGAAAACAAATACATAAGACAGAGCACTGTGCAGGTCATGAAGCCGAAGCATTTGTAACACCAAACACATCAGGAATGGATAAATCATAAGCCTATTTGATTCAGTGAGTGAAGCAAACGTAGACCCATTCCTTTGGTCGCTGCAGATTGACTGAAAACCACACTCATTATAGCTACCTTTTTTAATGTTCAGTCTAAAAATCTGTATGCTTATAAAATTTTTCTCATGTACAGTGCTCACGGAATGAAACACGACAGGGAGCATTTAGTAGAACCCTGCATATGTGCAAAGTACTCAAGACTACCATGTCATGTCGCTAGGAATCTGGTCTTCAAAGGTGACGCAGACTCCAATCTAAGTGTACGTGCCAAAATTGCGTCAGTGTGTAACGAACTGCAGCCGGTGGAAATGAAATTATGCGCATTGGTTAGGCCTAAATTGACGTGTTTCATTCCGTGAGCACTGTACTTCTATGTCTACAGGAATGTTACACTTGTATATGGTATTGCAGCACCACCAAGGTGAATTATATAAAAAATAAAATTTTCTCTTTCTACAACTGTTCTGCAAGCTATTGTAACATATTGGGAGTTCAGGTCTTTTTTTGTGATTAGATCTTTGCATCCCCTTTCAACGAAACCAAATGTGGTAGAGGTGATGGCAATACTGCTACATGCGGCCTTAGCCTGGCAGACATAGCTGGCGATTGCACAGTTTCAGAAGATGCATGTATTCTTCTGAAACTCTGCAATCGCCAGCTATGTTTGGGAAATGCTTGAGCAATAAAATGCAAGTCCTAATAGACAGTTATAGTGTACCAAACTATAGCGTACGCTACACGCTATAGTATAATGCACACTAAGCAGCACACGTTTGTTTCAGTTTTATTTGTCCTACAAGATCTTCAGATTTCAGAGGCCATATGCTGCCATCGCGGCTATCTCCTGGCTTCACCGATAGGTGGCGTTGACATCTCGAATGTTTCTTTTGTTGGGCTTCGACTCGTTCGAAAACAGAAGCGATCTTAAAAACTCCACAAGGTTAACCGTAATAATCTGCCGTCGAAGAGGCCTGAGAATAAGGGAAAGCCGTTTGCACAGTCCTTTGCTATGAACGAAGTGAATTTTACAAAAGCAACACTAAATTCAATACGAATGTGGCAGCCGGGACCACCATGTTTTACGTAAACTACGCAAAGACGCTAATGCTAAATCTGAGAAATAGCGTGTGTACGGTATACACTATGGGTCGTTTAGCGTTCTGCACATACACAGTGACGACCCAAACTAGTATAGCATACGCAATGATATACTGTATGCTAAACTAAAACTAAATTCAGGCACATCCACAAACTTAAGAAAATCAAGTTTCTTGAAGCTAACAGGCTGTCTACCAAGTTGACATTTCCAAATTCTCAGAGGTTCCCAGGTTTTTCCCGAGTGCCTTTACGAAATTCCCCGAGTGACGCAGAAGGCTGTTTTACGTCAAGAAGGGATGACATCATGCCGCCCGATGCTTTCTCTCCAGTAAACATGCTAAAAAATAAAATAAGAAAAAATGACTTAATTCAGTTTGAATAGTAAGGAGTAGCATATATTGTCACGTGGTGGTGACGTTAAGAACACAGTAGCGATACTGTGAAAGGCAAAAACTAACTTTTATTGGGCGAACCTGTGCCCACAAGAACAGGCTACACTTATAGCACAACGATAGCGGCGAACAAGGTCGGCGATCGTCGGAAATCTGATCAGTGGGTCAAGCGCGTCGGCTTTTATAGAGCAGTCGTCAAATGTTCCAGACTAATCGTTTGGACCCGCGTGCCTTCCACAAAGTTCTACACCATTCGCGTTACGCGATGAAATCAGATAACACAAGGTTCGGCGACAACAGACAGCCGGGTAGAAGCATCGATAACTTTCCAGAAACGTCGGATACATGCAGGCGCGTCCCTCGCTGTGCGATTACAGTTGTTAAGCGGCGAAACGTGGTCGCCCAATAAAGATAAGTACACGTGTCAATACCCCCCTCTTAAAAAGCTTCGACCCGATGCTGCAAACAAACGAAGGTAATAAACAAAAGCACTCGTAGCAAAGAAAAGAACAAAAATGACGAAGTTCGTCAGCGTCCGTAAAAGGGTTTAAGGCGCACCACGTGGACCAATTCAGATCGTGCGCGGCGCCGCTGTGAATGCGAAATGCCGTCTGGCACGACCTCATAGTCCAGAGCGCCAATACGTCGGATGACCTTGTAGGGTCCGAAATAGCGTCGGAGTAGTTTCTCACCGAGTCCTCGTCGGCGTATCGGGGTCCAGACCCAAACACGGTCGCCAGGCTGGTACTCGACGAAGCGTCGTCGGAGGTTGTAGTGTCTGCTGTCGGTCCTCTGCTGGCTCTTGATTCGCAGGCGGGCGAGCTGTCGGGCTTCTTCGGCGCGCTGGAGATAGCTAGCGACGTCAACATTCTCTTCGTCAGTTACGTGCGGCAGCATGGCGTCAAGCGTCGTCGTCGGGTTCCTGCCGTAAACCAGCTTAAACGGCGTGATCTGTGTTGTTTCTTGCACCGCCGTGTTGTACGCAAAGGTTACGTACGGCAGGACCGCGTCCCACGTCTTGTGTTCGACGTCGACGTACATTGCTAGCATGTCGGCGAGGGTCTTGTTCAGGCGCTCCGTGAGACCATTCGTCTGCGGATGGTAGGCAGTTGTCCTCCTGTGGCTTGTCTGACTGTACTGCAGAATGGATTGGGTGAGCTCTGCTGTAAAAGCCGTTCCTCTGTCGGTGATGAGGACTTCTGGGGCACCATGTCGCAGCAGGATGTTCTCGACGAAAAATTTCGCCACTTCGGCTGCGCTGCCTTTTGGTAGAGCTTTAGTTTCAGCAAAACGGGTGAGATAGTCCGTCACCACGACGATCCACTTATTCCCGGATGTTGATATCGGAAACGGCCCCAACAAATCCATCCCAATCTGCTGGAATGGTCGGCGAGGAGGTTCGATCGGCTGTAGTAATCCTGCTGGCCTTGTCGGTGGTGTCTTGCGTCGTTGACAGTCCGGCATGTCTTGACGTAACGGGCGACGTCCGCGGTCAGACGCGGCCAATAATACCTTTCCTGTATTCTCGACAGCGTCCGGGAGAATCCGAGGTGCCCAGCGGTTGGATCGTCGCGAGAGGTACTGGGATCGATACCCAGCACCTCCACCAGATGTCACGTGGTGGTGACATTAAGAACACAGTAGCGATACTGTGAAAGGCAAAAACTATCTTTTATTGGGCGAACCTGTGCCCACAAGAACAGGCTACACTTATAGCACAACGATAGCGGCGAACAAGGTCGGCGATCGTCGGAAATCTGATCAGTGGGTCAAGCGCGTCGGCTTTTATAGAGCAGTCGTCGAATGTTCCAGACTAATCGTTTGGACCCGCGTGCCTTCCACAAAGTTCTACACCATTCGCGTTACGCGATGAAATCAGATAACACAAGGTTCGGCGACAACAGACAGCCGGGTAGAAGCATCGATAACTTTCCAGAAACGTCGGATACATGCAGGCGCGTCCCTCGCTGTGCGATTACAGTTGTTAAGCGGCGAAACGTGGTCGCCCGATAAAGATAAGTACACGTGTCAATATGTTATTAAAAAAAAATCGGAAGGGAGGGTTAGAAAAGTGCACAGCGAATAAAGTATTTTTGAAAAAAAAAAGGAAAAGGTAAAACTCATTGCAATTTCAGTCGAACATTCTCAAATACAAATAAAAAGAAGATGCATAAGAAAAAAAATATTTTCAAATATTCCCTTGAGTCACGAATTATTACCGACTGTAGATACCTGTGTGAAACAGACGGTGCTTGAGACTCCACTGAAAGCAAATCAAAGTGGTAGAATGACTAAGCATTTTATGATGAGTCATCATAATTAGAGTAACTAAATATTTAAAGTAATAGTTCTGCGGAAACTCGTAAGATGGAGGGAAGTAAGCTATCCGTGTGGTTAACTCAGATGGTAGAGCGGCTGCCCCGGAAAGGCGGTGGTCCCAGGTTCGAGTCCCGGACCAGGACGAATCTTCCTTCAACTGTGAAGCTTTTCTTTTGAGGAACCCATATAGGTTTCCTTTGTAGCATTTGCTACGATTGGGTGGATGTCTCATTTTCCTTTAATTAAAAATTTAAATATTGTAAAGTCAGCCATGCTACATTTTTTCATAAAAAGGATTATATCCCCTGCTCAAATTACATGCACAAGTTCTTCATTGGCCTCAAGCATTTCAAGAAAACAAATATTTCAAGGTTGCTACCAACATGTTCCACATCAAACATCATATAAAGCACTGTAGTGCCTTCACCAAAGCGGTAGTCTAACAATACAGATCACTGAGGAGTAAAATGGAATTTAGGTTATCAGAACGTTCACTTTACACTAAGTTTAATGTTCGTGCTTTATTCCTTACCACTGCACAGAAATGGCAAAAATAGGTCGCCTCCACAAATGTGGACGCCGTGACTGAAGGGGATACAAGCTATTTCTACCAACTGATAGCAAGCTCCTTGGTATGAGGCCTGAACTTTGTCACAAGTGAGGTTCTTTCTCAACAGCTAGTGTGTCAACTTCAACTGTCCTGACTTATTCTCAGCCCGTGCACAATGCCTCAGTGAGGGACGCCTGCAGCTTGGCTTCAGCCAACACTTGTTTTTTGAGCCCAAGCCCTACAAAGAAGCGGCGGCACGCTTCCTTTCCCGTGCATTCCTCGATGCGTAGGTGCTTTCTGTTCTCATCCTCCTTCCACCGCGCGTTTCCCCACGGACCATTTGAAGCATCCTCTTGGTCAATTGTACAGTCTACGTGCGATTTTTCGGACTTGCTAAGGGCCGCAATAACGTCAGAAAAATCTGGCAGTTTGAAAAAATGAATGCATGTCTTTTACTGCTCTTAAGGGCTGAAACCGCCACAGGCACATCTGAAAAGACCTGCCTGTACACTTATTAGGCATATCAGTTCTCGTACTGTGACAGGAGATGGCGGGTGGACTTGTGTATAATTAAGGAATACACACTGTCCCGTGACAAATGCCCCTTCCCACACTTAAGCTTCACCGTAATAATTTTGTGTATGCTTCGCCGCGTAACATTGCCGTATCAAGCTGAAGCTGACTTTTGGGAACCAGCATTATGCAATGCACCATGCTTTCCGAGCTTCAAAGCCAATGGCAAGGACCACAAAGTCGGTGTAGGTGCCTTTGCCGACAGTGGCGAATTCTTTAAATAAAGAACGCGGCGCCGAACAGCAAGAACCTTAACAGCGAATGTGGACAAGCCTAGGCTTAGCGTTTGCCGCGGTGGTGGCTACAGCTGCCAGCGGATCTGTATGCGAGAGCACCGGTTTGAGGCAGTGTGGTAATGAAAACAGCAGCAGTGGTGGCTTTGATTAATGCCGTTTCGGCCCTGTAGTCACGGCAAAAAGACCAGAAAATCGGACGGCGAATGGTTCTTGCATCTGAAATTTCAGACGTTCTTATACATTGACTCTATGGGGTACGTGGTGGTACCCTGAGCCAAACTTCCTGATTTTCCCCCCGAGTATTTTTAGAATATTCAAAATCCCTGAAAATTCCTAGTTTTCCCAATTGGTACACACCCTGTGCAGCTAACTTCTATTTCCAAACTTCTGCTCGAGATGGTACCTTTGTGCCAGAAGGTGAGACATTTCAACATTCCATTGTGTTCGTTCACAAGTACACTTTTCTCCAAGCGACTTAACTAAAAATGCTGTTCGGTTGCCAAGTTTCACAAGTTCAACCATTACCCACCACGGTGGCTTAGCAGCCATGATGTTGCACTGCTAAGCACAAGGTCACAGGATCAAATCCCTGTCGCGGCAGCTGCATTCTGTTGGGGGCAAAATGCGAAAACGCTCGTGTCCTGTGCATTGGGGGCACATTAATGATTCCCTGGTGGCTAGAATTAATCTGAAGTCCTCCACCACGGCGTGCGTCATAACCAAATCGTGGTTTTGGCATATGAAACCCCAGAATTCAATTCGAAACAAGTTCAATGATCGTGTCTGAAACTTTAGAGACAAAAACTTTTTTTACAGTGTAATCTTAGGAGAACAGGTGTGACGTACCTTAGGCGTGGATTGTTTTCTAGAGCAGTGAAGATTTCAGCCAGTGGAATCGCCTCCTCAAAGTCGTTGAAGGACCTGTGCAGGTCCAGGTGGAAAGTGTGGAAATGTGCACAAGTTGTGAGAGCAGTGCACAAGGAGCTGAGGAGAGATTCCGATGCAACACCGCTGTCTGCGCTGCCGCCGCCCATATAGTCGATGTGGAGGCAGCGCAGTGAATTGTTCAGGGACAGCGAGGCATACATGGAGCACAGCACATCACCTACGATACCCCAGTGGCATATCTTCAGCTTGGAAGCACACGAAAGGCCCTCAGCCAGGGCCGGAGACACGAACGATGGAAGAGGCACAGATAGAGGAAAGTAGACGCGACCGGGGCACCGTTGCTTCAGCATCTCGAATGTAGGGCCCCCTTCTCTGTAAACAAAAAGGAAGTATACACACTTTTATGCCAGCACACTAGCTTTCCAAAACTGGCTAACCTTTTACCTCCTGTTGACGACTATAGTCGTCATGAAATTTCGTACCAATGCAACCAATGACGACAGCAGTCGTCATAAACAATAATTTGTCGCACAGTGACCCTACGACAACTAGACTCGTCCTATTGCATCTAGTGTTTCCCAAGACTAGATGGCCACACTTATCTATGTGCCATTTGTGTCTCGCCATTCATTATATTGCTGCCTCTAACACTCCTGCATAAAACACAGCCGACTACTCAAAACGAGCCAGTGAAAGTGTGTGTAAGAGAAAGTATTTTTAAGACTCCTCATCAGACAACAGCTCTGACGAATTTTACACGGACACAGAAAGTGATATGTTCTCACCTGAGGAGTCTGAATAGTGCGGAGTTGGCTGCTGTGCCATGGCTTGCTTCTAAGTCTACCATGTAAAGACGGCCTACTAACTGCTTTAGGAGCTGCTGAAAAGTAGCCACTATTCATATGCACGTTTTTGCAATGTTTGGGTTATTTTTTCTTCGTATTCTCTTTTTTTCATAGTGTATCGAGCCCTGCAAAATGCTTTCTTGCAACACACAAGGCCTATAAAGAAACTCCATGGAATTAAAAGAACAAATGGTGCCATTTTATTAAGAAAGAGAAAACTACAAATTGAGCGGAAGGAAATTGCGGTACATTTGGTAGTTTTTCATTTTTTTTTTTTAGTAGGGAAAGGGTTAATAAATTCTACTAGAACTACTGTGTCGCATAAAAAAATGGGCCACATCAACAAGAGTAAAGAAAGCCATGCAATACATGAGCTACCTTGCAGAATCACAAACCTGTCCATGCAATGGTCCTTGCCCGTGGCACCTATGCCACTAACTCAGCTTGGGCTAGCCACGAGGCACTCACTGTAGCCTCAGAAAGAATTTTCCGAAAGAGGCATTTCAGTTACTACACTTCTAGTTTCAGGCCTTCGTGGCTCTCTTTGAATGAATTTCCAAGGTTATTTGCAGTGGACAGTTCTAGATTGGAACCAGAATGACATCTTGCATGTTCCACTGCATCTGCAGTTGCACTAATAACTATGGGTATAAGATGAGCCATACCTTGTCTACTACACTATTGTGGGCATTTTCACAAATCTAGATCCTACCTATGAGGGATGTTCATAATGAAAGCTCTAGATGACTGACCACCTGAAATGTTCTAAACTGCACTAAAATCACAGTCATTCTTGCACAAAACCTCCATCGGAATGACACAGCTGCAGCCAGAAAATTAACTCACAACTAATTTTCAGCCACAAAATACCAGTTATTCAGCCACTGATGAAAAAAAAAAAAATGCCTTTAGAGTTCAAACCAAGAAAGAACAGGTACATTACATGGTGCTGCTGCATCTTTTTTCAACAGCTATGAGTATTTAGTCTTCCACAAAGTGTGTATTGGTATACTTAATGCCACATGCTATTCTTATATGGAAAACACTCATTGATTCTTCATCCGACTTGTTCAGTGTTATGCCACTCGTTCTCTCAGCTCCCTGGACTTTACGCTTGCCACTGTTCATTAACCAAAATAAAAGCAAAGTTACACCAAAAGTGCAAATGTTGCTTCTACTGCAAGCACTAAAGGAAAAGTAAGAGAATAAAAACTGAGCGCATTAATCCATGTGAAAGGTGAACCCGATCTTTGCACCAGTTAGAGCCTATGTCAGGGTGACCGATAATCTTGGATCAGCGAACTAATAGCCCTCTCAAAACAAGCTTGAATGAGCAGTGCTGCTGGTCAAAAAAAGAAATAAGACCACTACAGTACAAGATAAATATGCAACACAAAAGTTCCCATAATATTGCCACTCATTTGAGTAACATCATAAGCGGCTGATTATACCATGCGTCTCACGTAACTTGCACCAAAATTTAAAAATACGAGTGCCATGTAGCTGTACAGAACCAAGGTAACATTGCCTGCTGTCCTTTGGAGCAAATTGCTATATATTTCACTTAATTACGTAATTAATTATCAAACTGCCTAAATATTATATTCAAAGAAAAAATGATTAGATTGTAGAACATCCTAGAAAACTATAAGTGGCAGGCAGAAAATGGACAACTGACTGTTCTAAACAACTGTAGTTTTAAGAATTTATACGGTATGCACTTTCTGTTAAGCAAATGTGCCCCTAGCAGCAGATAGTTTCCAAGTCAGCTTAGGTGGAGGCTTCACGGCTGGCTGCAGCACTCAAGGTCTCTGGCCATACCACAGTTCATGCCAATACACTTGTGTGCTGAAGGGCCCCTCAACAGGTTTGGGCAATGAAAACAGGCAAGCATAGTATGTTGATAATGTGGAGACTATTGTCTCTGCAAAGTATTACATCAATGTATGCAGTAAAAGCCACTGAAAGTTCAAATGAAAGTCCATGTGCCCTTTCCAAAGGACCCACTCTACCCGCCCGCAGTGATGACATCACAACCAGTTTCCTCCACATCACATACTACCTGCAGTACAACTCAACACTTATAGAACCAAGGTCAATTGCCAAAGTGAGCAATGTTACATGGCGCCGCCACCGTCGGCAACATTTGTGGTGCAGCTGTCACAGCAGGCTCCACGCACGTCTACGCCTTGCTAGTCAGCCGACATGGAATATTGCCACATGCAGGCTTGGCAGTCCGTAAAAAGTTGTCGCGCTCTTTGTACACCAATGCAGTAAATGTCAACGTGTTGTACCTGGCTGCATGAGTGATTATAGGGCATCGGCTCCACGTGACCTGGATGTTCATGCAGCGCGGAATAGCGCAATTTCCCTCCTTGAAAAAAAACTGTCAGACAAATTGGGCACATGTAATGTATGTTGCAATTATGTGTAATGTGTAGACAAGATAAACTGCAATTTACATACATCTTTGAGTACATAAAATTAATACAAGTGTGAAAATTAAGTCCCATAACTTTATTAGAATAACATTAGTATAACGTTAACGTTACTAGAATGACGTTTTTTGTAGAATTATGCAGCCATTCTTTTTATTGTGTTGGACTGAAAAATAAACATGTAGGTTGAGAACAAGGTATTGTGCTTGTCTTTGTATTAAAAATAGCAGAATATTCCAAGTCAACTGGTTTCTTTAGGTCCTAAATACATGTGACATTAACACACATTTGAAAAATTACATTCCTTGCAGAAGTAAAAGTAGACGGCCATTATCTTTCTGTTAAGGAATGTTGGAATATAATTATTGGGAATAATGAGAGCCAGCAGTGCCTGCAGAATCTTTATAGAATGAAATAAATACTAATGGTTCTACATGCCAAAACCACATGATTAAATAGCAGGCTGTAGAGGGGCACCCCTTATTAATTTCGACCAGCTGGGGTACTAATGTGCACCTAATTTAAGTACACTAGTGTTTGAGCATTTTACTTTCTTCAAGATGTGGCTGCCGTGGCCAGGATTGAACCACAATCTCAAGCACAGCATCTCTACCCCACAGCCACTTTGCCACCACAGCAATTAGAAGTGTTGTTGATGATTCTTACCTTCAGCTGAGATCTAGAAGTGGTTCATGATGCCATGAGATTAAGCTCTACAGTTAAAGCATTAACTAATAGCACCACGCCTAAATACCAAAATTTTCCTCTTTTGCCACTGGTCATCCTCATGTATCGCAAGCACTATGAAAAATCATTTCAGTGATGATGCCTTGCCCCCATATCCAGTTCTTGCAGCTAAATTGCTATACAGTTTATGTAGTGACGGCAGCTTAAAATGCCAATACCATAACAATACGGGCAAAATATGAACAACCTTGCATTTCTTGAACACGTACTTGCGATTGCACTGATGCTACCATGACGTCAAGGGAATAAGCTGTAAACTACGAGCACTAATAGTTCCATGCAGAAACTTTAAAAATTTTCTCTTTTGCTATTTCTTGCGCACACTGTGGAAAGCCATCATTTCAGTGCTCAGGCCTTGCTACATTCAGCCCTTGCTCCTAAATCGCTAAATATTATTCAAATTTATCTTGTGACAGTAGCTCAAAGAGAAGCCCCTGTAGCATTACAGTTCATGAAGTAAGCAATCCCGCATTTTCCTGAATATCTGCTTGCAACAGCGCTGGAGCTGCAAGTATTGCTCATGCTGTGTCGTCTACTAGCGGGAGCCCATTGTAGCACCAGCGCATTCTGACCGGAAGTGGTCCGCGTGCTGTATGAGAAGGTAGACGGGGTTGGGGAGTTTCGAAAGTGACCTTGATTCTATAAATGTTAGTACAACTAGCCAGCAGCAGCAGCAGCACAAAACTTGGAGATCACCACGAATGGAACATGTAAGAAACATTTCTGGAAATGCACTGTGCAGCAACAAAAGAAGGGAGCGTAAAAATAAAGAGGAGATCATGGGTCATGACCTACGACTCATTTTCACATCATGTAGGTTGGGGGCCACAGTGATGTAAATGTCACACGACCCCATAGCTTCAATGTGGGAGAAGGCAAAGGCAGAATGCCCGTTACAAGTGTTGGTAGAGGCAGCCCCTGCTGTGTGGAAAGCAGCTCACAACTTGGCACCAGTGTGTTAACGTTTGCCTTGCTTCTGCATTTTTCCAAGCCCTTTCCGTACATTCTTTGTCTACAGTGCTCCTTGAACACACATTAAAGTGTCCTGTGTATAAAAAAAATTACTGATAGCACGAGGAGCCTTTTAGTAGGGCTGAAAAGGGTAAATATTTGAACATGTTGGTATGCTGTACTGCTATATTAAAAGAACAGCAAACAAAAATACAAGAACGTGAGCTAACATTGCATCCTTCCCCACTCCTGCACTTGTATTCTTTACACACGTAGCTGGCATAGATGCCCAATTACGAATTATGTGACAGTGTCAAGAGACATAGCAGTACCTTTGTTTTTTGGCAGGTTGGGCATAGTTGCTGATGACCAGAAACCTTTCTTAAATACCTCTGAGCACGTGCGTACCGGAGTATGAAGAGCAGGTCAATTACAAAATCCACTCACTCTACCACATGGCAACAATGCTTCCCATATAACACTTCGTTCATCCTAAGCTTTTTTGCATATCTTTTCAACAATAATGTTGGAACAGAGGGACAATGTCAGAATGCTGCTGACAGAAGACCTAGGATAATTTATGTATTTAACCCATTAAGGCCCGAGAAAAGTCTACCAGTTACATTTTGTTGATTTTGTTGTGTCAGACGATCTTTTCGC
Source organism: Dermacentor andersoni (assembly GCF_023375885.2). Taxonomy (NCBI): domain Eukaryota; kingdom Metazoa; phylum Arthropoda; class Arachnida; order Ixodida; family Ixodidae; genus Dermacentor; species Dermacentor andersoni. The sequence continues at coordinate 157,295,091 of NC_092815.1, read as the reverse complement.
ACTGCAAATACATTGTGCAAGTTTTGCGAGTGGCGCTTTATTCTTTGAAATGCTATGATAGTGTACTTCATAAAGTGTGCTGGGCCTTTATGGGAGCAAAACCTGATGTAGGTCACAAAATGTACACACTATATCTTGGAGTTTCCAAAAACAAAAAGGCTTGCAGCGAAGAGTCAAACGAAATTTTACGTAAGCCCACATAAACTTCTGGTAGCAAAATTTGCATTTTAGTGGGAAATATTGTTGGTTATGGAGGTGTATTTACTTATCAAGTGTGTAACACGACTTCATCAAGTAACATGGGAGGCCTTTGCTGTTGCTTTCAGTTGCGCACGCGACGCAAATATTATTGACACAGATGTAGACCCGATAATTGGCGATAAATACAGGTATTCAAAACTAAAGCATTCAGCATTTGGTTCAGCGGTAACTGAAACATTCAACAGACTGGTGACATCTCCTCCAATGACAGCCTGTTCTTGCATTACAATCCTGTTGATGAACGATTGCTAGGTGTCATTTTCGTTATAATTTTCTGTCATTTCAAGAGATGGGATCTACGTCTGGTTCACCAATCTGAGTTGCCCTAATATTATTGCATAACTCATGTCGACTGGCATAGGAATATACATAGTCTTGTTTTCTGTTCCCCCCCACTAATTTTCCAATTTATAATAAAGGATGCAAGAATCGTCGTTCTTTTTAAAGATTCTTCATATGATATCTAAATAGTTTCTATTTATCTAAATTTACTCTAACACTTCTCACTATTTTATTCACTGAGAAGACAATATCATTGTCATCTTTGTCGGCTGCAAGAAAGGAACAAGGAGGAATAATAACAATGTTGGTGTAATTCTAAATACATTTCTTTCCTGCAACAATCTCTGAAGTTCCTGTAGCCAGCAAAATATATTTTGACAAAATACAGGTAAAAAACACCATCATGCATGCTTCGAGATCAGGCACACCCCTTTAGCATACACATAGGCCCAGCGTACTTTACAAATACACCTGGATTCATTTTCTTGTGATGGTATAAATATGTATGGTATATGGAATGTGATGCATTTATTGTTTACACCCTTTTATAAAACTTACCCAAAAACTTTAGTTTTGCGAAGTACTTAATATGCTTAAAAAAAAGTGAAGAAGCTGCATGTAAAGCAGCACCTGCTATGTTCAGCACTTTTCCAAGTTTAGCAATGAATAGATCAAACGTCATGCAGCTGACAAAAAACTACAATGCGGTCATCTGCCCAGAACCCTTCTTAGAAAAATGTTAGTTCATTGGAGTTTAATGGAGCAAATGCAACTAAGGCCATGCTGCGCCAGTCACTGGACAGTACAAAATCCAATGTTAAGGCAGCAAAAGCTGCGGTAATTTAAAATTGATGTAAATAACCAGTTTCATCTAAAAACTCAAACAAGTCAACGAATGGCACAAGTGGCTTATCTCCCAATATCAAGGAAGGGTGTAAAGGTATATGCAAGTAATACAAATTGTTTATAAATGTTTCCGCCTTTGTGTTTCAGCATATGGACATCACATAATATTGTGGTTTACTGTAAGCAATTCATGGCATTTCTCACAAGTTGGTGTGTTTTCTTTTCGCAGTAGAAAATTATGTGTTAGATGCATGTGTCCAACTCGAAGCAGACATAAAATCACCTCACAGAACTTCTTAGCAAAATGGCATACCAAGGAACACTGTTTTGTCTGTAATTATTTACAAATAAATATGGTACTGTACTTTTAAAAGTATGCTGGGTGCTAATGGGTTAAAAATGGCACACTCCTGCTTTGATAAGCAGCCTGTTAATATGTGATGTACACGCCAATCTTCGAGATTGTTGGTAATGGCACGAGACAAGTATGCGGGGCAAATGCAGTCTAATAGATAAAGCATTGGGCTGTTGTACTGGGATACTGAGGGTTGATCTGATCATCAAATTCGTATTACAATTTTATTAAAGAAGCCTAAAATGATGCAAGACAGGAACCTACCTACCTACTGCAAAGTGCCTGGAATGAGGCCACTAATGTTTCATTAAAAAAAGTTCACAAGGTGACTTCTAGGAACATTCAGTGTTTTACATCCTGATTTGAAACACATTGTCATCTAGACATCATATACGGGGACAAAATGGCAAACTTCTGAGGCAATCACGAGTCACCACACAAAGGAGAGCTGTTCAAAGTGTTAGGAGAAATGAATTGGGCTCATACTTGAAATTGCACTGTATTCATTGTGTTCACTGGTTGTAATACTCTTGTACAAACAACTGCGGCACATTATCTATGCACCCGACTTTGTTTGCAGGGTCCAGATGGGACGAGGTGCACTTAGGTACAAAGGCAAATGAAGATAAGCCATTGTTGAAGCCTATCCTGTAGTGAAATGCACCCTGCAGGCTCTTTAAATGCAGTTTAAACTTTGAGAAACTATAAAAAAACAGCACTGCTGTAGAGCGATATGTTAAGAGCTCAGATTCAGATTTGCACACCTTGGCATGAATGACCCATATATACCATAGGGAAGGCAAGACAATATGCATCAAAAGTGGGTGCAACTTCTCATCCAGTAGCATGCAAATTCTTTTATTCTGAACTGTCACTGAAGTGTTTTCGCTTGACCTTCACCACTAAGGACGGAGCAGACAAGAACAGCAGTTTTCATGGCCACGTCTAGTTATGCCATATTCAACCATAAGGTGCTAACAGACAATGAAGCCAAAGAAAGCACTAGGGAAATTAAATGTATTTAATTAGAGTGTATAAACGAGCAAAAGAGGAATTAAAGCAGATAAAAATACAACTTCCTGCCAGTGGGAGCTGAATTCACATCTTTCACTTTAAGTATGCATTTGGCTCTCTGCTTTTCCAGTTTCTTGGTTATCCGTGTACATGTACTAGATCTAGCCCTATGTTTGACACGTAGCTGAAGGGATGTTGTACATGCCACCATGGCTACAGGCGACACTGGTTAAGATTTCCAGGGCTAGACCTAGTATATGTACACACATACCTAAGGAAGTCGATGATGGGATAAGTGTAGCCATAGCTCAATTGGTAGAACATCACAGTCTAGTCTAAGGTCTAGTCATCCTATGAGGAATCGGGCAGCTGTTCTTTTGCAGTCGCATATGTCCACAAGCACATGCAATGCCAGATTCCCTCCGCATATGTAGTGATCCTTGCTTGAGCTGAGCTGCATCATATGCTCCTACTATTCACCCAAGTCAACGGAGCAGATGTGATGGAGTGGTTAAATGCATCTGACTCTGAAATGCGAGGTAGCAAGTTCAAATTGTGCAGTAGAGAGATCTGTTCTTTTTTTTTTTCAGCCCAATGTATTACCGTATGATCGCCCAGTTATGGTCATATAAATGGCTATTCTCAATAGTTCAGATATAAATTATTTGCGATTATTGATGCCAAATTTACTTGCAAGCAGAGATAAAGGTCCAGACAAGTTCCCAAATACTTCAAGTTTTTTTAGGCTTCTAATAGCGTGGCATTAGGACAGTTAAAGGTGGCTAACAAGAAGTGTACATCCAAACAACGTTTAAAAGGATACGTCCTTTAGACGTTTCACTTATACTTTAAAGAAGTATGTTAGACGTTCATTAGCTCTTTATGTGTTTCGTGGGTTGCCACCCCTATGCACACAAAGCTAAAGCCTATGCTAACATCTTGAAGCCTGTAGATAAGCTGCAGTAGCTCCTTCTCGCAATGAGAATTTAGTGCACTTTGAACAAATATACATATTATGCAGATCCTTGGATCCACAGATCATCCACACACACCAGGCTACAGTGCAGCAAATTCCAGTGTCAGGCTAGGCAAGGTTGAAATAATGAGTATAAAAATTAAGTATTTTCACACCTGAAGCAAGGTCATGGCAGTATAAAGTAACTCTTAAAGTTCTCATTTACACACACAAAAACAAATCCGTAAATTACAATGGGCATGTCTATGAAAAAAGCATGCCAAGGTTCCTGCAATAGAAGCATAGCAAATTACATCTATGGACTATAAACAAAGGTTATGTGCAAACACCACTTTTCTCCATTAGTGACAAGTGCATGACCTCTGTAATGATGGGCCTCAGGGAAGAGTGCAATGAAGCCCTTTAACTGTGACTCAAGGGTTTCATTCTTCCTACCTAGATGTCTGACCCGACCCAATGAGACCTAGCATACTCACTCTATGGTACGGGTGGAAGTGAAGACCTCGGGCAGCACGAGACTCCTCAGGGTTGTGTTGGCGGCCACAGTCGAGCACAACTTGGTGACCACGTCACCTTCAAGAGTACAGTCTGGCAAGCTGAGTTGCTCCAGTGTGCAGTTGGCAGACAGTGCTTTGGCAATTTGCGCTGCCCCTTCAGAATCAACAGTACAGCTTTCTAGTGACAACGTGACGAGTGAGTGATGCCTCTTTAAAAAGTGTGCTAGTGCCCTTCCCATTAAGGCTTTGATCGAGGTCGATACCAATGTCAGGTCCTTAAAGCACAGAATGCCCTCCAGCGCAGCAAACAGGTCTTTTAGACAGTTCACACAAGCCCTGCGTCTGTCCAGGGATCCGAGGTGCTTGCAGGTCATGCCAGCTTTGCCGAGTCCCACCAGCGTAAGTTTCTGAATAGCCCTGTTGCTCCTGAACAGCTCTGCCAAAGCGTCACAGGCTGAGGAGTCCATGCTATCTTGAAGGCTCAAGTCTCTGAGCCGCGCGCACGCGACAAGTGCAAGAAGCAGGGTGCCGGCGGCTTCTGGGGACAGCTGGTTTCCCACGAGGGTGACACTGTTCAGGGTTGACGAATTTCCGCGCAAAACTTCGGCCACTTTGGGAGCGATGGAGTCACTGATGTGAACGTTCGAGAGGTCCAAGTCTCTGAGACATTGGGGCGGGCCAAACGCTTCGAGGAACCCGCTCTCGGGCTCGAGTCTGTAGCGCGGTCGCAACACCACACGGTGCAGGTTGGGGGCTGGCCCAACGATGAAAGAAGCCACGAAGGAGAGCCGTTCCACATGCATACGGTCATGCACGCGGACCTCGTGGATGCAGAAGTGTTGTCTGGGCAGCCATGCCATGAGGAAAGCACCGTCATTTTCGTTACCGCTGCCGCCACGGTACCTTGCGCCGAAACCGTCTCGGTCGTCGTAGGAACGCAGGCATAGCTTGCCCGGCTCGAACTCTGTCAATACAAGCCTCGCCGGCCGCAGAGCCTGGTTCCATGAGGCTATGTGTTCGATGAGCCAGCATTCCGCGAACGCGTCTGCTGAGCAGGCGCGCTCTGTGCTGAGGCCACGTAGCAAACGTTCAAGACTCCAGCGCCAAGGGTAACGGCCCTGGTCACCCGATCCCATTCTTTGCTGTAGAGACCGTAACGCGCCGTCCATGCCGGTACCTAAAGCGCAGTTTGTAGCCTATGAAGTCCGTCAGTGCCACAGTCTCAATGGGATGCAGGTAAATGACAGGCTTCGTTCAATCTCCCGAGTAGCACTGAAGCTGCTGAAGCTGCCAGGCACCCAAGGAAAGCAGCCAGTCAAACAGCATGGCGTTACCCAGCATAACTGTCTAGCATCGCGCACGCATTTTCGACGTTATAGGTGCGCGTGCGCAAATCCTACTGATACCCCGATATCTGATCAACCGACGGAGTATCTCGGGGGCACGGCGCACTATGTTGTTACCAATCAAACAAAGTTTAACGCGGGACTGCGGCGGGTTCGAACATGAGACTCACCACCGCCAGTGCCGCCAGCGCGTTGCAGCTTCATCTTGGCTCGTCTGGCGGTCTGGCTGGCAGTGGCTTAATTGCTTATTTTTTTATCTGTGTCATTCCGGTTTCGGTAAAATTTTTGTACACGCTACATAGTGACGATGACGTTTCTTATTGCTTCTTGTTGGCATTCAAACACGTAGGAAGTGTTTTTTCCCGCATTCTTTATTATGCTTTCAGCGCCAACAGTACAACGAAGCATAATCTTCAGCTTATGTTATACTCTTATATTCTAAACATGACTGCCATCATGAGGTGCTTTGGCTCATATAATCGTTTTTGGCGCTTGCAGCACATCGCAGCACAGTCTGAGATTTCCAAGGGAGCCGTCGGGGGCGATCCGATTTGGAAACAAGAAAACAATATTGACGGTATTTGAAGTATGCCAAAAGCATAGCCTTCAAGATTGCGGCATGCCATGCTCGGAGGCCGTACAAATTTACCAGATTTTCTTTTTTTTCCTCCCTTAATTTGAAGGAAAACAACCTCAATATGGAATTACATATAAGCATGTAGGTCTGTTTCATGCAGAAACTGCAACACCAAAGCTACAGAAATCTGTCGTTGCTGTCAGTTGGACAGCGCTTAATAAAAGTACAATTTCTGAATGCCACTAGCGGACCTGTTTTACAGCGTTGACCAAACTATGGAACAACATAGAATCCCTCCAACATATATCCGCCCTCACTATCTTTTATATTTATTTTCTTTCGAAGCTACATGTCCTACCTTGCGAGAGGGGGTGAAATGGGGAGATTACCTATTCAAACGCCTGCATCTACGTAAGTTAGACTAGGAGAGTCCGTGAATAGTATAGTTGAAGTGGTAACATGTGAAAACAAGAAAGAAAGAAAGAAAGAAAGAAAGTGGTTCGCTCTTGCCTGAAGGGCAAAAGCGAACCATACGTTTGTGACGGTGTTGTTCGCTCAGGCAAGAGCGAACAACAGAAATCTCCCTGACAAATCTCCCCCAGCGAGTAGGCACAGTACGAACGCGCGAAGAAGGACATTGGCAGGTGACACTTTCTGATATCCTCGTGTCACTTAATAGGGCGTGGCAGAACTGAAGATACATGTGAAGATACCGATAACGTTCACGGGCATCACACCTGTATCTGTACCAAACGCAGACATATAATCGATGTCAGTATTTGTGTCAACATATGATTTTTTAGATAGTATCCTGTATCTCAAGAGACCTGATAAAGCTGCATGGTAAGCCAACAAGAACATGTGGGTTTAACGGGGGAAAAGCGTTGATTATCCTTTGTCGTATCACAATTAAACTGGCTTCACGCTGTCAACGCTTGCCTGCCCTTTTGCCAGTCACGAGCGGCCGTTTAGGAAGACCTCCTACATTATTGCTGTCTTATCTATCTGGCCGGCCACAATTTTCATAATTAGTCACCGCATTACGAGCGTATAAAAGTCAAGTGTTCTATACTTGTATGCTATGAAAGAACCTAGAATTAATATATTTTCGTTTACATTAAACCTATCAGAAGACTGCGCGCCTCAATGCTCGCCGCGAAACTGCGTCGGGTCGCTGGGGCCGGTCGCACACGATGAAACATATTCGAGTAATCATTCTATTAATTCATCTGATTTGTATATATGATAGCCTATTATCACCCAGGAAGTAAGGGAGGGGCGGACGAGTCAACAAAACCGTAGCAGGCAAATGGACAGAAGCGATGACAGAAGGGGGGATTGCAGGCGCTACCACTTCCTGCGTTGGGAAGGGAATTATTGTCCGCGAGTAAGGCTTCTCGTGACGTGAAAATGAAAACAAATGTGAATAGTGTAAGAAATGTACTCGTATGTGTCCCTGTATGGCGTCAGCCACACGCTGTTAGATACGGACCATTAATCAGCATCGGTCAAGTTCTTCGAGCGCAATCCCTTGCCGACGCATTCCAATTATGGTACGCCGTTGCGCGTCGACCGATCTACGGGACCCGCCAGACAGGCTGGCTATCCCGCCCTCGGTTGTCGCGCGTGGAGCTTTTGTCTCCGCCCTCCCCCCGTGTGACGCTTCCGGAAAGCGTGCATGGAGGTCGACAGGTATCGAGGTAGTTGACCTTAGTGTCGAGAAAAGTTGTAGCACAGGAAGGTCGTTCAAGGACGACCAGGCGAGGAGGCAACGCAGGATGGATGCGGCCATCGGAGGGTAGAGTTCAGAGAGGGTCCACATTGGCCGAGCGTGACGCCACTTGCACGGGCCCTACGATTGGATGAAAATGACGACGCCTGTGCGGGCTCGCCTTACGGACGAAAATGACACCATCTGCACGGGCTCGACGATTGGCTGAAAGGGACGTGACCCCGATGGACTGAAGGAATTACAAGCCAGAGGGCCATCGGAAAGGGAGAGACGTGCCACAGGCCGTAGCGTACCGTTCGCTGCCGGCCGTCGATGACTTTTCACTGAAATTTTACTTGTTTCTAAGTCCTGTACATGATGTAAATAAACCTTCCGTTCTCAAAGTCCATCTCAAGGTCGGCCAACTCCCGCACTTAATGGCGCAAGATCAAATAACGTCCAGCTGAAGTCTGCTCGAACTGTGCCTTGTCCTTGCCGCTATCCACAAGATTCGCAAGAGGACTTAAAGTGCATACAGAAGCCAGGAGACCAAGCGATCACTTTCGCGGAAACAGCTTGGGACGCCCTGAAGCGATTAGCTGGCACCCAGAGACTCGGGACCACACTCAGGGACTGCAAGATCCGTGGCAGCAGGCTCCACAGGAACCATAATTTGTAAGTGTGGGTGGACTGGGTGCTGGTTTACGCGGGCAGCATCGATAACAAGGGGGCGCACGTGCTGGAGAGGGAGAATGAGGCAATAGATAGCTCCTGAATTCCCGGCCATCGATACATCTCCATCCCACACCGAACGGCCCAGATGCGGCCGAAAGCGTCAGCGAGGCCAAACAGAAGAGGAGGAGTGCTATGGCGGTGCAGACTCCGACGAATGACCATGTACCAGCTTCCGAAAAACCTACCACGCGGCGCTCAAGCGCTAGTGCATAAGGCGCGCACTCTGGCTATGCTCTGACAGCACATATATTGTTGCGACTGGGGTCCGAAGACGTGGAATGTACTTTGCTCCTGGAGGAGTAAAGGAACGTGGGGCTGGACTCGATATTTAGCACGTTTTAAAAACACGTTTATATTTACGTATTTACAGGGAAATTCAAAGTACTACAAAAAAGTGCATGATGAAGTTGTAGCAGCCCATCACTGCAGGCGTCCGTCACTCCTTTCATGTCCTGCGTGATAATTGTTGGGTCAATTCCCCCAATCCGGCGTCAGGAGACCGATGTCATCAGGCTCCACCAATCCGGAAGTCTGTTGCCTTTTCCCTCCGTGAGGTGCTTTGTCGGAAATGCACGCTCATCACTGGGCACAAACAAGGGAAGTGGGTTCGATCGTACACTGGCTCCGCTTGTCCATTGACTTGAACTATTTGCTCAAACCTCTCCTGACTGAGGTGCTCCCGTGCTGGCTATAAGTGATCCGTATTGAGAACTATTTTGACAAGGCCGTCGGCCCGTTCCCCATAATTGAGCTAGCCGTGACCGGACGTTGTCGTGGGGTGAACGGTCGATCACAATAGTGAGCTCTCAACCGCGAGCATTCCTGATTGGATGGACAAACGTACAGCCAAGCTACGCCTCTCTGAAGGCCCCTCGCGAGGCTAAATATAGCTCCGGTTGGGTCATGCGTGGCGCTACACCAGCGACATCTGCGCATGAGACACATGCAAGATCGAGTAATGGCTTCTATCCTATACACAGTGATACCAAAGTAATCTTTGAGTACTGTTGTCGAGCATACAGACGAGGACGCAAGAAGGTACATAAAAGACCCAGACACGGGGCTATGAAATAAACACATGACGCCGTGTCTGTGTCTTTCATGCGCCCTCTTACGTCCTGCTCATATATATGAGCTACAGTAGTACTCAGAGGTGCGATACCAACGAGCCTGTATTGCAACACTAATTGATACCACAGTAAAGCGCATGGCATCTACTGACGCAATAGAAAGCTTACATGCTACAGCTAGCGGAAGTCCTGCGGTATAACTTCGCACGCATGCTCGCTCACAATTCGTAATGAGTCCGCCTGGGTCAAATGTGTTGGGCGCGAATAGGCATCCCTCTGTCTTACTGCCCGGGTCTCTTCTCTCAATTTCTGCACCCTACGTGTAGAACGGGTGGGTGGGGGAGGCATAACCGAACAAGCGGGAAATTTCTGTAAAAAGGCTGCGCACTTACAGGCCTCATAACTACTGATGAGCGCAAGCGTCATAGATTTCATCTACTATGGCCGAGTCTGCTCTCTCGAACACCACCACTCTCGTTCGGATCGACAAGCGTACTGCCGAGCTGTACCTCTCTGAATGCCGAGAGAGAAGCTAAATTTAGCTCCGATTGTGTCATGCGTGGCCCGATAATGTCACCATCTGTGCACGCGTCACATGTATGATCGAGAAATGGTTCCTTTCCTCTCACAACGACACCAAAGCAAGGCATGTGTTTAGTATGGTTGCAAAGATATAGGCGATAATACCATAACGTTTTTTAGTTACATGGTGTTTTAGCAAGCGACAACCTCTGACCGATTTTAAAGGCGTTTCACGTAGAAACCGATAAACTTGACAACGAAAGAACACCAGACAAGCACAATTTAGAACATTTCTCAATTCTTGTTAAATACCGGCATCTTCAGTATCTACTTACAGGTGACTACCTCGTCCACGGTAATCATAAACAACACGGTATTTTACACACACACACACATTCAATACTTCTGAACACCCGGAAGCGTTTCTGCATAGCGAGGTTGAAGTGCATTTAAATATAACATCTTTTAGTTGTTAAAGATGATTCGGCTTAACGAGAGCATGCTTCACCTACAACACAAAATTGGAGCCCAAAAAATGACATGAGTGACGTTTGCACCCTGCGCGAGTCCACGATGATTTGGAGATCTTGAAGGGGCAAAGCAATAAGGCTAAGACAAAAAAGCAGAAAAGACGCAGGACAGCGCTGAACTCGCAACTAACTTCATTAGAAAGCATACACACATTTGAGTACCACTACTTATACCCACATGCTCTCCCATCGACGGCGTCATTATCAGTGCACAGTAAAACAGCAAAACCCTGTAATCTAATGTTATACGGTGAAGCTGTGTAAAAACGCAAATTCACTATCATCTAAAGTTAACGAAGGCATGTTTACACGACGCGTTCCTTTATTTTTTCATGATATGGTAGACCTCAATAATTTGCGTCGTAGTTTGGCTGCTATGCGCAGAAATAATTGTGGTATCTTCAGAGATTGGAGCACACCCACGTTCAGTGAAACGCCGCGCGACATGAGAGTAGGCATTACCCACTATGCGAGCGCATATGCTGTGACAATGTAATGTGCAGGCAGGGACCAGTTTAGCCCATATAGACGGGACCACTGGGAAAAGGAAGCTCGTGAACAACTGCCCTTCTACAAAACACAAGCAGGGACGCGTGCTTAGTAGTGCAGCCTTGCTTAGTAAAAGTGGAAACAGCCTGTGCCAACTTCCTATCAATCTTACCACAAATATTGATTTGGAGCGGGCACCATGTTTTTTCTATACAGTCGAATATCCAGAAGGTGCGATAGCAGATGGTCAGAGAAGTGTGGGACCGCACGAGAGGATGTCACCACGAATTGATATGTTTTAAAGATATTTTGTTCGCAAAAACTTAATATGTATTTTGAAATCTGGTCCTATGTTCTTGACTTTAGCCACGCAGCTATGTTTGTTGACACTATTTGACGAGCCAGGCAACAAAATTTTCAAGTCTAATTAAGATACTTGTACACATCTCGCATAGCAAACGCTCCATGAAAAAGTAAACTACTCTTCTTGCATATGTGTTGGTGAAATGAAGTTTCAAATGTATGGGCATTGTATTCACCAGGCATGGGCTTTACCAGGAACATACGTGCCCGTACTTTACCATCCGAGTGTTCGCGCAGTGATTCTTTCATGGGTTAATGCTAAAGTTTTCACCGCACATAAGCAGATTTTTCCGCAACCAAGACTGAGAAAAAGGTTCTTCAAAAAAATACAGCAGATGTTAGAAAGATTAACGGCAACAACGCAATGCAGCGGTAACAGGCCACAAAGCGTGTTTGTTCGTGTGCGATAAAACAGTACCTAACATTATTTGTAAGTTATTGACACTTCTAAAATATGTTTTCGTCAGGCTAGGCACGTAAACGCAAGTAGTAAACAGTTAAAAGAAAAGTGCTTAATTTGCTGAAATTCGAGGAGTGGAATGGATCGGCTCATCCACTCCCGATCGAAGTGGGTATGGCCCAACTTTCACCATTTAGATGAATGAAAATGAGGAGGATTACACGGATGTCCACTTTCCGGAATGAAGTGGGAATAGAGTACTCCACAACTCCGCTGGCCAGTGGTGGAGATCAGCAAGGGAAAGGGAAGGGATGGGGCGTGATCATCACAGACATAAATTACAATGTAGTAAGCCACAGTTAGCTCAGACAATGGGCAGATTCAAGTAAAGGGGCGAAGCAAGCGCCCACCCACCCCAGAAGTGCCCAACCTTTCCCCTAAAGGGAAGAGAAACCACTATAATCTTCCAGTGAAGTGCGGAATATTTTTTTAATTAGCCATGAATGAGACTACATGTAAAACTACACGACAACTGCTTTCGTATAGGGAAAAAGAGCAGCTTACCACGATAATATGATTTCGCTGCTGGTAGGCCAGGTATCCCGCGTCTCACGAATTTCCCTACGACATGATGAGTACCTCGATATGTCCCATGAAAGTGCTGGCGCAAAAAAAAATAGCTAGAGCCGGGCCTGGACGCGTTCGTGAAAAAACTACCCTATGTTGTATCCGCTGACCACGCCGATAGACGACAAAGAAGACACAAAACGAAATCAGCTGCCCCATACACAAGTTTCAGCTGTCGTGTGTTGAAATGATTTGCTCGTATCCCCAGTTTCCGGGCCGGCTGGTGAGCACGTGACGCCCACCCACCTCAACTGCTTTCCCGAAACCCTAACCAGCAGCGACTTGCAGAGTACTCGCATGGTCAGGCTGTCCCAGCTGCAGCGGAGGCACAGGAGCGCTGATGCTCCGCGGGGCCCGTGTCGAACGGAGCCGCTTCCGCGGTGGAACAGCGGTGTCGGGCGACATCGAGGAACACGCGTGTTAAGTGCTGCGGCGGTGGTGGGCGCTTTCGTGTGTAGCACACACTTAACAAGAAGTACAGAAATCCCCGGATAAGGGAGGATATAGGGGATAAAACCGCAAAAAAAAAAATGGACCACTGTTTCGTTGACTGTTTAGACTCTTGCTGCACGCTGCTCTTCGGTGCAGACTTGGGTGGTGGTGTCGTATACGGACGGTGTCCCCAGGCCTTGTGTTGCGGCGTACTGGTCAAGAATCTGGAGGTTTATTTTTCCTTAATTTTCTTAGTGTTTTTCTCTTATTGTCGGTTAGATCTCATTGTGAATTCCCAATGTCTATTTCTCCTCCCGGCAAGAGGTACTTCATGTGGACGGCTTCCCTTCGCAGTAGTGATATTCCCATAGAGGATTTATTGCGCAGTGGCATTCACAGCATTCTAGTTGCCCTAGTGCCGACCAATGGGAGATTCATCCACCTGAAGAATGCAAAGGTAATTCAAGAGCTTCGGAAAGCAACCCCGCAGTTCCAGTTCCTGATGTCTGACAATTTGGCGGAGGGGGCATTCTTCGCTATTCGCCGGACCAGATCTTTGTCTCCGACGTTCCAAAGTGTGAAATATTCGCGAATCACCCGGTGATTTCTTTTATTCCTGCTCGTCTAACTTGCGCCAAGGGGCTAGTTCATGTATTCGACGCGAGTCTATGTGCTTCCGAGGTCCTGCAGAAGTTTTCCACAACAGGTGGAAAAACGTCTGCATCTACCGATATTCACGAGTTTCTGAGAATCAAAGAGTCCCTACAGAGTCGGTCATCGTCACCTTTGCAGTCACAACTAGGCCATCAGAGATCAAGGCGTGGTCCTTAATAGTACAAAGAGTTGAAGCACTTTCTCCCCGCCCGTTGCAATGCATTCAGTATTGGCCATATGGCCATAGCATTAAGGGATGTTGATCAGACCTTTAGTGCCGCATTTGCGGAGAAGGCCAAGATGCAAATACGTGTCCCTCTCGAACGATGCTGTTTCTGTGAAGGTTCCCAACCTGCGGACTGCACGAAAGGCCCCGCAAGAGACCGAGAGCTTCAAATTATACAAATTATAGAAAGAAAACGATGTTCGGGTCGTGGAGCTAGGGCTATTGTATTAGAGAAATCATGTGGGTACGCTGAAGCTGCTGCTTGCCAGTTAAAAGCTATGGATGCATCTCTTGGTGATGCATCCGATTTCTCGTGCTAGTAATGTCCGCCTCTTCGAATAATCCAGCTGAACGACAAGAATTATACCATCTGCCATAGGCGATTTTTTAAAAATTACATAACACTTAAAAAGGATCGCCCTGTATAAAACATAGCAGTCGTGTTTGAATCAGGATGAAATGGTGGCTTAAAGGAATACAAATGTCGCTAAATGTCACTAAAAATGCAATCATTGTTTTCTTCTTAACTTTTCCAATCAGAATAACACTGACGTATGGTCAGGAGGTAATTCCACAGGTACAATCATTAAAATATTCGGGAATGATTTATACAGGAAAGGTAAATCAGTGGACACACATATAATACGTCGCATCTAACGGAACACGTGCTGTTGGTTTATTACGAAGAGTCAGCAGCAACCATTTCGGAAAGTGCGGGGAAACTCTGCTGATGGTTTATTGTAAGCATGTCCGTCCCATTTTAGAGTTTGGCTGCGCGTTATTTTCTGGAGGTCCTACTTGTAAATTATACCCTCTCGTTCTCAGAACGTGAGTCGTTACGTCTATGTCTTGACCTAGCTTCCAAAATTTCTAGCGAATAATATTCTTTATCGTAAACTCACATGCCTTCTCTTCAAACTCGATTTCGAATATTGAGAGTCCACGCATTACCGAACATCTGTGCTTCTCCTCAGAGACGCTCCTACTGTGTGTTTATATGAGAGCCGACTGCATTCTTTGAGAATCAATGGTCTCGACTGCAGTATCCCTAAGTGTAATTTTTGTGCAAAAGCTTTTAGAATCATCACATTAATTAATCCATGATGTGGTTTCCCTAAATTTACCTACTACGACAGTAACCGTTGAATTAGATGATTTTGTAAAAACGCTAAGCTTCTGCCTATTAGCTACCTAGAAGGTTTGTTAGATGACCATCTCGAGAACCTCCACATAAATGCAGCAACAGCCACAGATGCTTCTGTCGATGAAGAGTAGGCACGAGTAGGTATTTTTTCGCAATCATTAAATTTATTTTTATTTACTTATTTATATATGTACTGCAGCCCAATCGGACTATCGCAGGAGTGGGTTTGTCCATTGCATACACCATCAAAGCATTTTTCTGCACAAATCAACTTCAACACCGCAGAATTCATGATTGTTTCAAAATCAAAGATACAACAGGTAATAGTAAACACAGCACAAATCAGTTTAACTGATACAAAAATTACTATAAAGTCAACGACCTAAAAAAATTAGATTATGGAGTTTTACGTGCCAAAACCACTTTCTGATTATGAGGGACGCCGTAATGGAGGACTCCGGAAATTTTGACCACCTGGGGTTCTTGAACGTGCACCTAAATCCAAGTACCCGGGTGTTTTCGCCTCCATCGAAATGCGGCCGCCATGGCCGGTATTCGATCCCGCGACCTCGTGCTCAGCAGCCCAACACCATAGCCATTGAGCAACCACGGCGGGTAGTCAACGACCTAGTTTCACCTGGTAGTAAGTTACATTTTTCAATTGTACGAGGAAAGACGCTGTGCTTAAATAGTGTAATCGGCGGTTGAAATGGTACAAGGGTAAGTTTGTGGATATTCCTAGCAGGTTTCAGTTTAGCAGAGGACAAATAGTTATTCGTTAATAAGCAGCGTGGGGTGTTATAAGTGAGATTATGCAACAATTTAAGGCATTCGCGATCGCGCCGCACGGACAGAGGTTGTAGACCTAGTGTAACAAGGTGAGATGAGCGTGAGAAGTTCCAGTCATAACGGCGGTAAATGAAACGGATTGCTTTCTTCTTAACTGATCCGAAGGTGCTAATGTTATATACTCTGTAAGGATTCCAGATGGGGCAGCCATCTTCGAGAATGGGTTGGATGAGCGATTTTGTTTCACGCTGAGTTTTTGGCAATGTGCAATTTAGACAGCCTATATTTTTGGTGCTTTGTTGCATGTGTATTCAATATGCCTTGACCACGACATGTTAGTGTGAAGATGAGGCCATGGTAACTATGTTTGGGCACCCGTTCAAGGAAAGAGCCATTAAACGAATAATTAAATAAAAAAATAGAAGTGCGCACTGAAAGATAAATTTACTGTTTTTGTAAAGCGTATATTAATTTACCATTTCTCGCACCACATGCAAAATTGTGTAAAAAAATCATTAAGTGAAATGTGGTCAACATTCGTGTTGATTACGTTATGCAGCCCACAGACGTCAGCATAACGGTGGATTTTTGGGGACACAAGATTCGACAAATCATTTATACACAATAAGAACAAAAAAGGGCCAAGCACTGAATCCTGGGGAACACCGGACAACACACTGAGGAAAAACGAAACATGCTGAGAACGATTATATAAAAAGCTTGCGATCCATTCAACTAAGGAAGAGTTATTAAGTATAGCGCGAAGTTTACGGAGAAGTTTTAAATCTGTAACCGTGTCGCATGGCTTGGAAAAATCGATCAAAATGGCATCAATTTGACTTCCAGTGTGGAGAGTGTGTGAAATGTCATGCGAGAATACTACGAGCTCAGTTATTGTACCAAATCCGCGAAGTAAACCACGCTGGGCATCATTCACAATGTTATTCTTGAAAGAAAACTCATGTAATATTTTATTCCTAAATTACAATACTCTATTTAAGTGATCTTCCCTTTTTACCTACTGCCGCCCGATTAATGGTTGATATCCCGTAGTGGATCGAGCAAAACACAAAGCCACCAAACCAAACCAAAACGAACCAAACCAAATCAGGGCTATATTATGTTAAATGGTTGTAAAAAGTGCAGAAATAAACTGAATAATGAATTAAATGCTGCAAAAACGAATGATTTTATTGAGCGCCTTACGATTATTTGAAAGCGACCGTGGTAAAGTCCGGCGCGAACTTTCTATTAAAGGAAAAGAGAATAACAGCCTGACTGAAATCATTGTGCCTGATGGAAAATTGTCTGGTAGGCCGCGCTTTAAATTAGTAATTCTTTTATATGAGTAGACCATCAAGTGAAGTACCTGGTACTGATCTCGTGTTTGATAACCTCGTTACTTCTTTGTCAAAGTCTATACCTTCCTCTCGCCTAGCTTTCTCAATAAACAACCATGTTATTTAACAACTTAAAGGATTATGCGCCTCCGGGCCATGAAGACATAAGGCTTTTTTATGCGTCAAATGTGTCGCGCCTTCTTTGTGCTATGTTCTTTCTGACATTTCTAACCTGATGCTTACAACTGGAGTGATTCCGGACGAACGAGAAACAGCTAAAGTATGTCAAATATATAAAGGGGGCATGATCGAAACGAAATGGCAAATTGCCGACCTCTTTCCCTATTGCCAATATTTTCTAAAGTGCTTGAAGGAGTCACTAATTGTAGGCTTGAAACCTCTTCCCTTTTTTTTTTTCTTTACTGGATGCTACCTCACATCTGCTGCAAATCTGGACTTCTTTGCTAAGAAGTCCATATAGAAAGCGCTACCGGCCTGCTATTAAGGTTAAGATTATTTAAAATACTGAGCACAAATAACACACTCCTTGCTTATTCTTAGATTTTGGTAACGCGTTCATCTGCGTACTGCGTGATATCCTTTCATAAAAGGTAAATTACTGACACACACACACACACACACGCACACACACACACACACACACACACGCACGCACGCACAAACACACACACACACACACGCACACGCACGCACACGCACGCACGCACACGCACGCACGTTGAATCATAATAATGCGAAAGTAACTAAAACAGTTCAGTGCAAAAAGTATTACAAAACTGAAATGCAATTCAGCGACAAAATGGGTAAAAACAATGCCGTATGGGTATAGTTTTACATTGCTATGGTATGGTAGAGCATTCAGGAATTCCGACAATGGCAATTACAGAGTTGTACCAGGTAATAAATGCCAATGATTGAATGGTGCATGAAAAAAAGGAAACAACTGTACTTAAATATGTCGGCATGTGTGAAGAAAGGTGCAATGTTTATGGCATGGTGGCTTCGAGTAAAAGATTCGTCGGCGTAAGTTAGGAGGCTGTTATTGGAGAGGTAGCACAATGAAATTATGAAAAGATACAATCGCTTTAGTGACTCATTCTACCGTCGATCTGAAAGTCTTTGTAGGGTAGATACGCGACTAGCTGATGAGAGTAAGAAACGTCATATATACGATAAATGAAGCGTATAGCGTGTTTCTTTATTTCCTCGATCGCATCGCATTGTTTATGCGGACTCGAGACACAAGTTGCGTTGCGCTTGAGCTATATGTTGCGTGAGCAACATATATCATGGTCATCGGAACATCCTCGCCACGTTAATCAAAAAGCAATAAGGATTGTTGTTTAGAAAGTGTCATTTGTGCAGTTTTTTAAAGTTAATGTCCATTTGCCTAATGGTGCACCATTTGTCGGTGCCCCATTTGCCAAGTGATTGATGCACTAGTGCTTTTAGAGGGACAAATACCGGTCATGGTCGAGAGGTTGTGGTTGTTGGAAAATACGTACCCTTGAAGAGCAGCCGACTAATACAGTTTCGCAAATGGTCTACTTGTTACATGGGTGCATTGCCTTGTGTGGGAACTATCCGACAAAACAGCCAGCTGCACCCAGCAGCCAAGCTCATCAAAGTCCGGGAGGATTACAGGCGTAGTAATATTGTACAAGCAAAGCGCTAGACTGCGGTAGATATACAGTAAAACCGAATCCGCATGCATGCTAGGGGCGCTATAGACCGTTTTTTTATGGGCGCCACCATATTGCTACGCAGTGGCGCCATCTGTGGGCAGTAGGCAGTTTCTGGCGTTTCTTTTCGTGCTCGTGCGGTCCATTTAGTATGGCGTGCGTCTTATACGTGGTAAACGGTTCTGTGAGACGTGCTCAAGGGGTGGAAGTCGGTATGGCCAAAGTTTCTGCTGGCGTTGAGGCGGACGGAGCATGTAGCGCGATGTGTACGTGCGCGAATGTTTGAGCCTACAATCAGCATCGCAGATCAATTCGGCATTTCGCAGTGTTCCATTCACTAATGTGACCATATTGCAGCATTATCCTCTAGTTCTAAGCTGCGGTTTAGGAGCAATGAAACATACGCGACGATCGTAACAGCGTGGGTACCGTTCTGCTGCGATAGGAGCTGTGCTGTTATACTTTGACACACGTTCAAATTGTTAGCTGCAGGTTACATTGCGTTACTACTTGGTTCGGTGGATGAGGTTTCCACACATGAATAAAATAGTTTTGGTTAGTAAAAAGAGCATACATTAGAGTGTGAACTATACGTGTCTAGCAAAGCGACCATTTACGAACTGCGCGAGCGTCCTAAGCAGTGGTAGGTTCTCGATTACAGATATCCTTGTTCTATATAGCGCATGGCCCAAGCATGCGAAATCAACATCTATAGATCTATAAACGTTGTGCGGCATGTCTATGCGAGCTCTTATTGCGGCGTTAGCCCGTTTTCTCTTTCTTTTTTGCGAAAGAGGATGATAACCGATTTTTTTTTTCTGTTGTGTTCGTTTTGTTCTTTACTAAGCACTCACATGTATTACAGAAATCTTGTCCTCAAACATAGTCATCGCATTCTTTTTATGCGATCCCTCTCATATATTATAGCTTTACAGGACAAAAAGGCAATGCTGATATGTATCGTGCTGGTTCACCAACCGCAGTGATCGCTGACTTGAGCAGCGCCATCGGTCTCATGCAGGCTAGCGTAGACATATAATGATTTCAGACCTACTGGACTTGAAATGCGTGAGAACGATGCCGGTGCATCACAAATATTTGATAGCGCCTGCCGCTTAGATATTTCGTAGTTGCCTTAGGTTGGCCGTCCACGAGCATGCGCTCTTATGTTTCATGTTTTTATTCCCCACGCCAAGCAATCAGATAGTGAGCAGATTTACCATTTCATGCTGGTAATACAGAGACACCGGTTCTCTTGGTTGAATTAAAACCGATATACGCTGAATGGTTCACAACACATACACACACCACGGCTGATAATGCGGATAATGTACGTCACATGTTTGCGCCCCCAAGAGATATTTCCGCGCACTGTAGTTACCGATGTATAGAAAGGCTTCCCTGACGATCTTATATGAACGGACATGGCGTAAATTTCACAGAGTACGATCTAAAACATCTCGAAATCGTTCCGCAGCGCCGCGCTGGATCGCCCAAGCCAGAGAGGAGGAAAGGATCGCCGCGCGCCCTTTCCTCCTCGCCCGATGAAAAGGACTACAACGTAAAGCTCTTCCGCACTTTTCTATTCCGATTCTTTAATAAGCCATCCAGGACTGGCAAACATTTTGGGGCCATCCCCCACTTTCCCTGTCTGTCGAGCGACGTCACGAAAATCGCGAAAACGCCCCATCTGATATGATATGTGGACACTAATTATGCATGATTAGACCGAGCGAAACGAAAACAATTATTTCTGATTCGCCGCCTCTTTCGCAATTAGCCATCTGCTGTTGGTCAAACGTTTTCGGCCTGGGCCCACTTCGTCTGTCTGTCACGCGACGTCATTAAACCGCGAAAATCTCATCACGCCAAAGTGACGTGCACGCGTTCAAGACGCATTGATATGCCGAACAAAACTGAATATTTCTTAATAGCTGGAGACTGCACCGTTCCGAAAGGAATAGAAGGTGGCTGCTCGCCATTCGCTCTGGCAGTGGCTACTCGGAGCTGCCGGACAGCATAGATTTATTTGCGTATAATAAAAATTTTTGAGTGGCAATATTACGTCATCGAACCCTTTCCGCACGCATACGAGATTACTCTGCCAACTTTTCTCTGCTGAGGATCCGTTCTGGCGGCATCTTTACCTTCCGTAGCACGCCGCCGCGATTTTCGACTAGCCATCGCGAGCTAAGTAACGGGAAGTAGACCAATTGCAGACGCCGGTACCACCCTCCTCATCCAGTTATATAATTTCATGGTGCTGACTCGACCCAATCGAAACCCTCCATACTTGAGCATGCTCCTCGCCTCTTGTCAGCCAATTAGATAAGAAAAACTGCTCAATGTAGGCAATGCTACTGGCTTTGAAAGCGAAAAAAAGTGACCTCCTATAAACGAGGAGCGCGTTTGATTGGGCTTTTCGAATGGGTTACCGCCAGACCTTTTCGTTGGTGGTTACATAAATTTGACGTCAGGAGACTGCAATAAAAACAGATTGCATAGTCTTACATTAGAGGGCCCTAGGTCAGTATTTCCCGCCTCCCGGCTTCCAAAGAGAATGCCATTAGAAATAATCATTACCGGGTGGTTTATAGTGTCTGTAAATGGAGCAGAAACCACTGAGCATGCCCCGATGCATTCAACGATAAATATGGAATCGATTGGCTTAACCGAGGCGCTATTTTTTTAAGGACAGACAGATGAACGATTCGCGTTGCAAAGGAAGCCTAATATGCAAAGAAAGGAACTTTCTACTATGAACAATACAGCTTAATTTACAAAGATATATGAAGATTTCAATGTAATAGAGGATATTTAAAGAACTAATTGGCTGGTATATGCCACCGCCCCGTTTGGAATATCATGCTCATATCGCCACCACAACACAACCACAGTCAATCTGCTCCATCACGCAGTGAAGCTTAAATCTAACTTATTGCTACAATGAAGTCAGACGATCAGGAGGTGAGATTATCGCGCTATACGGCATCGCATTAGCCTATGGAAACATCTCTATGGAAAGCCTGACATCCATGCTCCTTAGCGATTTCTTTAAACCGTGTTACAAAGGCGATGCAAACCACAACGAGATGGCGTCATAGGGACCCCCTTTCCGCATTACGGCCGCGTTCGCATAATTACGGCATGTATAAACGTATAAGGAGCATGTATTTGTTTAGTCTGATTAGGGAGCTTGACGGTAATTATTGTACCGCTGCGCTGGTGTAGTGTGGGAGCAATAACTTGAAGCTGTAGCTACACGGCATTTCACCCCCTTCTCCCAGAATATGTACATGTTTCGAACAATACACTTCAACTTGGGTGTATGCATGCTCGACTTGCTTCCTTCCATGCGGCCTACTAAACCTGCATGAAGCTTCATGTCGAATTAAGCCTTCTTTAAGACGCAATTAATGCAGTGTTATATTTATAGACAAGGTTGTCGTTGTGACCACAACTGTAGCTCTGTCGGTTTTACAGAGCCTCATGTTCACACATTGACTTCAGTCACCTTGGATTCTCCCTATGGCCCGTGGAGATGGCCAACGGAGTAACATGTCGCTGGACTTTCCATTCTCCAAACGGCCTCCAGGAGCGACCTGCGCTCTTCTTCGCAGAGAAGTGTCTCGGTCTCCAGAGTTGAAACGGCGTTCTCCGGTTTCTCCGGTGGAGTACACCGGGCTAACAAGCCGAGCGGAAAGGCCGTTAGGCGCTGCAGAACCAAGGAAAACAACGCCGAGGTTATTCTCTTCCGGCATCCGCCGGTTGTTTCCTCCCGGAAACAGGGGACCTGCAGCGCCGGGCGACGACGTTGGAGCCGGTGTTGCGGCGCTACCTGCCTTAACGCCGAAGTGCGTGGGTGGGTGGTCCCGCATCGGCGAAAGCGTCGGCTCGGTCGAGTTGTCCCACGCGCGTTCGTCGACCAATTCTCTCGACCGAAGGCGACCTCCCGCGCTGACCATGATGGCGGTGCAGCAGGACAGAACGGCCAGCCCGAATACCAACCCGGTCACCTTGCGGAAGAACGACTGGTCGGAGCTGATGCCCAGCCACTGAGGAGTCACCGCCTCGTCGTCCAGGAGCAGGTCCGGGCAGTCTCCTCCTCTCCCGCCGCGGGGAGGCGGCGCGTGGGCTTGGTCGTAGCCCCACATGTGGAGAAGCAGCGAGGTCGTGGGCGAGGACGACCCCGAGTGCGGGGCGCCCGATGACTCGACGGGGGTCTTGGTGTACCACACTCGAAGCGGAAGCGCAGGGTAGGCTGAACCCAGAGCCGGGGCCGACAGACTGCTGCGTAGGAGTGCGGCTACCTCGCGTTGGCCGTACATGGTGGGAGTCTTTGGCCTCAGTAGTGACGGTGGTAAGGAAAAGACGGCCTCGTCTTCTTATTTCTTGTTCTTGTTTGCCATCGATGGATCATACCCACTAAGGTGATTTCCTCCTTTCACGTTCTTAGTCGTCATCTTCGTCACCTTCTTTTGCTCCGACGGCACGTGCGCGCAGTGCCCAGTGGGTCATGTAAGGTGAAGACTATTTAACGCTCTCCTTGTCACTGTGAGGAGTAGGAGGGTAGATACACGCTCTCCAGGCCAACCTCTCGTCATTTCTCGTAATGAGAACCTCCTCCTCCCTCTCTCATAGCGCTCATGTTAGCTAGGAGTGCGCGAATATTCAAAATATCGCGCAATCTTTACTAATCGATTCGAGAACCCACTATTCGAAATTGTCGAATATTCGTTTCTGCTAAAATATAAGGGATAACAGCGCTTGAGTTCAAGGCGCTCAAGACAGTCATTCCATGCTAAGTGTCCCAGACGTGTTGCTCGACCATCGCTGATTTTTCTTTAAAAAATCATGGATATTTACTACTTTACTGAGCGTGATTTTCCAAGATATTCCTGAAAAAAAATCTTTTGGCGAAGCCGGTGGACGCAATGCACTGCAATGCTTGCACTCACTGACATGAAAAGACAATTCACAAAGCCGTGTGTTATGTTCAATGTGTGATTCACTGAACCACACCCGTTAGACATACATACATACATGCATACATACATACATACTGCTGAGAGATTTATTAGATTGTAACGAAGAGTAGCCTACCCCGCACCTCCACCACTTGCTGAGAGATTTATTAGCAACAGGCGCGAACGGGTAGCCGTCACAAGCGTTCGGAGAAAGACAGCAACCACGAGCTCATGCCGGTAGCGATGGTGCTGTGGCGCAGGCAGGCTACTCTTCTTCGTTACAATACATACATACATACATACATACATACATACATACATACATACATACATACATACATACATACATACATACATACATACATACATACATACATACATACATACATACATAACATAAGAAGCCAACAATGACACGAAACAGAGCATAGGGGAAATTACTTGTAATTCTTTATTGAATTGAAGAAATTATAAATAAAAGAAAATGAAAGTGGAGAGAAAACAACTGGCCGCTGGTGGGATACGAACCCACTGCGCCATTATACCATGGAATTTCTAGGGTATTTGTGTTTATCTAGTAGAACTAACCTTGGGTGTGTTAGTCAGCGCCACCACTTGCGGCATTGGCGGCGGATGTGGAACATCCTTTCTGCCGCAGGCGTCACGAACACTAGAACTGCTTGGGTGAAGACAACTGGCCAAGAAACCCACGCATGCTACCTGAAGTCATCAAAGCTGCTAGATTCGAGACTTTCGCTATTTAATGAACGAGAGGAAAGGAAACCGATGGGCCCAATTTTTATTTGCCATATCTTAAGAAGCCGGCAAACAATGACACCAAAGACAGCACGACAGCATTTGGGGAAATTATTTGTAGTTTTTAATTGAATTAAAGAAATGATAACTAAATGGAAATGAAAGTGGATGAAAAAACAACTGGCTGCAGGTGGGATACAATGACAATGAAGGGCTTATACCCACTTAAGCAATGGCTCATACCCCCGTAGACGCGGCCTCCCCATTACGACGACAGAAGAGAAGTGAAATTCTACGCTGGAATGATGAGTGGCAAGGGAACCAGCTGTGGGAAGAAGACGACGACGACGAACGCGGGAGCAGTCTCAGGAGCGCGTTTGTTCCAACGAGTTAGCTGCGGAAGCAGAGGACGATGCTCGAGCCATTGCTGATGATGATAGTTTTCTGTTAACAGGTGCGGATAGACGAATTTTCGTTTAGCCTAGCTATACAAGGCTTCGCTTTAAAAACAGCCGTCAAACCACATGACTGATGACGAAACGCGCGCACTTTCGCGTTGATCAACGTACGTTCCCGCCAGTCCTTGGCCGGTGGTCGTTGTCGGTAAATACTTTTAACGCAGGCATCTCAAAACCGGAAACGAAGCAGTGGTTCACCCAGTTCGTGGAGGAGCTTGGCCTCAGTTACTTCAACGATTCGATTCAACCAACTACCCTGCACGGGCCATGCACCGATTTAACTTTGGCCAGAAACATTTCTCAAATAACAACGGAAAGCAAGTGCGTGTATCATAGCGACCCCAAAGCAGTTATAGCAGTAATTTCAATGTATTAAATGAAATCAAGGATTTGTAAACTGCATTGAAACGTATGTTTGTGTCATATATCACTTTGAAGGGCAATGTGTGTGATGGGCGCGCTTCATGGGATCAGTGTTTGATAAGTTGCCCAGCACTAGGCGCATCATATCAGCAGCTTCGCTGATATGATAGGAGGATAGGAGTGGATTAGCGGGAATTATTTAACGAATTTTAAGGTTCACAGGTTGGCAATTTCGTACCTACTAGAGTCGTCACGCGATCCTCCGATGAACGTACACAATATTAGCTCTACAACACCCCCCCCCCCCAAGTAAGGAAGGTAAATAAAATAAAATAAAGCAGAAATAAAAATAACTATACATATTCTTCATTTGTTTCCGCTGATCAATCTGAATTAAGAATCGGCAATACGTATTAAACGACGAACCTAAAAGGGAAACAGCAGGCCAGTAGGCATAGTGCCATTATTTTTCTGTGAGCCACGAGTAGGCCTCGCGCTCAAGAAAAAAAATAAATAAAGACGCTGCGTACAGGACGGGTATTAGAGCATTTAATCGCCTTCGAGCACGCGAGTGTATTGGAATTGAAAATGCCCGAGGCAAATATAGAGGCGAACACACGGAATGGTAATTCACCCCTGATTGGAAAGGTTTCGAAGAGCCGAGACTCGTTCGAGTACGTCGTGACGAACGAACCGCGGTTCGACAGCGACGCCAGCCCACGGGGCGTCGTCCGTCTCCGTAATCGCGGTCGTGCCGCGATCGTGGCGCTCCGAATCGTTGGCGTTAACTGTTGCCGACGCCGCCGGCCTCACCGAATGTTCGTCGTCTCCCGCGCTCGCGGTTGTGACCAGAAACGCGTCCGCGCGCAGCGGTCGGGTGGCGACCCGGGGCAGCTGGGTGGTGTTCTGGCCACTCAACGGCGATTGCGCGGCGCCGCCGCCGGCTTGGGCCACGTCGGGCCAGTCTTTCTGTTGGCTCGACTTGTACAGATAGGCGACCAGGAGGACGCCTATGCCGACGAACAGCCCGATGCAGCTGCACAAGAACCACGGCGTCGGCGAGCGGCTCAGGCTACTCTGCTCCATCAGCGTGCTCTCCGAAAGGAAGGCCGTTCCGGACGAGCTGCCCACCGCCTGGCCCACAGTGGCTGGTGCGGCGCCGACGCCGCCGCCATGTTGCGGGCGCCATGTTGCGGACGTCCCCGGCTGAAGAGGCCGGTCGAAAGGAGACGCGAGCTGATG
Source organism: Dermacentor andersoni (assembly GCF_023375885.2). NCBI lineage: Eukaryota > Metazoa > Arthropoda > Arachnida > Ixodida > Ixodidae > Dermacentor > Dermacentor andersoni. The sequence goes on along the minus strand of NC_092815.1, from coordinate 157,268,416 downwards.
TGGTCGCTCCATTGTCAGAACTAGCGATGCTGCGGCTGATGATGATAGTAATGTGCCTTTAAAAACGCATGGCAACGTGCCCACGATGGCGGTGAAGCCAAGAATCGGGTGGTTGTCGTAGTGAGCCCCATTTCCTTCTTCAGGAAAACCTGAGATGCTGGAATTGTTTCAGCGATGTTATTGACGGTTCGATGGAATATCTACGTATTGAAAATTTTTGGTACCTAATCACCTTAGTGTACGCAGATAGTGGGAGCGAGTGAATAACATTTATTTGAGAGACCAATATTTTGGTGCCCGGAAGTGGGCGGCCACCCTATTCAAAGTATCCGTGGTAGCCGTGCTGTTAGTAGCCGTGCTGAAGTAGCCGTGCTGATAGCTATAGCCCTGTTCGCCAGGCGTATAGCTGGTCCTCAGGACTTGGGCTTGTCAACTGAGCTTTTCGCTGGTCTTCTGTTGGAGCTCGAATGGGTGTCGTCTGTGTGTTCTTGTTGTATTACTAGACAGGGTGCCCGGCGTACAGTAAAATTTGAGAGTCCCTTGCGTAGGTTTAGGGATACATCGCGTGTTGAAGAGCGCGCCGGCGTCGGTGTCATACGACGGCTTATTGTCTGCAAAGCTTGCTGTGTGGTGCTGGGTATTCCCTCCTCTTCTTCTTATAATGTTCCAGAATGTCAGAATATTTGCTTTGTACCCTTTTGTCTGGTTCTGGCGGTAGACGACGACCTGGTGAGAGAGTAGAAATTATTCGTTCATTGAAAGGATGCTCGCGTTAACGATTTGGTGGCCTCATCTTATTCCATCTATTTCTTCGGGACATCAAAAGTGGCGCGTATATCTGCGACGAGTGTGGATATATATGCATGCATTAAGCAATGAAAAAAAAATGGTTCCATGGTATAGAGAGGGTGTTTTTCTATGTGAACGTAATAGGAAGGTTGCTAAGCCTGTACCGATTGCTTTGTATCCAAGGTATGTTTACAGAACTGCGACATTGATGCCTTGAATTGCCTCGTGCATTGCCCGTTGTGCGCTTCGAAAGAACGCACCCGTACAAGTGAAACGCTGCAGGCGCGGATAATAACGCTCGCGTAGATTTTACGTGTAACGTCTAACTGGACGTAGCTGGGGGGCCTTGTAGGACAGAGAAATATTGAGAAGAATGCCTTCCAGCTTCCCGTCCGGGTCGTCGACACTGGCGAAAAAGAACTCACATAATAACCACTGCTTAGCGGCTATGAAAAGGTCTATTTTTTTTTCTCGAGACAATCCAACAGCCATCAAAATACTTGCCGGACAAAAAAGATATTGTGCAGATCCAACGCATACAGGATGGAATGTAAGTGAAGCGAAGCTTTTGCTTAAGCGGTTAAAGAAATGCTATAAATTTGCCGATTCCATTCCTGCGTCTTTGGCGTAAAGAAAACTGGCGCGCGCATGCGCGTTCGCGTACCCGTTGCTACGCAACGGGATAAATCTTATATTGGCTTGATTCCCGATTTATTATAGATGTACCGGCCGCTATCTTGGCCAATACCCCGTTGTGGGTACGGGCCATAATAAGGAAATCATGATCGTAATCAAAACGTGCACGCGCTTCTCGACCGAATCCCCCGTTGTGGGTAACGTGCCATAGTATCGTAATCACAAGTACCATCAACACGCGGCTATAATCTCGAAGAGCTATAGCTGGCGTTGGCACGAAACGTGCCACTCGCTTCTTGGACAATCTCCCGTACCGTGTACGTGCTGTATAGTATGGAAATCATCATCATAATCACCACGTGGAGGCCATCTGACAAAGGTAGTTAGTGCTGGCGATTGTAGAGGTGTGATCCTTCTCGCAGTTAATCTAGCACGTCTTGCGTCACATCTCCCTTTTCTTTTTGTCACGACAAACTTTGCTCAAGAACTACCATTATGGGGCTTCCTAAAGGAACTTGTCGACACTGTTTCATTCTTAAAAGCCAGATTCACCCTTGAATATTTGTGTACCATTAATCGCACGTCGCTAAATGCAGCACTTATAGATAATCTTTTCCCTGAACCTGTGTACCGAAAGCCGTATCTGTCTCTATTTGGGTAAGATGTTCTTTGCCGTGTCCGTAGAATGTGCATTACGCCAGCAGCGAAAACATTTTTCTTTAAGCTGCACACCTCCACCCTGCCAGTTAAAACGTGGCTTCAGGAAAAAGGACTGTTCGTACCCTGGAATACAAATTGTAGACTTTGCAATCAACCGGAGACAATATAACATTGCTTTATACTTTGTCGTGACGCATTTAATTTTTGGGACACTTTACAAAGAACTGTCAAAAAAGACTTTCCTCTCACATATTATGGTATCCGGTTCCTTCCTTTCAAAAAGACAACCAGTAATACACCATACGATTTGCTTATGTCATTAGGAATTTATTCATTATGGAGAAGTCGAATGGTCGACAGACATGCCGAGCCACCTCGCTCGACAAGATCTATCTTCCGAGAAGAGACTGCTCAAGTGCGTAGTGTGGTTGCTACCTTTGATCCCGTGCCTGAATAGCGTCTGGACACTTGTGTTTGTTTGCCAGAATTTTGAACTTTCATTGGACTGCATACCATGTGTGCATTTGTTTCTCATGTATGTTGAGATGTAATATAACAACGTTGGTTTGACATTGCTGATAATTCCATGCAATAAAAAAATCGATCGTGGCCTAACTGCAACAATGTTATAGAGTGTGGAGAAATAGGCATTTACAGTCTCATGCCGGAATGCCGTGTCCAGGTAAGCCGATCTATAGTGAGCTGTATAACGGAGGGGGAAAAAGCATAAATACTAGATTTTTCTACGATTTTTTTTTTTTCCGTGCGAGAGCATTAGTATTCATTTGAGAAGCTAACTGCCAGAAAACGCTCTGCGAGGTACCCTTCACGCACGAATTTCTGCAGATATGGACATGAAGCAACATTTGTCGAAATGACTAAATTTGGAAACAAAGTGCATACGAAGCGCTACCTGTTAAAGTTTGGTTAAGTAGAAAAAAACAAACAGTTTTGTATCTTCAATTAACCGTCGTCTCTGTGATGCACCGCAAACTATAGAAGGCGGCTTTATTAACTGCATGGACGCCATATTATCTTCAGACGTTCTCCAAAACACTTTTAAAAAGGATCTTGATGTAAAACCTCATACAATACGATATCCTACGCCCACTAAATGTGAAGATATTGCCTGGTATATTAGATATTGAAGATGTGCGATTTAACCGACAGTAATGGGTCCGCATGTTAGATCGGAATGCGCAAAGAATTGTACCTTCGGAGTCACATTTCATTCAGATGATTTCACAGCTGAAAGACTTTTGCGATCAAAGCGATTTCCAACCGGACTGGTAGCCATTGTTGATGCAGTGTATCCTTTTGACTCATGTTTTGAGAACTGTTTACAGTAATAATTGTACTGTAAAGTGTTTATGTTGTGCTTGTAGACGCCTCTATGGCTATGTTGGCCGCTAGGTATATAACTTATGTACGTATGTTTTATATTTCTCAAAAATATTACGAAAAAGAAAAGCGATTGTGACCTAATAGTTAGAGCATCGGGCTACCACGCCAAGGGTTCGAATCCCGCCGACAGATGCTCTTCCTCTATTTTTTTCTAAAGTGAGATGGAATATATTCGGCGAACAAGAACTCGGCCAGTGAGCGACCCAACGTCCAACAGACGGACAGACCGACACAGGCGAAGCCATGGAATGGTAGACAATGAAAGCTTCGCCTTGAAAAATGGGCTCCCATCCACGCTGTAAAGGTGGCTGGCCAGAGAACATGGAGGAATGAGATAGCATCGCGCAACACGATTGAATCCAAACCTGTCGGCCCAACACGTGGTCGCACGTCAAAGTGCGCGGTGAGTTTTAGTATCCCCGCTCTGCAGGCAGAGGGACGGAAGGGCAGCTGAACAAGCGCGTACTGAATAAAAACTAGTGGCATAGCTACTGGGAACCAAATTTCTCTGCAAATCTCGATTCTTGCTGCGTGATCTCGACGCAAGAGGTCACATGTTGGGCCACCCCTGAGCAAATGTATGTGGCGCGGAGCATTCGCTTGCTAAGGCTGGCTGCGTGACGTAATGCCCCCTCCCATGTTCTTCCTTCCTCCATGACAGCGAAGCTGGGGTATCACCACAGAACACCTATATGTATTACCTAATACGATAGACCAATGTGACGTAGCCTTGAATTGGGTCCTACCGAGCCTTAGCCCGACGCCATTGTGCATGTTAACGTCGCTGTTCCTTTCGTCACTCACCGTATTCGCGCTGCTTTTCAGGCGTACTAACTGTGCGTGGCTTGCTTTGGGCAGCAACCGCTGCGCCCTACCTAGCCTGACCATGACGCTGTTGTGCATATTGACGTTGCTATTCCCGTCGCCGCTCATTCTGTTCACGTTTCTCTTCGGGAGCCCTAACTATGCGTGGTCTTTCCATAGCGCTATCAGGACACAAGTGAAATCAGTTGCTAGGCAGGTTCTTTAGCATTTGAAGGTGTAGTTACGTCACTCCCAGCTTCGTATGCTACAGTTTCTGTTCCCGGCAACTGCGGCGAACGCTATGCGCGAAGACGAACTTTCTGGTTCTTTTTTTTCCCTGCATGGCCAGCGCCGCGGATGCGTGGAGGCGGGCGCCATCTGCTGGGGCTGCAAAGAACTCAGCGGCGCGCGTGGTGCTCGCCTCCCGCTGTGATTGGTTGAATTTTCGCCCACGAACACAACAAAAGCATTGGGGGGGAGGGGGGGGGCGTACAGGTATACGGCTTCGCTGTAAAAAAAACTCACATCTACGTAATGCTTCGCATTACCGAGATGCCAGTTGGAGTTCAGTCTGTTTATTCTCTAACAAACCGAAAATGCTTTGAAAAATTTACTTTGGTTTTAATGCGAAAGGATCAAGTGGCTCATTAGGTGGAAATTCCGGCATTGGCGGTCTGACCGTACGATGGCAGAAAAAGACCACGAGCCCTCGACGGTGGGTGTCGAACCCACGACTTTTGGTGTTAATTGAGCCGAATATAATTAGTGCGCAGTTAATTAAGATATAATTAATTAAGACACTTGAACATTCGACCTTTGGTCAGAGCCGAACCCACGACCCTTGGTGTTAATTAAGGCGAAATTAATGAACGCACATGTAAATAAAATTGAATTAATTAAGGCACTTGAGCCCAGGACCTTTGGTGCTAAGGCGAAGTTAATTAAAGCACGGTAAATTAAGATAAAGTTCATTAAAAGGCACTAGAGCCCCCGAACTTTGGTAGGAGTCGAACCCACGACCTTGCGTTGAGGCGTAATGTCAAAGCATCGCGCGGTGGTCGCAATGCTTTCGCATTCATCCACGTAGTGATAACTAAGTGCCCCTTGAATTTTTATGAATCAAATATTCGTTCTGCCACGAACAGTTAATGCTTTTGCGGCGTGTTGCAAATTGATGCGGAGTGCAGCACGTGATGTCTGTCGTTGTGGCATCAAATAGGTTCACGGAAAAGTGGCACATACATCTAGCGGCACATACCCACTGAACTCTGGGCGGGCACAAACCTAGTGCTTTTCGGGATCAGCCCACATATTTAGACTGCACTGTTCTCGGGATCGGCCAAAATTTTTAGACTGCGCAATCTTCGGTATCGGCCCACCTCTTTGAACCACTATCTTCGTGATCGGCCTGCATTTTTCGACTGCACGTCTTCGGGCTGCGTAATCCGGAGAGGAAAGGATGGTGTGTCGCGCCGACAGCCGTTAGTCGTCCGGAGGAACTGCAACATGCTCGGCTACTGCGCGGCGTACACTCCCGCGTTGCTTCGAAGCCATACACTGAATGCCGGGTCAGTGTCCAGTTTGAGCAGAGAGAGTAATAAGTGTGTGGCAGCTGCTGCTCTTTCCCAGTCACCAGAAAGACACACCGGTTCGCTGCGATAGCTTCGAGGTGAGATGGACAACGCATGAAGCAGCGGAACTTGTGCAGACTTTATTTAGCAGCCTGGTTGTGCCAGGCGGGAAGTTGACGTCAGAGAGCTTAATTGAAGAGCGGCACGTATCCACGAGAACGACCCACACTAATATGACTGGATGCGTACTGAACGAGAAGAAAGAGGGTTAACCAAGGGGATAACACTCCCAGGTTTACTTCTAGTAGCAACGCATAAGTACTCCGGAAAGTGGATGGGAAAACGGCGCCGCGGTAATGCGAAGACGTGGGATCGTTCTCCACCTGCGGCAAGCTGTTTTTTCATCCACTTTCAATTCCATTAATTAATGATTTCCTTACTTCAATTTTAAGTACAAGTAATTTCCTCTGTGTTGTCCTTGGTGTCTTTGTTGGTTTTTTATCATACGTGCCCAGTGGTCCATGCCCAGTTGCGCATACACACGGGAGCGGCGCATGTTGACCAGTGACCCAAGTTGGCGTCAAATAAGTTCACTGACGAGCCGCACATTCATAGTGATACATACCCGGTGGTCCCAGAAGTACATACCCAATGCCCTTCATGAGTGGCTGATATTGTTAGACCGCACTATATTCGGTATCGGCCCGCATGTTTAGAATTCACTATATCGACACACAGAAACGGTCAGGTTGTCTCCAAATGGTCGTTACGTGGCCGTTACAGAAAACTAGGTTGAACTCGCCAAAAAACATTCGCATTAAAAAACAAAAACAAAACAACGGTGATATACCGAGATACCGCGACACAACACAAATGCTGGCGTGAGACGGAGAAGAATGCTTCTCATTAAATATGTTATCCTGAGAAATTGCGCCAATTGACGCATACGCATAAGAGCGCAATAGATAGTCAACCGGCGGCGAGAAAGAAAGACTTTAGTGAGCAAAATAAAATAAATGAATTGTGGGATGGCTTCCTAGTCTGGTGGTCCATCGGTGGTCCTGGCACAGGCTGATCGGTCGATTAAGGTGGCCCGGTCGACGAGGCGTGCGCTGGACAACACACTCCCCTACTGCCCTCGGGAATGTTTGGGGATGGGTGCTGGTCGGGGTTCTGATTACACCGGCATAGGATGTGGTAGAGTGCTCCTGATTTACCGCAGAGTCTACACTCCGGGGAGTATTGCGTAGCGAGGAATAACTTTAATCGTACAGGGTGAGGAAACGCGTTCGCTTGAAGTCTTCCTAAAAGGGTGTTTTCCTGTCGTCTGGGCAAATCGGGCTGGGTAAGTGGGAAGGTTCTCTCATAATATTGCGTCTATAATATCGCGTGTTTCCAGGTAACGCACAAACGGGTTTGGGATAGTGCCCCCCCCCTCGACTGGTGAGAGCGCGGGCCAGGGAAACAGGCGGAAAGGCTGGTGGCAGCGCAGCCGCGAAGTCGGATTCTCTGTGCGAAGGAATGATATCAACGCACGTGATCACATTTCATCGAAGCAGCATGAGTTGCACAGGCGAGGGAGCGCGCGACTCCGCACCTTTCTGGCAGGATACGGACACGCTTCGCCATCTATCGGCACGGAGCCTTTCGGAGGTGAGAGAAAATAGTCGGATACCTGCAACATGGGCGATTCAGACGAATAATGCTTCGCATTTAAGAAAGAAAGAAAGACAGAAACATTACCGCTTAGTTTGTCACAAAACCAGCTTACCGCCACTATTTGCCATGGTGAGCGCGTGCGCGAGATACGGAAAATCTGCAGAAAAGAGAAGAAAATGTGTGCAAGCACGAAACGGGAGAAAAGCAAGCCGGAGGCGACGTTGCCCCATCGGTACAGACAACGGCACATGCGCAGTGTGTGCGACGTGGTGGGAAGTTAAAGTCACGGAGGAAATTAAAAACTTATTTCCTTTATAGGGAAAGCAATGATCTTCCATTTCTCCTTCGCCACCGTCCACTACGAGAGCTACGTCGGAGCCGAACGTCACGTCTGGCGCTTTCTCTCTTCTTCTTTTTTTTTTTGTTGCTCGAAGACACCCTATATTTCCGGTTGTCTCCGCTGCGCTTTTCTTGTCTGCCCGCAGACTTCGCCTTGCTGCTGCGAAGTTGGCGCTGTGGCGCGATGGACCCTGCGCTGCGCTCCCGTCTCGAAAGGCTCGCAAGGGTGGTGGACCCGTACGGCGACACGCCACGTCGATTTACCACCGCGGGAGATGACGCCCCCGCGTCGCCGCCCTCGCCGGACCGTGGCGATGACATACGTTGGTAAGGTTACGTGACGAGCGCTTCTGATCTACTAATTGCGTTGGGATGCGCTGCGCGTAGTTCGGTTGTTGGCAGTCATTAAACTCAACTCCAGTTATCGTACTTGATTTCGTTTTTCTTTTTTTAATTTACGGGCTGTGAGTACGTTTCTAACAGTTACAAAAGGATGAAAATGCAGATAAAAGGTATCGGCTTCTCCGCCATTAACGGAAGCTACCGGAAGCTCTGCCGTAGTAGTAGTGGCAGCAGTGTATGTGCGTAACGGCGGGATGGGTAATTTGTTCATCCGTGTGAATGCAGGTGTGCCTGTTGGCTGTGCGTGGCGAGTTCAAGTGCGGAGGAAAACGTTTGCTGCCGAGATGTGGCCGAAGTCGTTGCCAAAGGCACCGACGACTGCATCACCCGTCACTCGTATTTCCCCAGCATCTGCCTCAATCCCGGCGTCCTCGAGGCGGCGTTCTACGCGTTCCAGGAGCTCGGCGTGCGAGTGCAGGGAGAGCTGCACGAGTAAGCGAGATACGTGTTTACTTTTTCTTTTTTTTTGAAGCAACGGGTTTAACGTTGATTACTTCTTTTTGCAGAAAGTACCGCGTCGTTGCCTATCGCCTCTTCACAAAGTGGATATGGAAACGACTGGGCAGGTGGGATCAAGTCGTGCTGCCTGCATGTGTCGTGGAACGCATCCGACAAGAGTTTCCGTCGGCCGCGTACGTCGGGTTCTTGCACCCTCGTCTGGAAGACTGAAGCTTCGCCATAACGACAGCTTCGTCGTTGATATTTTCAATACCGCCACGTGCACGGCCAACTTGTTTTATGCCTTTCCCCTGCGCGCAGTGCAGCATTGAGAGGTTAAATTTGCCTCGGGCAGCCACTGAAGATGATTACGATTTGCCAATCCAGTCAATGTCCAATCACACAACGTTATCAATCCATTCCAATCATGGAAACTATTCAGCTACTATTAAACCTTTTTTTTTTTTGCAGAGTTTGGTGGGAGAACACCCCCTGGATGGGAAGGTACAACTTTGAGTGACTAACGTAAACTTTCGACGAGGTGAGGGGCTCTCTGAAATTATTGACGCGAAATTGTTAAGGAAACATTTTATGGGACCTCCTGGTAATCGGGGGCTGCAGCCCCATTAGTCCATAGGTTAATCCGGCCCTGCCTGCGCGCCCTTATCGCAGTTTGCAAAATTATATCGTACACTAAATATGAATTTGTTTTGAATAAAGGTATGCTAAACTTTATTTGTGGACCTCGTAAAATATAAGGAATTGCTTTCCGGACTACTAAAGTTGCACTCCAGACTGTGCTGGCCCTTACAATGTTCACTTTTCTACTTGATCTGAACAGCAAATGATTCTACTTGATCTGAACAGCAACAGTGTTGAAGGTCATATGCATGACCTTCAACACATTTATGGTCTGGGAGGATCCACAATGCCTCACTCGCCAGGTTCATTACTTGTATGACAACACATTAAATGTATAGCACGCAAGACCTTGAAACCAGGTTAAGCACTTTGCTGCCCCGAATGACAGTATGAGTAGCGTTTGCAGGCCCAATAAGTGCACTGGTGTGACACACTCGTATTTTGCTGAAATCCCCTACCAGTGGCCCCAGTTTCTCGACGACTTTCATTACACCACTGCTACCGCGAAAAGAAGCCGCTAGCAGTAGTCCTTAGCAGTCTGAGGTGCAGCTGTCGGCAGCTATACGGACACGACGTCATGTTCACGCCAGCGCGGATCTGTCTTGTGTACGGTGTTGTGTTCGCAGTACACTCGCGGGCCAGCGCCGAGGTGTGTAGTATTACGTTGGGTACATATTCTCACGGCAGGAAGGTAGGCGTACAAAAACGCAGACACAGGAAGAACGAACAGGAGAACAGCGACGTCGACTCTCAAGTCGCACGGCGACGGAAAAGAAAGAAGGCGCAAAACCCACCTGCGCATGCTCTGCTATGGGTGGCTCTATGGAGGGCAGTCCCAACCCGTCAATCATGGACGCGTGTGGGCACTCGCGAAAGACAACGGTTTAGACCAGGGGTCCCCAAACTTGTTGGCCAGAGGGCTGGATTGGCAACCAGTGGCGGCGTGGAGGGCCGGACGATAAAGAATTAAATAAATATTGCGAGAACTGAAATTTGGACGAGTTTGTATGTCTTCCTTTTACTGTTAAATCAATCATAAATATATATTAGTTAAGATAAATTAGTAAATGAAGTAATTGTGTAGGGCGTTGTCCCCCCAAATATTCCACATAATCGACGTCATTTATACCAGCATTTAAAAAAAATATTTAATGGCACCTTATATTCTGGCACAACACCCACCAGAGGAGCAAAATAACTATATTTCGGGATCAGAATTTCCCTTTTAGCGCGATGTCTCAGTGGGTATATCGAGCTGAAATAATATTAAACGTTCGTGGTAGCAAACGAGCTTGTTCCTATTTCCCGGTAGCACGCATTTTTTTGGGTGTTCGCAGTCATTTTGCCTGCACCAAGCAGATATATACAGGACGTTGAGGAGACTTGGGAAGTCTGAACACACCATACAAAGGACACTTTCTCTTGCTACCATGTCGTCGCCAAAACTTCGGTGTTTCTACAAATCAGTGTTGAATTTTGCGTATATAGTGTTTACGTTTCAGTAGTGGGCGCTGAAGTTTGGGCTAGTTGGTGTATAGTGTCAACAAAAAAATTTCGCAATGCACAGGACTGAGCGTGTACGAGTTCTTTCGTATTGTTCTGCATGTGACGCTGGTTTATCCTTTAAAGTGTTTACGTTTAAAAGTTGATAGAGAACACGACTCGTGCAAGTCAGAGTATAAGCTTATTTTAGTAAAATGAGACATAGAAGTGCTACACGACTGCGCGTTTGAGAAACCACCCATTTTTCTCCCGTTCTGTTCTCTGTGATCGCATCATGCAGCCTTAATTGATATATCTTGTGGTATACTATTTATGAGCAATAATCATTGTCATACTGGATAGCTTTCTCTTTAAACAGACTAGATACTTCAAGACATATCTTGAGGGGCTCATGAGCATTTTCGGAAGACATGCTAAGCTAAATTTCTTGTGCGTTTGAATCGATTAACGTGGCTGAAAAATTAACCGCGACTGAGCGGCTAATAATTTAGTCGATAGTTAATTCACCAAATCAAGCATTAAAACGTAAGCCTTTTAAGACGTAAGGCGAGTCGTTCCAGCGAAAGTAATAATGTCGGATTCTGTGGGGATGTGTTTGTTCTCAGATAAGCGAGAGCAACGAAATACAGACACGGCTTTGGCCACAGAAAATATTTATAAAATGTCTGAAGTGGTAACGCTAGAGTCGATCTCACGAACTTGTCCTTTAAGCAAAGTGTTAAGGAATGAAGTAGCTTACCGGATGTGAGGCAAATTCTGTACATTTGAGGTCAGTGACACAGTTCTGGCCTGCCGAAAAGCAGCGGACGTCCCCGCGACCAAACTGGAGTGCTTCGATGATCAACTGGTAGTGAGGTGTCGCCTTCTGAACCTCTTCCTGTACGAATTTGGGGTGTTTTCATTCGAAATTATTTTCCATTGGTCGGTACCAGGGTCGCAGGAACGTTGGCCAGCCCGTTGCGCAAGAAAAGTTCAACTGGAAAATCATCGGGTGCAAGAGGAGCCGAGGAGGCAGCGTTTGCCTGGCCGAGTGAAGAAACAGATATCAGTCTGGTGTGCCTCGGTCAGTCACCGCCCGATATCCAGCCGTATTTCCGTGAGGGTACACCAAGAGGGGTCTCTCCACTCGAGCGGTACAGTTCGACGACGAGAAATCTGAGCGTTCCGACGGCGAAGACGTCTCTAAGGAAGTTTCCGCGTTATCCAATGGTGTAAATGCCCACACACTTTGAACTTCGTCTACACAATACCCATTACCTACTCCTCGTTTTAAACAAACATAAACACGGTTCATTTTTGAGTTCGCCGAGTACGCTGGAGAAACCTACGCTACAAACCTCGTATAAAGGATCACAAAAGAGAAGTAAAGAAGGATTCAGTGATTATTTGTAACGCTCTTGATTAAAAAAATGTCATAAGTTCGCGACACGCTGCATTTAAGATGCCCCCCCCCCCCCCTCCCGCATTTACTAAATTATGAGTGTTTTGTTACGCAGAGTTACTTCGGGACATTGGGAAAAGTAGGTGATGACTGCAGCATGGCAGTGTACAGCGCTTTCTTAATTTCTTTTGCAATAGCTGTGCTTAATACACGCATATTTTTGTTACACACTGACTTTCCCCAGTAGTCGGGCCATTTTTGCTAAATTTGACTTTGGTAGTGTATGTAGTTATGCCAGAGCGGCGTGCCAAATTTTGTGCCGCTCATTATTTGCAACGCCCTTAACTCAGATACACAATATGGACATCGCCTGTGGGAAATCTACAACAGGCCAGTTATTTGCGCTAACTGTAAACTTTGTGTAAGGAAGAGTTTCCTCCAGATTCTGAAAAAAAAAGCGCAAAAGGGCTATAACACTTTCAACCACTTGAAAAACGACCGCTTTACAAAAGCTTTATTTTATCCTCATATATTTAGTTTCCCGCACGAATTCTCGGTGTCGTTGCCCCTACGCTTGCTTAATTTGGTCGTGGCGGCATTTGTATTTAAGCCAAGGCAGCAGGATAAATTTTGCGCCGCATGTAAGACACATTCATAAAGCTCCGTAGCACTGACATACGTAATATTCTGCAAAACCACAATTAACTCCCACACTTCCAACTTTGTATAAATATTACGCATGACGTACTCTTTAAGTTCAACAAATATAAACAAGGTGAGTAATTTTGTTCACAAGGGTACGTAAGAGAAAACAACTCGGAACCTTGTATGACGCATGAAAAATAACGAAAAAGACTAGGCTTAAGTAATCGTTTGCAAGGCTTTTAATTAAGCCAGGAGCGTGAAAGTTTCACGACGCATTACACTTATCATTCTAATTACATTCACTGAACTTGCAGTTCGTGACTTGTGCAGTTATTTCGATGTACATAGCAGGCAAATTCTCGTTTTCAAACGCTTGGGCTCTCATTGGTCTACCCTCCCCACACGTTCTGCCAACGTTCGTATGCAGCATAAGTGCCGCAACTTTTATACCTAGATAATTGAGCATCATGCGCTATTTCATTAACTTTTCTGTGTGCTCAGAGATACCTATGAGCCGGCTGTAGGTACATCTACTTGTACATTATAATACACATTCCCTCCAATCGCTTCCCAAGTTAGCTCGAAAGCGTTTGAGTAAAATATTCGTCCAGGAGGTGATATCGGATGCATGCGCAACTGTATGGGAGTGGCTCAAGCACATTCTTCCCGTCAGCTTTCGTGAAGACCGTTCTGTCGTCGCCGACGACGAGAAGCACCGGTGAGCTGAGTCTCGAATACCGCGAATGGACATAATAATTCAGAATGTTGCGTATGTCCACTTACCTCAGGATATTACACCTTCATCTCACTGTTTGAGCAAGGAAAAGTGATATTATTGCGATTATCTTTCGTAGGATACTTCGCACACTTTCCGGTATCTGTGTATCTAACCGTTTTCCTTTCATGCCAGCCTGGGTCACTAGGTATGTGTGAACTCGGGTCACCGCTCTTCAAGGAATCTCTTTGACACCAACTTGCGCCACCACTGGATATGTGCCACTGAGCATGCGCCGATGGGCCTAATAACGATCTTCGCATAAAAAACATAACGTAACGCCTTTGGTGGGAGTAATGTCCTGCAGTTCACGACGCTGGTTAGTGTTGAGCGACTTGTTGATCATAGCTAGAATGGACTCCGTAGCAGGGCACCAATGTACTAATTGACATTCATTCGCAGAATCAGGGGCCCCTATGAGAATGGCGAGTGACATCAATTAGTCTTTGCGGTATGCGGCAATTGGTTCAGACCTTGTGGCAGTATTGCACGTTGACTGTAACAGTTCTTGCTGTCCGTAAGCTAGAGCGCCTGTGAGCAACTGACCAAGTGCAATAAGGTATAGGCACATTCCTCTTGATGCAGCTCCCCATGCCTCTTGATGCAGCTCAGATGAACGGGTTCTATGCGTTAGCGTCAAACTTTCCGTCGATGGCAGGGAAACACACGACTGAAACCCACTTAGCAGATAACGGAGGCACAACTGTATCCCCGGACACACAAAGCACACTTTCGGAAAAAAGGCGTGCATTTCATAAACGCAGCGACCTTATCCCAACGGCTGCGCGGATTATTTTCCGGAGATGGTGACTGGTGGCGACGCCGCGGAGACGGCGACCCGCTTACTTGAGGAACGGGTGGTGGTGCTGTCAAGCAACGATCGGATGCTCGAGAATAGGGACGGCTTGCGCAAACATTTAATAAAGAAAATAACAACAAATTTGAGAACGCGGTCTAGTGCGGAGTAGCACTTGTCTATGGCTCATTTAAAAACGCGTTCCTAAATTCATTATTATTTGCTTTACTAAATGTTCCTGCAAGCCCCCCAGTTGCGCCGCGTCTCCGTCTGCTGATGAGGAATGCTTCCCGAATGTGCGTACGATGACGAGTACGTTTTGTGGGGATGCGCGACTCTCACGCGTCCCCTGATATCTTATGTTCCCGCATAGCTCCCGTCCCCTGCAATGAGGCTTCGCCGCGTGGCTTGGGGCCCGCGGCGGTCGGTGTGGTTGGAGCGCAGTACGAGAGATGGCGCGAGTGTAGCGCTGCTAACGCCGCCTCACGGCGGGGTTACTTGGGTGCGGGTAAGACAAGGGGCTTCCTCTTAGGTTGCGAGTCGGCGAGCGCCGCGGACGGCCCGCGCGTGCGCCGATCCATGGTTCTGCGAGACCGTTCGCGTGACCGTACGCGCGAACGACCAGGCGTTGGGAACCAGCATGGGGCGAACATATTCGCTCGTTATCCGGTCGCGATGAGTCGGACTTCTAAATTTGTCGCGCGCCCATCGGCATGTTTTGTGGATAGCAACTCGGCTAACAGGCATTGATCTATGAAAGGTGCAATAAATGCCCTTGTGATTGTTTGCACTACTGTGTTGTCGTTCCTTTGTCCCAAGAGCACACGGGTGAGAACCCCATAGTTTCTACAAGTGGAACGCGGGTAGCGCCCAGACGTCGTCGATGGGTCGAACCTCGGTGGTTGGCGGCGACTGCAGTGCCGGGCAATGTGGCCCAAGTCGCCGCAGCTATAGCACACAGGTAAACGACGATCGACGAACCGCTGCTCGAAGCGCTCAGCCGTGAGAGTTCGCGTAGCAAAGTAAAGTGGCTGAGCCTGCCGCGCAGGAGGAACTGCATGGCGGCCTGTGTGCAAGCCTGCCGGGGCGAGGGCGTAAATATGCCCACACGTGGCTATGTGTATGGCAAATAAAGAAAACATGAAAAAGGTGTGACGAGCACGAGCAGCCGCCACGGGTGCTTCTCGCTCATTTGCTGCCAGATGACGAAGGAGTGAGACGTCCGGTTCCGGGCGTAATACCTGTCGTTTTTTTTTTTTTTTTTTGATACATGGGGCTCCGCTGTGAATGATGCCCGTGGTACCGAGACACCGGAGGTGCTCACGGGGCTGCTGGCGCCGTGTAATGCGGGGAACAGGCAGCAGGTTGTTGCACGACGTTGCACGCTAGTACTTCGTGTGGCAACAGTTCTTCGCGCACTGTCTGCCGTGTATCGTAGACGAAAGGTCGTTTTCACACACATACACACGCACACTAACACACCGGTGGCTAATGGTAACCGATTTGTAAAGCGATTATGTACCTCGGCTGTCTGCAGGTCTGGGGAGGTTACATACCGGTACTATGCCATGATACTATTTGAATATACGAAGAACTGAGACGCGCTTACCGGCTCTATTGTGTGGTTCGAAAGTGCCGTGCTAGATATATAGTATAAGGCGTTCCGCTGAGGTTTTGGTTGTCTGCAGAGCGGCCAATCAAGTTGAGATGGCGGACAATTGTTTTTCTTCACCCAATGAAGCAAATCAGAGCTAATTGCATTTCGATGAGCGAAACGAGGAAAACTAAAGAAAACTAAAGTAATGTTTAACAGTCTCGGAAGAGAACAGCAGTTTACGATAGGTAGCGAGGCACTGGAAGTCGTAAGGGAATACATCTACTTAGGACAGGTAGTGACTGCGGATCTGTATCCTGAGACTGAAATAATAAGAAGAATACGAATGGGCTGGGGAGCGTTTGGCAGGCATTCCCAGATCATGAACAGCAGGTTGCCATTATCCCTGAAGAGAAAAGTGTATAACAGCTGTGTCTTACCAGTACTCACGTACGGGGCAGAAACCTGGAGGCTTACGAAAAGGGTTCTACTTAAATTGAGGACGACGCAACGAGCTGTGTAAAGAAGAATGATAGGTATAACGTTAAGGGATAAGAAAAGAGCAGCTTGGGTAAGGGAACAAACGCGAGTTAATGACATCCTAGTTGAAATCAAGAAAAAGAAATGGGCATGGAGGACATGTAATGAGGAGGGAAGATAACCGATGGTCATTAAGGGTTACGGACTGGATTCCAAGGGAAGGGAAGTGTAGCAGGGGGCGGCAGAAAGTTAGGTTGGCGGATGAGATTAAGAAGTTTTCAGGGACAACATGGCCACATTTAGTACATGACCGGGGTAGTTGGAGAAGTATGGAAGAGGCCTTTGCCCTACAGTGGGCGTAACCAGGCTGATGATGATGATGAGCGAAACGAGAACGTTGGACTGGTGCCGTAGTGGGAATGCGCCAGCATTAACTGGTGTTTATCTAGATTCGGGAGCAGAGTGGGCTGAGTAAAAGCTGCGACGTAGGCCAAACTACTAAAATCTTCTCTTGGGACTATAACAGCGTTTATTTCACAACTAGATGCGTGCACGTGGCCGCGTTGTTTAATTACGTAAAACACATCGCACCGGCGTAAAGAAATTAAGGTCCTCTAAAAATAGCGATGTAGTGACACTGAAAAAAAAAAAATACT
The DNA here is from genome assembly GCF_023375885.2 of Dermacentor andersoni. Taxonomy (NCBI): domain Eukaryota; kingdom Metazoa; phylum Arthropoda; class Arachnida; order Ixodida; family Ixodidae; genus Dermacentor; species Dermacentor andersoni. Next base: position 157,251,242 of record NC_092815.1, on the reverse strand, counting down.
TCAAGCTTTTTCATTAATATGCTTGTCCTGCTTATTAAAGTTCTCCGTAATAAAAAAGAATAATAGGAAAACAAATCTGCAATTCCTTAGAGACAAATCGGCTGCAGCTTCTGTCGAGGGCACCCAAACGCTTCGAGAAAGTCACCGATGCCATAAAGGAACTCGGCCACCTCGGACCGTACGCGCTTAGTGTCCTGCCCGGGTTCACGGCAATAGAAGTAAATGACCGCCAGGTGGTAGAATATCTGGCTGAAGGAAGTGCTCCACTGACCCCAGATGATGTTGTTCTTGTGCCAGTCGGAAACGCCGAGAGCGCGAACGCACGACACCAGCGCTCGCCACGGCCACTTGAGGCTTCGCTGGAAAGCGCCCGCCCGATTCTCGCGGCGGTTGCAGCGAAGTCTGCTCACGACTTTCTCCGCTCCGCCCGTCCAGTTTGCCTCAAAAAGCGAGGACCAGATGTTGTCCGCCATCACCAAGCCGATCAGTGCCATAGGTAGCAGGGCCACGGACGGCTTCAGTTTGATGGCCGTGTACAGTCCAAGCGGAATGCTCACGTACCCTGACATCTGTGCGGGATACGACATCGCGATCGATTCCGCCGCACTCTGCGGGATTCCGGACGGAGTCCTGTACCGCGAGGGAGTGAGTCGGTACTCGCGTACGTAGAGGAGGTTGGCAAAGTGATTGTCGCCGAGCCTTGGTATCTCGAGCTCCAGGGGGTAAACGTGGTACGGCAGCAGCGGTTTAATTCTTCGCAGCTCCTGCTTGGCGTGCAAGGCGTCCTCGGGTTCTAGAATTTCTCGGACCTCTTCGTATATACTTTGCACCAGGGAGTCGAATGTGCTGACGATGACTTGGTTGTGCTCCGTCTTCGCGGAGAACGAGAGAAGAACACTGAGGGCCCAGAGAGGAAGTAGCTGCGACGCCGTTTCTTCGCAATATTCGTGAAATCGTCGTGCTGGCGTGTTCTCAAACTCAAGTATTAGCTCAACTGCCGCCCGTGCTAAAACGAAGGCAAGCGCAACGGGTTGCGAATTCCGGTCTGTCAAGACTGTGAAGCGATGTCGCAGGACGTCGACGGGCGAGTGGTTGACCGAACCGCCTAACTTTCTTCCGGTGAACTCCTCAATGACGCCCGCCCACAGCCTTGATGACACACCTGGGATAAGGCGATTTAAAATGGTGCTGCTGGATTCGATGTAGTCACCTGTGTTGCTAACTACGCTACAGAGAATCGTTGACAAATGGATGAAATCGGAGAAGGTGACGTTCACTCCCATCGTTGATATCACTTCCTCGAGGACGTCACTATACAGAGTTTTGGTTTTCTCCGAAAAGGAGTACAGCGCACATGATTCGTGGGGATCGGCGACCAAGAAGAAAGTGGATGGGTGGTCGAGGCCGTACGCTCGATTGGCGTTACGCGAAATAGTGGTATACTGAAGCACTGCGCCACCCGGCCGACCAAGGTGTACCGAAGGGTCAGTATGAACGCCGTACACAAGATTAAGCTTCACCATCAGCACGAACATACGTAGCGGCGTCACTGAGTCTGGTTCCACGTAGAGCATCTCGAAAACTGCCCGAGCAGCACTCTTTACGGCACCTCCGGAGTCCCAGCGAACTGTGAGACAGGCCTTGTGGTAGTTCAACAAGGCACGGCCCGCGTCGCTCTGCGACAGGCCAGGAATTATTCTGTCCGCTAGCGGACGCTCGAAGTCTTCCTTCAAGGACGGGCGGTAGTTGTAGCAGGCGTACTGATAGAAGTCTGCGCATGGATTGAGGGTCATGTTTGCCATGGTCCAGATCATCTGCAGCAGGGTTCTCATGACTCCCACCTTGTCATGGTCTTTGCGGACGGCGCCCATGCAGGAGGCGCTTGAATAGCAAAGTGCGAGGCTCACTCCCAAGCCGGCGACTGCCGCAGCGAACGCAGCGCTGAACAAAAGCGCGGCGCCCCACTTGTCGTCGGTCAGCCTGCTCGGTGTGCCGAGCGATTGGACGGCTGTCCTCTCCGACGATCGCCGCCAACTGCTACGGATGCTCGATGAACGACCGCTCCGAGGTGCAAAGTGCCGCAGTCCGAGCCAAGGAGAGCGCGGCATCCTTGAGCGAAAGAAAGCGTTCTGTTCGCTTGGACTGTAAAGCTGGCGAAGCGATCTGAAAACGCAGCTGGTTACTTCTTTTTCAATCTTCTCCCTCTTCTTCTTCGGATGATGATAATGATAATATATTTTAGCACCGGCCCACTCTTAGCCAATCCGCTTGAGTGGGCAGATGCCACTACGTACCCACAACAGGGAATGGCCAAGAAAAACGGGGGCAGCAGAGCGAGAAATTAAACGGGAAAATCATCATAGTATATAGAGAATTGGAACGTTGCACAAATATTTATTTAAAATAAATAGGTAGATAAATAAATAAATAAGAAATTAAATAAATAATTTAGTAAATAAATAAATAAATAAATAAATAAATAACCACAGCAGTGAGTTTACCATAGAAAAAAAAAGCAAATTCGCAGAGAACATCTGACAGCTTTGTTTTTCCCGCTAGCCTTTAGGCGTTCGCTTTTAGGTGTTCGCTAGCAGCTTTAAACCTCGCAAAATAGGCATCTATGCATCGTATATTTTTGCACCCTCGTTAATTGTAGTGAAACTGTCACTTCAGACGTTATGGTAAATATTAAATCGTTTGTATCTATGTACAATTATTTCGCAACCTGACTGCTTGTGGAAACAAAAAATGGGAAAGAAAGTAAACGAACACTGATCAGCAGATGATCATACCCTTTGAAAGACAATTTAATAAGACCTCGAGAATGTTAGCCTGGTAAGACACCTTGCATGCTACCTGAAATGTTCAGGGAGAAGGATGAAAAAAAAACTAAGAGAAGAATATTACTAAATGAACAGAAGGAAGCGCACATTTATAAATGGCACTATCTCCGAGATCGGCCCACGAAAGGGGCTAGAAACATACCCGATACGGAAGAGTGGAGGCAACTCGCCAAGAAAGACAGTCTTAAAAAAGACATTCATGTAGAAAAATTTGGCAGCGACAACTCCATTTGGGGTGGAGCGATACGTAAAGCGAAGCATTACGGAGTTGTAGATGTTGCGTACTCAAACGCGTTCGTGTACCCTGAAGCGCCACGCCCGCCCTGCGTTCTTTTGTGCTCCCTTGGGGTTGTTTTGTAAGCCGGGCGGTCGGCGTCCCCTAATTTTGCGCACGAAAAATCTACAACTCTATATTGTTGCTTGGTAGTAGAAGGGCACTCTTGCGCTACTAAGCATGCGGTCGCGGGGGTGAAATCTCCGGCCACGGCGGCCGCATTTCGATTGTGGCGAAAGGCAGTAACGCGCGTGTGCCGTGCATTGGGTGCATGTTAAAGAATCCCAGCTGGTCAAAATCAATCCGGAGTCCCCCATTACGTTGGGGCGACTCCACATTCCAGCACCCGCTCAAACAAGGTGAGCACATTTTGCGCCTAGTATAGCACCAATTAAGGAAACCGACATGCTCAGACTAAGTGATGCGCTAATAACAGATATCATGCCTTACGCCTAAATCGATCGCACAAAAACTGGAAGGGATGACGCATGAAACCGAAAAAATCGCCAAGAGAGTGGGTCAGTGAGTAACAAATTTATTGATCGAAGGGGTGAGGTGGTAAGGGAGGCTAAGCTACATAGGCTGCCAGACTGTGCTTCGCGGTGACGTCTTCAGCTCGTGCCAGGACCCGTGTCTAGGGACGGTAGCGGGGCTGCGCCACCCGTTGTCACAGGCCACAACAGCGCCTTTTCTCGTGAAGTTCTAGGTGCACTGCATCTTTATCAATCAATCAATCAATCAATCAATCAATCAATCAATCAATCAATCAATCAATCAATCAATCAATCAATCAATCAATCAATCAATCAATCAATCAATCAATCAATCAATCAATCAATCAATCAATCAAATTAGCTTTTATTTCTCCACTAAATATATGGGGTTGACGGAAAAAAAGCCGCTAACTGCAGCTTGACAAGGCTCCGATCTGTTTCCTGTGAGCTGCTCACTGTAATCCGTAAACTCAAAAACACTGGCCCTGGATTAGATAATTTATACGCGCGCGGTCTTAAATTAGTGGCTCATCTTGTCTGAGACAAACTAACCTACATCGTAAACTTAATTTTCAAAAAAGAAAATGGCGCAGACGCTAAAGACTGCTTATGTGTGGGAATACGAAAGCATTATACTGTTTGTAGACCTTGGAACGTGATGAAAGCGCTCATTTTAAACGCTCATAACGTGGCGCCACGAGCTCCCCCTTGGCTGCGCCGTCACGTGCGCAATGACGCACGCACTATGGCCGTACCTTTAGTACGTCAGCCAGACGGCTTCGACGTGACGCGTGCAATGACTCACGCACTAGGCACATCTTTAGTCAAATTCTTTGCCTCAGTATATCGCGAAATGAAAGCACGCATAGAGCTGAGCTAACAATTCGCATTAGGGAGTATCGTATAATCGTCGGTGAACTTTTTTGACGCGTTTTTACTCTTTGGACCGTCCGCCAGTTTTGGTACCATTCTTTAGTCACGCTGACTACGACGGATTTTCGCATAACATGGGGCACATAATTCTTTCGTATTAATACGCTGTTTTTCCTAGCTTTCTAAAGAAAGCAAAAGTAATTCCTGGTTTTAAGAAGGGCACTGACAGGCAACTCATACCGCCATATTTCTGTTATTTAAATCTTCAGTAATATCACAGAACTTCTTGGTGTGCGTCTAAAATGTTATCTAAATAAGTTTAACATATTAAACAACTCTGAATTCAGATTCAGTTCTGGACGCTCAGCAAGCCAGGCTATTCTTTAAGAGATCTTATTAAAAATACAGTTGATTCTGGAAATATTGTTGGTGCTATATCTTTGGATTTTGGTAAAGGTTTTGGTGCTGTGAACCGTAATATCCTCCATTAACAAACTTGAAGTGTATGGTGTCACTGGTTCTCCAATAAAATTTTAAAATGGTTTTTACTGAACAGGCAACAAATCTTCAGCTGTGGGGGCTGTTTTCCTGGAACAAAAACATTTAACAAACGCGTCCCTCAGGACTCTATTTTAGGTCCGCTACTTTTCGTAATCTATGTTAATGACCTGCTAAATTAACTAATGAATACTCACGTGGTTTTACATGTTGACGCTACTGGTTCATCATTTGATACTTGTATTGCTTATTTAACTCTGAATCTAAATACTGCTTTAAGGCAAGTTGTTCGCTAGTGTTCCGCTAGTCAATCGGTCCTTAGCCCATCTAAGGCTAAGTTTATTGTTTTTCGATCGCCGCAGAAACACATACCTAACACTATATCTGTAATTCTCGAATTACATCGTATCACTATCACTGAATCTGTAGCATTTATTCCTCCACAAAGAGATACAAACCTTAACTGTCATAGCCATATACACACTTAAAATGTGAGACTGCATTAGGCATCAGAGAACTCATAAAAGCCCGGCCATTGTTTTCTCAACATACCCTTTCTTCATTGCATTTTGCTTTTATTCATAGCCACATCAATTATGGGATTGTTGCTTGGGGAAACACGTACAAATCTTACCTTTTACCTACTCAGCACATTCAAAATCAAGCCTTCACCATCATCACTAGGACTTCCAACTACTTGAGTGTAAACTCCTTACGCTGTGACAACATGGTTTCTACAGCGAAGCTGTGTACATCTACCCCAAATGCATTTGTTATGTCTGTGAAAAAAAAAAAAAAACTCAACCAATCACAATGGGAAGCTCGCGCCGCTGGGTTCCTTGCAGCACCAACAGATGACGGAAGTGTTTTAGGAAAGCCACCAAGGAAGCGGTTAAGAAATGTGGAGAGGCTCTCTGTCAGGGTGTTGTTCGATACTATCGGGCGCCCTGGGATATCAGCAGCGTATAAGTCAGTGAGTGGAATTTTATGAATTCTTGAAAGGAGCTCGAAGCGCCTTGCAGTTTGTTGTTGCTTGGTTTGAGAAATTTGAATTCTGACGGTGTTCATCCACCAAAAGTGGTTTCAGCTAGTTGGTAAATGTCAGTGTGTACGGTAATGTCAAATCGTTGTCTAGCTTACGGTAATGTTCAGGGCTGTTTGGCTCTCTGGGAGCCTCGTGCTAGTACTTATTATATTTCCACCTTTAACTCCTTCCTTAATGACAATGTAGTTCCGGCAACCAAGATTTGAAATGCTACGAATCTCTGAGGAAGTTATGTTTTTAGGTCGCTTAGCTGCCTCGCATTGTATTATAACTTCTTTAGTGACTGTTTTAAGATATGGGTCGAGTTATAAGGCTTGTTCTGGTTCAGGAGTCCAAGTGGATTGGGCTCCTGGTGATGTCGTCTCGGTGTCTGGTGTGTTGTTATCTGCGAAAGAATGTCTCATACGCATTCGTCGGGAAAATTTCGAAAGGTGCTTGTGAAGCTCGAATTCACTTATTGTGTTGTTCGTGGGACAGGAGCTTAGGCGCCTGCTAAGTACGCCTATTTCTTCCGTACTTTATGTTTTTAACATGTGTACAACATTAGGCTGGTTTAATTTTGTGGAGAGACTTCAGCCACGTCTGGCATTTGTTGCTTCGCGCTCCTTGTTGGCGTGAGGTGGCTGTTTGCATGGAAGGTTGTATGGAAGGACAAGAAGGGAAACACACACCAGGGCTAGTGTGTGTTCCCGTTCTTGTCCTTCGTCTTTTCGCGGTTTCCTTGTCGAGTATGCATCGACTAGCCCAAGCCGCCACGGTGCTGTATTGTGTGTATTACGTCGTTCATAGACTCGATAGTTTCCGTGGCGCTCTGCGTGTTGAAGTTGTTTGTGCCTACATTAATAATGGTGTGTAGTGTCCACTGGCGTATTAAACTAGTGGGAGAATATCTTATGTTTACGCCCCATGCAGATGTCTTATGTACGGCGCGTATGGGCCTGTTGGGAAGTGTTTCTTCAGATAACTTTATTGGTAATTTCCCCTTTTCTTGTCAAAGATTAAAGTAGCTGCGGCGTGCTCAAGAATTTAAGAGTTCAGGCTCCCACAATCAGGTATAAAGTTAGTACAAAGTTTTATTTGGGCAACATAAATACAAGGTTTGCCCGCAAGGTAAGGCAAAAGGAGGGCGTAAACCTCCTGACTAAGGCCTTTACCTCGCTGGAGCAGCAGCAGTAGCTGTCAACTGATAACAAAGTACAACTAATAAGACAAAACTTCGAAACTATTTACAGCAAAATTTTAAACACAATGAAAAGTATCAACCGTTTGCCAAATAGCGAGTAACTAAATAAATACAGCACAGGAAAAATAAGAACATTCTGTTATTAACGAAAGTTATACATTCAGAATAGAACTTTAATAACATTACTATTGATATTAAACAAAGAAACTTTATTAACATTCGTTAAACACACTGTGATCAGAAAATATTATGTTTTGTATTGCATGTTTAAATTTGTGAATTGTTCTAGAATTTAAAGCTTCGTCAACAATGTTAGGGTACATATTACATAAAGAAATGGTTTCATATTCGATCGTTTGCGTGCCATATTTTGTCCTTGGTTTCTTTATTACTATTGATGTGTGACGTAGGTTGTATCCTGTGTCTCTACTCAGGTAAAGAGTTGAAAATAGTTCCCTGTTGCTGGAGATCTCCTTAAATAGCCGTATGCAGATCTTTGTTTTCTAAGAGTCTCTAATATTAGTAATGTTGTAGCGCATCATTAGTATAGAAGATCCTATGTATTGTTTCGAGAAGTTCAGCAACCGGACAGCTCGCCGTTGCAAAACTGCCAATTTTTCTATATCTGTTTTATTACCGTTTCCCCATACTAAGAGGCAGTAGCTAAGATGCGAGTGCACAAACGAAAAGTACAATTGTATGAGAAGCCTGATAGGCACAAAGCATCGGATCCGTTGTAGCAAGCCAACAGATCGTGCAACCTTAGTGCGTACCTTATTTATGTGCTCTGTCCAGCTTAGGTTTTTGTGAAATGTGACACCCAGAAACGAATGGCTTGAGACATGTTCAAGTTGCGATCCAGAATAAAAAAGCTTTACGTCGTAATCTGTTTGCTTATTCTTGGAATAAAAAACTGTAAATTTCGTTTTTTTTTTGCATTTAAGTCAAGCTTATTTAAATAGAGCCACTCGCTAAGTTCTTGTAACCAATGGGTTGCGGTAACTTCTAGTTCGTGAATGTCTGCTACGGAAAAAAAGACATTGGTGTCATCAGCGTACAGTATGATTTCCTCTGTCAATGGAATGTTAGTTAGGTCATTTATGTAAATAATAAATAATAATGGCCCTAAAATGGAGCCTTGTGGTACCCCATATTTAATCATGCTCTTTTCAGAACTGTACTCTTTCAAGGAAGTGTACTGAAATCTAGATTCAAGGTAGCTATGCATAAGTTCTAATGCTATGCCTCTAATGCCATAAACTTGGAGTTTCTCTAGTAATATATTATGTTTTATGCTATCAAAAGCCTTGCGAAAGTCTAGGAATATACCAATGGTAAAGTTTTTTTTCTTCGATGTTATTTATAATTGTATCTCGGACTCTTAATAATGCCATTTCGGTCGATTTATTCTTCTGAAAACCATATTGCTTATCCGAGATAACGCCTTTATCCAGAAAAAAACTATTTAGACGCTTATATATGATACGTTCAGCCACTTTGGAAAATACCGGCAATACCGAAATTGGTCTATAATTATTCAAGTCATTGTGTTTTCCACCCTTAAAGATTACAGCGACACGAGCTATTTTCATTGTTCTAGGAAAAATTCCACTTGATAATATACTGTTGCAAATGTGTACCATGGGGCCACAGATTATGTGAGCAACTGCTTTAATAGGCTGGGCTTTAATGTCATCCTCGCCAGCAGCTGATTTGCTACTCAAGGAATTAAGAACAGAAAAAATCTCAGTTTCAGACGTAGGCGTAAGAAATATAGTCTCGTTGACGCGATGTTTTATATGAGTTAGAATATTACGTTCAGTGCAAAAAGCAGATGTAGAAGTTGAAGCACCGGCATTAACAAAATGATTATTAAATAAATTAGCTGCATCGTTACCATAGTACGTGTCCCCATTTACAACAATTTCGTGTGGCACATTCGGTGAAGATGACCCTATTAGTTCGCGGTATATGTTCCACGTTTTATGACCATGACTCATAGAGGCTTCAAATCTATGCGCGTAATACTGCAATTTAGCTTTCTTGAGATCACTGCTCAGCTTGTTTCTAACTTGTTTAAACTCTTTAAGCATGTCAGGGTCGCGAGTCTTTAAGAAGTTATTGAATAATTTGTCTTTGTGTTGTATGCGCTTGCATAGTTGTTGATTTACCCATTCCTTTCTAGCTTTTTTATGCTTGACGACAGGCACGGAGGGAAATGCTACATTGTATACTTGTTTCACTTTGGATACAAATGCATCATAAGATGCTGTAGGATTTTCTTCAGCATAAACATCAGACCAATTTACACTGGAAAGTAAAGTTTGAAATATCCCTGTAGTGCGATTATTTATGACCCGCTTGAAGTAATGTTTGTTATCTGTGCGCACACGAAACAGCAATGCGACAAAAAACGGCAGATGATCACTTATGCCCGAACTGAGCACTCCAGAACATGTCTCATCTTTTGCGATAGAAGTAAAACATAAATCAATCAATCTTCTTGAGTTCAAAGTTATCCGCGTAGGAAGTTCAATAAGGTTTTCACAGCCATTTGCTAGCATAGTTTCAATAAGTTGGATCCTGTCATTATTTTTTGAAAATAAGTCAACGTTGAAGTCACCAACGATTACCGATTGTAATTTCTTCGTGCTAGCAAGTTCAAGTACCGAATCCATATAATGAAGCAGTTTCGTTAGAACACCTTGAGGTGGGCGGTAGACAGCAACAATCATAATATTTCGAGAAACTACTGCGACACATTCAAAATCATCAGTCACACATGTAAATTCAGCCAAGATTTCGCAACAATGAAATTCACGAATATAAAGAGATACACCACCACCTCGTTTTCTTGAACGATAAATTGAAACGTGCTTGTAGCCCGGGAAATGTATGACGTCATACTCGCTCGCATACCAAGTTTCCGAAAAAGCTAAGAAATCAAAACAGCAGTTCAGCTGAGATAGGTATGTCTCAATATCAACCTGTTTGTTTCTTAAGGTTATGCTTAAGTTATGCTTTGTCCGCGCAACCTTGAGCGATCGGAAAGCGCGTTTCCCCCTTTTGGCCGGCGGAGAAGGGAGGCTTCGTTCCGGCCGCGAAGCTCTCCACATCTCTGTAAGGTGCCTTGTGGATGTCTCGTGCTGAAGATGCCCTCTCGGTGAGCAACTGACCACGGCGGCGGTCAGATCTGTGACGCTGCAGAGGGTGCTAAGAATACCTGGCTCCGGACAGGCCGCCATTGGAATCTGAACCTGGCAACGTTTAACGTTAGAACGCTATCTAGTGAGGCGAGTCTAGCAGTGTTATTGGAGGAATTAGAGGGTAGTAAATGGGATATAATAGGGCTCAGTGAGGTTAGGAGGACAAAAGAAGCATATACAGTGCTAAAAAGCGGGCATGTACTGTGTTACCGGGGCTTAGCGGAGAGACGAGAACTAGGAGTCGGATTCCTGATTAATAAGGAAATAGCTGGTAACATACAGGAATTCTATAGCATTAACGAGAGGGTGGCATGTCTTGTTGTGAAACTTAATAAGAGGTACAAAATGAAGGTTGTACAGGTCTACGCTCCTACATCTAGTCATGATGACCAGGAAGTCGAAAGCTTTTATGAAGACGTAGAATCGGCGATGAGTAAAGTCAAAACAAAATACACTATACTGATGGGCGACTTCAATGCCAGGGTAGGCAAGAAGCAGGCTGGAGACAAGTCAGTGGGGGAATATGGCATAGGCTCTAGGAATAGCAGAGGAGAATTATTAGTAGAGTTTGCAGAACAGAATAATATGCGGATAATGAATACCTTTTTCCGCAAGCGGGTTAGCCGAAAGTGGACGTGGAGGAGCCCGAATGGTGAGACTAGAAATGAAATCGACTTCATACTCTGCGCGAACCCTGGCATCATTCAAGATGTAGACGTGCTCGGCAAGGTACGCTGCAGTGACCACAGGATGGTAAGAACTCGAATTAGCCTAGACTTTAGGAGGGAACGAAAGAAACTGGTACACAAGAAGCCAATCAATGAGTTAGCGGTAAGAGGGAAACTAGAGGAATTCCGGATCAAACTACAGAACAGGTATTAGGCTTTAACTCAGGAAGAGGACCTTTGTGTTGAAGCAATGAACGACAACCTCATGGGCATCATTAAGGAGTGCGCAATAGAAGTTGGTGGTAACGCCGTTAGACAGGAAACCAGTAAGCTATCGCAGGAGACGAAAGATCTGATCAAGAAGCGCCAATGTATGAAAGCCTCTAATCCTACAGCTAGAATAGAACTGGCAGAACTTTCTAAGTTAATCAACAAGCGTAAGACAGCGGACATCAGGAACTATAATATGGATAGAATTGAACAGGCTCTCAGGAACGGAGGAAGCCTAAAAACAGTGAAGAAGAAACTTGGAATAGGCAAGAATCAGATGTGTGCGTTAAGAGACAAAGCCGGCAATATCGTTACTAATATGGATGAGATAGTTCAAGTGGCTGAGGAGTTCTATAGAGATTTATACAGTACCAGTGGCACCCACGACGATAGTGGAAGAGAGAATAGCCTAGAGGAATTCGAAATCCCACAGGTAACGCCAGAAGAAGTAAAGAAAGCCTTAGGAGCTATGCAAAGGGGGAAGGCAGCTGGGGAGGATCAGGTAACAGCAGATTTGTTGAAGGATGGTGGTCAGATTGTTCTAGAGAAACTGGCCACCCTGTATACGGAATGCCTCATAACCTCGAGCGTACCGGAATCTTGGAAGAACGCTAACATAATCCTAATCCATAAGAAAGGGGACGCCAAAGACTTGAAAAATTATAGACCGATCAGCTTACCGTCCGTTGCCTACAAAGTATTTACTAAGGTAATCGCAAATAGAATCAGGAACACCTTAGACTTCTGTCAACCAAAGGACCAGGCAGGATTCCGTAAAGGCTACTCAACAATAGACCATATTCACACTATCAATCAAGTGATAGAGAAATGTGCAGAATATAACCAACCCTTATATATAGCTTTCATTGATTACGAGAAAGCGTTTGATTCAGTCGAAACCTCAGCAGTCATGGAGGCATTACGGAATCAGGGTGTAGAGGAGCCATATGTAAAAATACTGGAAGATATCTATAGCGGCTCCACAGCCACCGTAGTCCTGCACAAAGAAAGCAACAAAATCCCTATAAAGAAAGGCGTCAGACAGGGAGATACGATATCTCCAATGCTATTCACAGCATGTTTACAGGAGGTATTCAGAGGCCTGGAGTGGGAAGAATTGGGGATAAAAGTTGATGGAGAATACCTTAGCAACTTGCGATTCGCTGATGATATTGCCTTGCTTAGTAACTCAGGAGACCAATTGCAATGCATGCTCACTGACCTGGAGAGGCAAAGCAGAAGGGTGGGTCTGAAAATTAATCTGCAGAAAACTAAAGTATTGTTTAACAGTCTCGGAAGAGAACAGCAGTTTACGATAGGTAGCGAAACACTGGAAGTGGTAAGGGAATACATCTACTTAGGGCAGGTAGTGACCACGGATCCGGATCATGAGACTGAAATAACCAGAAGAATAAGAATGGGTTGGGGTGCGTTTGGCAGGCATTCTCAAATCATGAACAGTAGGTTGCCACTATCCCTCAAAAGGAAAGTGTACAACAGCTGTGTGTTACCAGTACTCACATATGGGGCAGAAACCTGGAGGCTTACGAAAAGGGTTCTGCTGAAATTGAGGACGACGCAACGAGCTATGGAAAGAAGAATGATGGGTGTAACGCTAAGGGATAAGAAAAGAGCAGATTGGGTGAGGCAACAAACGCGGGTAAACGACATCTTAGTTGAAATCAAGAAAAAGAAATGGGCATGGGCCGGACATGTAATGAGGAGGGAAGATAACCGATGGTCACTAAGAGCTACGGACTGGATTCCAAGGGAAGGGAAGCGTAGCAGGGGGCGGCAGAAAGTTAGGTGGGCAGATGACATTAAGACGTTTGCAGGGACAACATGGCCACAATTAGTACATGACCGGGGTAGTTGGAGAAGTATGGGAGAGGCCTTTGCCCTGCAGTGGGCGTAACTAGGCTGATGATGATGATGATGATGATGATGATGATGATGAAACAGTTGAAGCCCGTTTTCATGGAAGCAAGTATTTTTCATTACTAAACTGTTGAAGGACGTAACACTGTGATAAGGTTCCATGTTTGTGGTAGTTTGTGGTCTTTGATCCTTATACGATTTTGCTTAGATCGCTTTCTATGGCGAGCCTTATCGCTCGAGCATTCGGCTGCTTGCGTACAAAGATAGTTCCTTGTGAACTGCAAACGAATTGATAGTTCAATTCTCTTGCCTTGTTTTTTGCAAGCCAAAGCAACCGCTTGTTTGTTGCAGTCAAGTTATCAAAAAATTTAATGCCCTGCGTTTCGTTCCTGAGGATTTTTTTCTTTTCGAACCATGTAGTCTTCAGTGTTCTGCTAGCAAAACGAACGAGAACGACAGGGTCCCTGTTTTCTTTTGCGCGTATAGACGGTGCATTCCGTCAATATCTTTTTCAGATAGTGGCGGGAGGTCAAGCTGTGTAGCAATCTTATTTATTTCAGTTAACAGATTCTCGCCATCTTGTTGAGGCAAGCCATGAATTTCCATGTTCTGTTTTCGGCTGTACTGCTCTAGAGCATTTATTTCTTCCTTTAACTTTGAGAGCATTGTTGTGTCTTGCGACTGCTCAACGGTCTCCATTCGATGGCGCAATTCACTGATACCATGTTCCTGCCGCTTTAGAGCATCTTTCAAGTTATCGTAAGTATCAGACAAATGTTGTACTGACCTTTCTATGCTCTGCACAGTGTCTTGTAAGCCTATCAACTTATCTAATTTTGCTTCTAGGGATTGCACGTGCGACAGTTTTTTGTTTATTTCAGCAAGATCAGTTTGAAGGCTCGTAGATTGGTCCGCTGTGTCGGTGTTCACTACAGCAACTTTACATGTAGGGCATCTAAGTGACTTCTTCGTGGCATCCTTCATCATCCTAAAGGACCTAACAGTGATGCCGCTATATCTCCCGACGTGAAAGTGACCAGTGCAATCGACGCATTGTATGACGACATCATCATGACTAAACACGGAGTGACAGAACGAACATGCCTCTGCAGTCATTATTACTCGAGGGCAAAACTATACATGTGACAATAGTCGAAACAGCACTCAAAGCAGCAGCAGCAGCGGAAGTGGCAGAAAAAAAAATGAATACAATACAATATTTCAAACAAGTTCCAGTAACCTCCCAAATTTCAGTTGTGATTTTAGACGCGATTCCGTCAACCACGCCAACCGCCACTGCTGCCGCCCAAAGAAGGCACACCGGGACCCTCATCAGGAAGTACAAAGAATTAGTACATTAAAAGCAGCATAACAAGCAATAATGAAAATAACAAAGGAAGCAATCCAAAGGGCAATAATTACCATGGATTGTAATCTTGTAGGTAAAAACATAATCAACAAAAGTTCTAATATGACAGTACAATTAATACGCATAATACATTATAAGACCCAACACAAATAAATAGGCAAATAAATAAATAGATAAATAACAAATAAATAAATAACTAAATATATAAATGCGACAGGCTGATGAAGGAGACGTTTAGGACTAGTCCGAAAAATATTAAATTACAGGGTTCTACGTGCCAAAATCACGATCTGATTATGAGGCATGCTGTAGTGGGGGAATAATTCGGACCACCTGAGGTTCTTTAGCGTGAACCTAAATCTATGTGCAAGGGTTAATAAAGGGAAAATCAGACATCCACCCGTTCGCAGCAGTTGCTACAAAGGAACCCATACGGGTTCCTCGAAAGAAAAGCCTCGCAGTTGACGAAGAATTCGTCCTGGTGCTAGACTCGAACACGGGACCACCGCCTTTTCGGGGCAGCCGCTCTACTATCTGAGCTAACCAGGCAGCAAGCAGATGGCAGGGCGAAGTCGAACTTGTCCACAACTCGAAGCTAACCGCCGCGCGTATAGAAGATGAGCGGCCGCCTAGTCGACTGTGAATAAGCAGTTTTGCTGTAATTGATAGGCGTTTAGAGGCTCACACGCGCTTCCATAAAGCGAGTGCAGAATCTCCAAAAAGTGGCTACGGTACCCCCATTGCCCCGTGTTCAGATTGAGGTCGTTAGAATCTGCTAGCGAAAACTACCGTTATTTTTGCGCCCAGCAATATACGTGCCAAGAAACTGTAACTGTTGTTGCACCTCAGGGCGGTCCCTCCGTTAGCAACCAGTTTGTTGCATTTGTAGGCGATCCCACTGCAAGTGACCTGTCTCTCGAAGCTCCGCCGACATTACTTATTGGGTAGCGTGGCGCTGTCGGCGAGCTGCAGGCATCCGGTAGACCATGGCGACCGAGCAAGGGCGAGACGATTTGCTAGTGCGAAACTTGCACTGTTTTTTCAAAGGTAGTTGAAAGAAAATAAGAAGAGGATGAAGTATCACGTATGAAGTATAAAGTACATTTCGGAGCCCCTTAAATAGGCTCTCTACAATCGTGTGGGCGGGATCTTGCTTTCGTCGATGACACGTGACAGGCACAGAGAGAAGGCCCCTCCTCTTGCAATACCAGGCACGGGAAGGAGAAGTCGATCCTCTTTTCGACGAATTCGGTGAGTGCGTCGGGTGAGTGCGTGTCTCTTCGTCTAATCCGGGGAGAGCGTCGGGTGAGTGCGTCGGGTGAGTGCGTCTCTCTTCGACGAATCCGGGGGAAGCGTCGGGTGAGTGACCTCTCCGGTAGCGTGGGGATGACGCATCAACCACGGGCCCCGACCATGAGAGGGGCAGGGGATGACGTAGCACCCACGGGCCCCTTGGCGTCCGGCCATACCTAACACTGTGTTCTTTAGCCGTCTCACAGCCTGTGAAATTCACAGCATGATTAGCTACTTAATACAGCTATGGCTAATGTCGCTTACCTTGTCGCATCTGAGCTAAAGTGTTCGACCAGCTTGAACGGAAAATTTTCGAACATTGGCAATTGCCGAATAAGCTGTTTAAGTGATGTGGCTAATTTAATCTGAGCTTATGGCCTGAAAGTCTAGGCTATGTGAAATCGAAATAAATGGCTACTCAATCAGCTAAGACACGCCATTCATCGTTTTGTACTTAATCATATTTGCAGCAATCGAAGAGACGCCTCTGTTAACGTCAGAAGCAGTAAGTAATCAAAATGGCCTAGCGCAGCTCAGCTAAGATTGCAGATATACAACAAAGATGATCTTCTTTCTCACTTCCATAGTGCTTTGTTTTGTTTATGTCAAGTCATCCGACACATTCTTTATATTTGCGGCGAGCTACCTATCTGCAACATTAAATAATTTTTAAGGACACCAAACATCGCCACACATCCGTAAGCGTTTCGCCGCGATTTGCTGTAGATTTACGTATTTGAGACATTTTTCACCTTTGTTAAAATATATGTGCAAGCCCTACTGCCGAGACACCTAGAGCTCCTTGCGTTTTGGGGAAACCTGTTGCAAAGGAGTAATTTCACTCATCTGCGAGCCAAATGCGACGGCAAACTTACATTTAGAGTATATGGAGCGCATTTAATACTCTTAACGTAAGGCGTAAGCGGTCGTTGCCACGCTCGTTGAGAGTTATAACTATGTGACTTGTACAACCTGTGCTGCCGCCCTCTAATTTCGGGTTCCATCTGCTGAAATCGGAGGCAACATAAAAATTTTTGACGCTAAAACGTCGCATTCCCGGAAGTGCTTTGATTTTCTGCCAGTCATCTGTAACAGAAGCCGCGACGCCATAGGAGCTTCTAAATCCACTAAGATCGAATTTATCTGCCTTATTTGTTGATTTAGGTGCTCCAGTGTTTCGATCTCACACTTGCACCCGTTTCGTTTTTTCTACTTCATCTACGTCAACTCTGGTCTATCGTTTTCGGTGAGCAACAATAACCGACCACTTCCGTGACCGTGCAAAAACGAAGGTGACAACAGCAATAGTTGATACTTCTACTCATCATCAGCCTTGTTACGCCCACTGCAGGGCAAAGGCGTCTCCAATACTTCTCCAACTACCCCAGTCATGTACTAATTGTGGCCATGTCGTCCCTGCAAACTTCTTAATCTCATCCGCCCACCTAACTTTCTGCCGCCCACTGCTACGCTTCCCTTCCCTTGGAATCCAGTCCGTAACCCTTAATGATCATCGGCTATCTTCCCTAGTCATTACATGTGCTGCCCATTTCTTTTTCTTGATTTCGAGTAGTTGTATTCATATAGGAGGTTGTGGCCAAGTACTGCACCAGGGTAGCCAACCCTGCTCTGGTGAGGGAGTGCGTTAGCGGTCACCGGTGTCAGGCCGCACTCCAGGCCTGTTTATGCAATTTTATCAGCACGCAGATTTCTTTTTATCCGGTGGAAAATTGCGCGGCACCGGGATTCGAACCATGGTCCTTTTGCACAAGAGGCGGGTGCCTGCGCCACCGCTGCATGCTCTACTACTACTACTACTACTACTACTACTACTACTACTACTACTACTACTACTACTACTACTACTACTACTATTCTACTACTACTACTATAATTATAATTATAATTATAATTATTTATTTTTAGTATTATTATTACAGCGAAGCCGCTAGCCTCTCACTGGTCGGCATTTTTCGTGTCCGTCCAAGAGCAGAAATTATCGTCATCAGCAATGACTCATCCCCCTCGTAATGCAGAGGCTAGAAGCACTCAGCAAAGTGAAGCGAACAGTGCATCAATTCTTTGGAATCACGCATTCAACGCACAGGGCAGCGTACATTTAAATAAAGAACAAGCTCAAAGCAAGCATCTATCATCAGCAGCAATGGCTCATACACCCGTAAGCAAGCAAAAATGCAATGGCTCATACCCCCGTAAGGCAGAGGCTACATACGCTCAGCAAAGTGAAGAGAAAAATGTGCACATTTATTTATTTATTTATTTACAATACCCCTAAAGGCCCTCGAAGGAAGGTATTACATAGGGGGGGGGGGGGGGGGGGGGGCTACAAGAAAAGCAAGTGTACATTCAGGTACAGCATACATAAAAAGAAAAACATTTACAAGACGTTTTTTTGTTTTCGTTCAACAAGTCAGTGTAGTCAACAAAGGAACCAAAAAAAAAAAAAAAAAAACGTTACATAAAAACGTCAGGAGCAAGCAGCAAATCACAAAGCATAAAAATTATCAGGGAAACACACTTAATAAGGAAACACAACATTTTAGCAGCTTCTCACAGTAGTGCAAATTGTTTCCTTAAATTTGACTATGTCAGTTTCCATGGCTATGTATGAGGGTAAATCGTTCCAATCGATGATAGTGCGTGGTACGAAGGATTGAGCGAAAGTTAATGACCGACACAAAATGCGTTTCACTTTGTTAGGGTGATCGCGGCGAGGAAAGATAATCGGCGGTGACTGAAAGAAATCACCACGAAGTGAGGAATGGTGGAAAATTTTATGAAATAGTGATAAGCGGGAATGTTTTCGACGAAGGCTCAAGGATTGCAAACCGGCACGATTTTTAAAGATGTAACGCTGGTGAATGTAGAATAATCTGAAAAAATAAATCGAGCAGCACGGTTCTGCAGGGCTTCAAGGTTAGAGGCTAGATATACCTGATGGGGATCCCAAATTGCCGCAGCATATTCAATTTTCGAGCGAATGATTGTGGTATACGCCTGTTTTCGTACGAGTGGTGGCGCTTGTTTGAGGGTTCGTTTAAGTATTCCAAGAGTACGGTTAGCAGCTGCCAGGGTTAAATTTATATGGTGATGCCACGTTAGGTCAGACTGGAAATGAAGGCCAAGATATTTGTAGGAAGTGGAAGACTCAATCGTGCTGTTATTAATGAAGTAAGTGTTATCAATTCGAGACTTTCGGCCGTTAAATGTCATGAACTTGGTTTTGAGATATTAAGCGACATTAGCCATTTGGAGCACCATAAGGCAATTGCATCAAGGTCAGATTGCAAGCATTGGCGATCGATATCAGAAGAAATTGTGCGGTAAATTACGACATCATCGGCAAAGAGACGAACCTGGGACGTTACGCAAGAAGGAAGATCGTTAATATATATTAAGAAAAGTAAAGGACCTAGCACGCTGCCCTGGGGGACACCGGAAGTAACGTGGGCAAAAGAAGAATTGTAGTTGTTAGCGGAAGTGTACTGGTGCCTGGAGGAAAGAAAATCATTAACCCATGCGAGGACGTTAGGGTGTATGTTTAGGCATGCAAGTTTGAGAAGTAATCTGTGGTGCGGAACGCAATCAGAAGCTTTGGAGAAATCAAGGAAAACTGCATCTACTTGTAAACCCGCGTCAATGGATGAGTGTAAGTCATGAACAAACCCTGCAAGTTGTGTTTCACAAGAGTAGCCCTTGCGGAAACCGTGTTGATACTGGTATATTATGTTGTGGCTTTCTAAGTATTTGGCAGTTTGGGAGTGAATGACGTGTTCCATGACCTTGCATATGGTACTTGTTAGCGAAATAGGTCTGTAGTTGCATGGTGAAGAACGGTCGCCTGACTTGAAAAAGGGTGCTACCTTGGCTATTCGCCAATCATCGGGGATAGTGCCTGTCGCGAGAGATTGTGAAAAAAGGGTCGTCAGAATACTACAGATGCGATGGCGTGTATTTTTCAGTATAGTGTTATTGATACCATTATGATCACATGTAGAAGAAATTTTCAGTTTACTTAAAAGGGAAAATATGCCCGCTTCGGTTACACCAATTTCTGGCATGTCAATGTCAGATATACAATCCTTCATAGGTGCGGTAGTAATGTCCTCGCAGGTAAAAACAGTCGTGAATGTCTCATTTAGAAGTTCTGCGCATTGTGATTCCGGAAGTGAAATGTTGTTGCTATCATGAAGAGTGATACCAGGATGTTGTTTGGGATTCACGATGCGCCAGAATCTTCGAGGGTTATTTTTAAGCATAGATGTTAGGTTATGGCAAAAGAAATGACGGCGTGTGGTTTTAAGTAATGTTTGGTATTCTTTATCGCAGGCTTTGTAACGCAGCCAAGAAACCGACGTAACGTTTTTATCGGCCTGTCTGTAGAGTCGCTTTTTTTTATTGTTTAAACGCCGAAGCTGCTGCGTGAACCAGGGAGTAGTACGGTTGCTTTTTATTGTAATGGTAGGTATGAATTTTTCTATTAGTTCTTTGAGGGAGTTTTTAAACAGAAGCCAATTTTCTTCAACCGTGAATGATAGGTGCCTGTCAATAAAGTGCTCTGAAAAATTCAATAATTCGGAATTCATATTAGCAAAGTTGGCTCTGTTGTAGCATCTGATTTTTTTGTTGGTGGCTTGTCGTGTGTTAAACGGGCGTGTGAGGTTGCCGGTGATAATGGCGTGGTCAGAAAGGCCATCTAAGTGGGTGATATCAGAGCAAAGGTCAGGATTGTTTGTAAGGATGAAGTCGAGAATATTTGCAGAGGTTGCCGAGTGCCGCGTAGGTTGATCTATTACTTGTGTTAGCGAGCGGTCAAGGCAAGTGGTAAGAAATTCGTTCGCTTCGGTATCTTTGCACATAACTGTGAGCGTTGACCAGTCTATTGAAGGAAAGTTGAAGTCGCCGAAGATAATTAATACCGAGCTGGGAAATCGGATTACCACATCATCCAAAACTCTGCGAAATTCGCTCGCAAACGTGCACGTCATATCAGGAGGGCGATAAAATACACCGATAACAAAGGACGTCGGGCCACACTTGAGGGAAACTAACACGCATTCAAGAAAGGAATTAACAGCAACGGGAACGGCCACTACATCATGTTTTATGGCAATAAGAACACCGCCTCCCTTTCGATGAAGCCTGTCAGTACGAAAAAAAATTATATTCTGTACCGCTGACCAAGATACAGTTGTCAGGAACAGTATCATTCAGCCAGGTTTCGGTAAGAGCGATTTTCATTGAAATCAATAACGACATTCATTGAAATCAATAACGTAACACACAGAACAGCATACATTTCAATAAAGAACAAGCTCAAACAAGCATCTGAACCATAAATAAAGCATTGCATACACGGCCCAGCAGTCGTAGTGGTGGTTTTGCAACAGCTTCACTGGATGTCCACTTTCGCAGGACCGGTATGGCGAGCCAATTTTTTTATTATTGTAAAGGAAGAAGAACAACAATGAAAACTTTAGGTCAGATCCAACGCAGTGTTTGAGTATGTGATGCGAATGTTCCTTTGTTTTTATAGAAAAGTTGTTATTTGGTAAATATGGGGCATGGCTGTCGATTTGATGCAGATTGACGGTGGAATCGACATTCTGTAGCTTCCTTATCGTGATGTTTTTTTTTTACCATAAACCGAATCTCTAAACTCAAATTTCCTAGGCGAATCGGAGGGTACTCTGGGCAAGGCCTTACGTGTACTGAAGGATAGTGTCCCTGTATAATCGCAGGCCTCTTTCTTTCCTCGCGCCACCCACTCCGCCGCTGGCAGAGCGTCATCACGTCATTGACAAGCGACATAAATAGTTCTACTCGATACGCAAAAGCCAAACCATGCGGAAACAACACCGGCTTAACACTTGCTTCAGCTTTTATGCTATCGGCGTCGGCAGAGGCGCGTTCCTACCGTAGTATATCGGTAGTGCATGCTTACTAAGCACGTTCGACGTCTTCGGCCGCAACGGTCTCACGCTATCGTGTGCACTCGAGAAGTACTTACATACGCACCCTCGTCACCGCGCGATATCATATCTGCAGCCTCTCTGAGCACGACGAGATGTCGCGCACAGGGGCTGCACGAATTGAACTGAAAGTGCTGAAAGCGCGGAAGCTGTTTGCTCCGTGCCGTGCGTACGGACCGTTATAGGCTATCCCTTTCATGTCCACCGCGCCTCTACCCGCCATATTAATCTTTGGAGTAAACTTTCTCTGCAGTAGCGTTCACAATGCAACTTTAAAACCCGGTTTAACTACGTCATAGTGCGCAGCCATCGCTTTAAAATCGACCGTCCTTTAACTATTCAGCGCAAACCACCGCACCGCGGCGGGAGCCACCATTGAGCCACCGGGAGCCACCAGTGTTTGTTCTCCGTCACCAGTATTTTCTGGTAATCCTCGGTTTCTTCCGGGGAACACTGCTCCCTGCTCAACGGGAATGGAAGTGGAACCACCCGCACTCCCACCTGATGGAGCAGCGCCCGCGTCGGCAGCCTCAAGGAAGCGGAACAGCCTCTCGAGCGACAGCGAGGCTACCCTGATAGACTCGACTGAGAGCGAGGACAGCTCCGACGACGACTACGTGACTGTCCTGAGTCAGAAAGCACAGCGGTGGATGCTTAGGGCCTCTATGGACACATCTACTATGAGGACTCCGCAGAGTTCGCCGAAGTACACCATCCTTTTCTTACCTGTGCTACCCTCCGACAACATGAGGTTCCTCAACAGGCAAGTTGCATCGGTTAAACTCGAGAGACTGTTGCCAAATAGCATTGAGGACGTCCAATTCAACCCTCGGAAGAATGTTGTCGAGCTAAACGTCGCCCAAGCGTCGGCGTTAGATTCTCTGCGAGCTGTCACTCTCCTCGGTGGCATGAACGTCCGTACCATCATCCCGATGGGAAAAGAGGCTACAACAGGCGTCATATATGACATTGACGCGGCCGTCTCAGGCGAGAATTTACCACTTTTGATAAAGCCTGCCAATCATGGGACCCACATACTGCAGGTGGCCCGTCTCGGAAATTCCAGATGCGTGAAAATTGTCTTTAAAGGTGACTACCTTCCATCGCATGTGAAGGTAGGTCATTTCCGACATGCTGTCCGGCCCTTTGTTCCCAAGCCGCTTCAATGCAGAAACTGCCAGAAATTCGGTCACGTGTACGCCGTCTGTGGAAAATCTGCTATGTGTTCCCGCTGTGCAGCACAACACTCTGCAGTGTCCGAACTGTCAAGGGCTCCACGATGCCTCATCAAAGGAATGTCCTAGAGTTAAGCGAGAACTCTCCATCTTGAAGAAAATGGTGAGGGACCGGTCGACTCATCGTGAAGCAGCCCGCTGACGTCAGGCGACATCGTACTCGTCGCAGACGCTGATCAAGGAATTCTGCTCTCCGCACAAAGAATACGCGTGCCGCAAAGCCTCTTGCTGTTGAATATGCTCCAACCCCAATGCAGAATGTGTCCAAACCGCATATAGATAACGAAGCAGCTGAGAAGAATGCCGTGGATGAAGAATGGCCACCACTGCCAAGGATAAGCCCTGTGGAAAAACTCCAACGAGGAGAGGCATCACAATGCTCCACCCCTCACCCAGATGAGCTGACAGAGCATGACCGCCGAATTGTAACAATGCTCAAGTCTTTGATAAATGCGATTCGCACGCTTGTGGGCAACTCGAATACGCCCACAGCTCGAAGCGCAGTGCAAGCGTTGGATGCCCTGAGCCCAGTGCTTTCAAATCTTGCGTAAACACAATGGCTCTTCCACTGCCTTCACTCCGTGATGAAGTGCGTAGCGCGACTATTTTCCAGTGGAATGCCAGAAGACTTAAATCACGGATTTAAGCCACTGTCTGTCATATGGAGGACGGTGCGCGGCCTTGGATCGTCTCCACAGCAACGACACCCATTCTCAGCCCTAGCCCCCCATCAAGGCCGCTCGCAGGTTGATATAGCCGAAGATTTCTGTGTGAAAATTGTGGGCAGTGTGGTCACCATCGATAGCAAAATTCTGGGTGAGGTTCCTGCGACACGCTTCCCAGAAATGAATGTGTCCTTCTCACTTGAGGAATTGGGCGCTGCTCTGGCCACATGCAGGCGTTCATCGTCGCCAGGACCAGACTGCATCACCTACGCTGCTTTATGCCACCTAGGTGAAGATGGCCGAAGTAGACTTCTGGAATGTTATAACCAGTCATGGAATGATGGCGTCGTTCCTGAGCGGTGGAAGCCCAGCCGCTTGATACCACTCCTGAAGCCTGGAAAGTCGCCACTTTACCTAGCGTCCTACCGACCCATTGCGCTGTCCAGCTGTGTTGGGAAGGTCATGGAAAGAATGATTCTCACCAGCCTAGAGTGGTATCTTGAGCGCCAAAACGTATACCCTGAGGCCATGGCTGGGTTTAGAAGAGGGTGTTCCTCTATTGACAACGTCATCGACCTCGTCACGTCTGTACAACAAGAAAAACACCACAAGCGTATATCGGTTGCACTATTCATCGATGTGAAAAGCGCCTATGACAATGTAACGCATGAAGCCATCCTTGATGCCCTGGAAAATAATGGAATTGGTGGACGCATGTTTCGGTGGATTCGGAACTATCTATTCAAAAGATCCTTCTTTGTGCACAGTGCAGACGGCCGAACCGCTGGCCATTACACTTGCCGTGGCGTCCCTCAGGGTGGGGTTCTTAGCCCCACTTTGTTCAACCTTGCAATCCTTGGACTTGCCGACGTTCTACCACATATGTCGTCAGCATATATAGAAAGGTTTACTATGTATGCTGACGACATATGCATATGGGCCTCGGCAGTTACACGTCTTCACGTGCGTGCACGGCTCCGAAAGGCAGTGACCCTAACATAATCGTACCTGCATGCTCAAGGCCTCAGCATTTCGACCAAGAAGTGCGGCTTAGTTGCTTTTACTCATAAGCCCATGACCTGGTACCCCCTTTCTATTGACCACAAACCAATTTCCTACGCAAAAACTCACCGATTCCTAGGCGTTATTATCGACAGACACTTTTCATGGAGCCCCCACATCTCATACTTGAAGAAGAGGCTTACTTCTATCTCCTATATACTAAGGTTTCTTGCCGGTAAAACGTGGGGCACATCCATGGCACCTATGCTCCAACTATACAGGACGCTCTTCCTAAGATACTTGCGATATAGCACACCAGTGCTGTCCAATGCTAACAAAACTAACATCTATGTCCTACAATGCATTCAAGGCCAAGCCCTTCGAACATGTCTGGGCTACCTCGAAATGCTTCAACCGTGGCGATAATTGCCACCGCGAGAAACCACCCAATAATGACCTATATAGCTATCGACGCACTCCGGGTGCATGTTCGCCATATATCCAGACTCCCTGACCGCTATCTCGCTCGCTTGCCTGAGAAAAGACCCAAGGCAGCGTTCCCCAGATCAATTGCGGCTAACCGGCACTCTTTGTCTTTGAGGCACTCACCCGCAACAACAACGCCATCCCCTATGTGGTGCTTGAAAAAGCCTCCTGTGTACCTTGCTGTTCCAGGAATAGTGAAGAAAGCTAGCCTGACCACCGCGGCTCTCAAGCAGATCACATTGGAACTTTTACATTGTTCATACGCTAACCAAATCCATGTTTACACGGATGGTTCCGTCTTGGAAAATTCTACGGACGCCATTGATCTACCATCTCAATCGGTCGTCATCAAGTTTAAGACTTCACACGTAACGACATCTACAGGTTCCGAACTGGCCGCTCTTCGCGCTGCTGTCGAATACATTGAAAAAGAACCGCCCAACAAATGGGCAATATATTGTGATTCGAAAGCAGCCCTCCAGAGCTTGCGAAGTTTACGACGTAGCAATTATGAACAGCTGGTGTCACAAATCAACGAAACCTGCCATTGCGCTTCTGAACGAGGACATGATATCATATTTCAGTGGCTGCCGGGATATTGGGGCGTCGTTGGTAATCACCTCGCCGATGACGCTGCCCGACGTGCCCAGGCTGGCGCACCGACACTCCTTATACCTTTGTCGAGAGTCGACGCCACCAAAGAGCTTCGCAGTCTCGCTCGTACCATCACGTTAAGTTAGTGGCATACACCACAGAACTTCAAGTGTCGTTTATACAGCCTCGACCCATCACTGAAACTTAAATTACCAGCGAACCTTTCACGACGTGACACAACACTGCTGTGTCGGCTGCGGGTAGGAGTAGCATTCACCAACTCCTACAGCTATCGTATTGGAATGGCAGATTCACCCATGTGCGCTGAGTGCAAGTGTGAAGAGACCATCAGTCATCTTCTGTGCCACTGTTCTCGCTTCCATAATCAACGTGAGACTCTCCAGTGTGCCTTGAATAGACTGAACGACAGGCCATTTACGGAAGCGAAGATCTTGGGAGCCTGGCCTCACAGTTCGTTAGCCCAGAAAGCAGTTCGAGCGCTTTTTCACTACCTGAAGGCAACACTTGAGTGCCCGACTATAGACATCCTACACCTCAGTTTTCTCTCTCTCTCTTTCACTCCCCGTTCCCCTCCCCACGTGTAGGGTAGCAAATTGGACTCAGTGTGGTTAAAGGGACACTAAAGCGAAAGAATAAATCAGTTTAGACTAATGAAGCATTGTTTGAGAACCCTGCAGGCAGTCATTTAAAAAAATAGTTTGATTTTTAGATGAGGAAATGAAGGTCCAAGTATCAGTATCTGAATTTCGCGCCGAAATCCCAGCGCCGGTACGTCAGCGTGACGTCAGGGATTCCAAAGTATGTTTTCGTATTTGGGCCGCGTTGGCTGAATAAAGGTTCCCGAAACTTGCCATGTTTAATATTTGGTTCATTTAGAACACAATGTAGTGAATCTGTACCGCTCTATATATTATGTAGGCCCTAGAAGATGCCATCAAAATCCAAGACGTCACAGCCCCCAGGTGCGGGAACATAAGTAGGCGTCGCCACCCATATTTCGTTCTTGCGCTTTTTCTGGCTTACCAAACGTCCTATGGTTGTAAGAGTGGTGTTATTGGTGTTGTAGAACGGTAATTTACTGATGCAGAAGAAACTATTTTTCACTTTAGTGTCCCTTTAACCTCCCTGCCTTTCCTTCTTCCCTTCTCTCTCTCTCTCTCTTCCTGCCCATATTAATCCACACGCCAGTGCGAGTGAGTTTAATCCAAGCAGAACGTCCTTCATGTACCTTCGAATACCGACGCAAGCGAACATTTGTGAAAATGTTAGGTGCTCACTCGAGAACACTGAAGAGAGCATAATCATTAGTGATTACCAGTATTTCGACCGTGTCTGCTAGATATTTATAAAAATAAGTTTAATGAAACTGATTCATAGAAATGACGATGAATAAATGAACACTACCACTGTCATACTAAACAATGTGATTCGCGATCACTAGTGACTCGACCCCACCATCTCTCAATTATAATATTTGAATTGCAATCTCATAATTTTTCATTTGATATCCATGACGCTAAGCTGCATAAAAATTCGAGCGCATTGAACGAAACGTATCACTAGTGATCACTAATGACTGTACATCATCAGTTAACAATGGTAAATAAAATACACATGCAATAACTTCTTTATTGATACTAATGACGACTTGCACGTAACAAGCTAGGTTACCACTGTTACACTAAACAAAGCGATTTGTGATGACTGGTGACTTAGTCCCACCATCTCCTAGTTAATGTAATTGAATCATCGGTTGTATAATTCTTTATTTGATGTCCATTACGCCCACACAGTATAAAATGCGAGATATAAATGGCGACGTAATTTAATAAAGGCTACCACTATCTTACTAAACAAAGTGATTCGTGATCTCTGGTAACTCAGTCCTGTCACTCCTAGTTATCATAAATGAGTCACTGTTTGAACGACTTTTCATTTTATATCCATGACGCAATGCTGTGTGAAAACTAGGCGTTATCACTTAGCAAAGGTATATTAAAATGCTGATTTAATTACAGTGCGAATGACACCAATGACGACGTGTGCGAATCAAAACTATCATTACACCAGTTAAATAAACGATTCATTATAACTATTGGCTTCATCATGCCCGTTTCCAGCCGTTTTCATTGCTGAATCACTGGTTTTATGACATTTTATTTGATATCCATGACATTATTACTGTGTAAAACCGAGAGAACATAGCACAGTGTGTTAGAAACAAGTGATCACTAATAAATATAGTCCTATTAGTTTGCTGTATTGTGTGATTGCTTAGTGAACTGCTTACTAATGCAGTGTAGCTACTGATTGGTTTTCATTAGGTAAACTGAAACATAATGTTTATTTCCCTGAACACCGAACATTTTACCGTGCGCCGAAACTTTAGAAAAGACTGGTAGGCGACCCTAATCTTTGACTTAAGTGTCTCTTGGTGGTACTCGCCCCTCGATGTTGGTGTTCTTTAGGTTAAGGGAGCGAACGTCTTTCCCCTGGCGCGATATGCGGGCGAGGAGCGAAGGAGGTCGAGAAGGAAGCGCAGCGCTCGCCAGCTGGCGGTGCTTAGCCCCCTAGCACGCGGCGCACTGCGCGCACCTTACGCGCCCTCTCCGGTGCTGACGTCAGACCATGTAACGAGCAAGCGAACGAGCAGGCGAGCGTGAGTGAGGAGGGAGTGACGTCACATCCGCTTTGCTAGACAGGTGTTCACTCTATGCCAGGCAACTGTTTTCCATTAATCAGCCGGTTAAATATCATGCCACCTTCTTGTGTGTGACGTCATTAGCGACGTCATTACTTCCGCTTTCTACTTCCGGGTTTCCAGGAATTTCGCCAAAGTCCTGCTCACGTGGCGGTTCTCTAAAGTCTTCGATTCTGTGCTTTGGTGTACGATAATCAGTTATTTCTAATTAATTCTAATTATTCCAGTCACTTCGGTTACTTAATTTGGGGCGCTATCACGTAAAACTATTGCAAACTTTTATATTCCAATTCTGCAATCAGCCCTCCGCAGTCGTTCAAGCAAATACGGGCCACCCCCACTTCGTCTGTCTGTCATGCAACGTCACGAAACCGCGAAAACTGACCGCGTCCAAGTGGCGTGTACGTGTTGAAGTTGTATTATTATATCGAACAAAACTAAATATTTGTCTGAATAGCCCGACACTGGCCTGTTCCGAAAGAAATAGAACATGGCTGCCAGCCAGTCGCTCACGCACTGGATACTCGCACCTGCCGGAAAGCATGGGTTTATTTGCGTATAATAAAACTTTTTGCGCGGCCGTATAACCTTATCGAGCGCTCTTGACACGTTTACGACGTCGTTCTGCCAACTCTTCTTTGCGGAGGATCTGTGTTAGCGGCATTCTTAACATACCATTGAACGCCGCCGCGGTCTCGACCAGCCACCGCAAGCTAAGTAAGGGAAGCACATCAATCGCAGACGCCGGCACCACCTTGTTCATCCGGTTATCTACTTCCAGTGCACTGGCTCGGCCCCATCGAAAACCTGTCCACTTGAGCGTGCTCCTCGTCTCTTGTCAGCCAATTAGATAAGTAAGTTATGCAAAAAAGACGTGAGGCGTGCAGACAGGACACAAGAGTAGAGAAGTGGACAACACGAACGCCGACTATCAACTGAAGGGAGCACTGAGGCGAAAAAAGAAGAAAGAAGACACAAAACTCATCTGCGCAAGCTTAGGAATGGTATCACCACGTGTCAGTCGGGTACACGTGCCAGTCTACGTGAGAGATAACTGCTAAGGCACTTAATCTCTTCCTTGTGTAAAGTAATCGAGGGCTGACTCACGCACGCACTTCCACCATTATAGATATGCTATGCCTCTACCGTAAGACCCGTATCTTCATTCTTATGCCTGTACAATATCGAGCATTCATCTAACTCTGGCGTGCAGTTACAATCTTGGCAATGTAGGGAAAGATTAGAAGGCGATCCACCGGTTAATGACCCTTTATGTTCCATTAGCCTCTGATTGATACACCGCCCCGTTTGCCCTACGTAGAACTGGCCACAACTAAGGGGAATATTATAAACCACACCCATACGACAGTCAGTAAACCTGTTGTTCTTATTGTGCTTCACTGGACAAATATCTGTTCTTTTTTTGCCTTTTACCTGCTCCTTTTTCCTCTGCACGGCAGCGCATATCTTACCTAGCTTAGTGGAAGCAGTAAAAGCAACATTAACATCATATCTACTTGCAACTTTTTTAAGCCTGTGCGACACTGAATGAATGTACAGAATAGCCACTACTCTTTTTCTGCTATTACTGCTTTCAGTAATCACGTCCGTCCCCCTCGAAATTGACTTCTTTAGGCGCTCAGGCACAGTGGCCACTGCTATACTAGGATAACCTGCTTCTAATAGGCGGCTGACCTGCGCATTAAAACTGGCGCTCATTTTGTGCATACAGGATCTCGTGAGAGAAGACTTAAGGCACGACATTGCAATTCCGTTTTTTACTACTCTGGAATGCTTGGATTGAAAGTTTAGCAACGGCTTGGAAGATCTTGGGGAGTGCTGCCAACAAACGTGATCTTATTCGAAGACCAAGGAAATGTCAAGAAACTGAATCACGCGTCGCTGAGGAAATTCCTTGGTAAACTTTAATCCTCCCCCATAAAGTTTAAATTGTTCACTTACTGAGGTATCAGCGGAATCGAATCCTTCCCTATTGCAGAAAATCAGGTAATCATCAACGTAACAAAATCCCTTGACAACGCTATCACCTAAGGCCTTCTCTAAGCAGCTGCCAACCTTACTCAGGTAAATATTGCTAAGAATAGGGGCAACCTTTGAGCCAATACAGATGCCTGATTTCTGCAGAAAAACGCCATCTCTCCACCCAATCAGCGTCGACTTCAGGTACATTGAAATAATTTCTAGAAAAGCTCCCGACGAAACACCTCATTTGTCAATAAAAGCCGACTCTTGCACTTGTTCTTTAATGCACTCATTTACAGAACTTAGCAACCCGTCATGTGGCAAAGAATAATACAGGTCTTCGATATGCATATTAAAGCTGTACAATCACGAGGATTTTCCTCTCTCAAATACTAAACTAGTTCTGTAGGTAACTAGCGACACAAACCTGCCACGTCCCTTTCTCTGACACTATAGCGCGAAAAGGAATTTCTTGCTTATGGGTCTTCGCCGAGAAAACAGTTCTAAGGTGAGGGATTTTGCTTTCTTGACATTAGAGACAACCTTATCAAGATTATGTCTTGACAGGAGGTCAACCGCACGTTACTTAACTGCCGAAGGCTTGAGTTTTACTGGCTGTAAATTCTTTTCTATGGCTGAAATTGCTTTTTTCTGAAAACATGTCATCTGGTATAATTACGAAATAACTTCCTTGTCAGATATTACAGGTCTAAGTTTATGCTCCACAAGGTAATTAACTAACGGTCGGACAGGGTCAGACGTCTTAAAATCAGAATTTGATTGTTTAATGCTAGCAATGCAATCTGAAATACAGCGCGAGCGGTCTTTTTCCGGGACGAACCTGGTTATGCAGCGCGGTATACTTAAAACGTCAACGGGTTTTATGTTAGGCTTAGAACAGTGCTTAGGACCTAAAGCAAGGGCTTTTCAATGTGTAGCACTTACGATGGCGTCTCCCAGATCCAGTACGTTATTTGACGGTGAATTATTAGAAAGGTGTTTCCTCTTACTTTGTTGAAGCTCCGGAAGTTTCATCCTCCACAGGAAGTCCGCGTGTTGCACGGCTCACGTCTCTTTTGCATAATGAATCCTTACCAACTAGCTCAGCTTTCTGTCATTCTAGATAAGAAAAACCGCTCAAATTAGGCAATGTTATTCGTTTTGTAAGAAAACAAAAGTGACCTCATATAAACGAGAGGACGTTTGATTGGGCTGTTCAGACGACGCTGTAGGTCACCGCCCGATGCTTGCGTCGGCTGTTACGTAAATTTAACGTCAGGAGATTCCAGTAAAAACATATGGGAATAGTTTTATGTTATAGGGCCCTTGTACTAAACTTATCCTTCGATATCATATCTATAATGAAACCCATGAATTTTGTACTGTGTTATTTCTTCTATTTTTTTCTTATTTGAATTTCGTCCCCAGTCGTCGCAGGAGGAGAACCGGAAGTGCTACGCCAGAAACGCGAATGTCCACTCGATGATCGTGCCACTGAAAATTCATAAAGCCATTTGGTGCGCTGCGTCTTCCAGAATCTGATAGTGTCATTTTTGCTTATGCGTGAGGGCGCGAATGTGCATAAGAGCTGTACATTCTAGTCCAGGAGTTTTA
Source organism: Dermacentor andersoni (assembly GCF_023375885.2). NCBI lineage: Eukaryota > Metazoa > Arthropoda > Arachnida > Ixodida > Ixodidae > Dermacentor > Dermacentor andersoni. The sequence continues at coordinate 157,219,054 of NC_092815.1, read as the reverse complement.
ACATGACCGACGAGACCTTTCCCGTCAATTTAACAACGTGCAAATATTTTGCCCCTGTAGCGCTGCTTCGCCACATAATATATGAACAAAAGCGCCACGGGAAAAAAATTTCTACCAGCGAAATAAAATCAAACTGGGTCTACATATAAAGGGACCCATAGAGTGTGCGCCACTAGAGTGCAATTAGCGGATGAATTTTCGCTGCACTGCAATGAGCATATTTAAAATCACCCCATGCATTTTAAACGGGTCTGCAAAAGTGTCTAAAAAATCCAGCCTGTGTAATTAAACTAGAAGCAATGTATAGCGTGAGACCCTTGTCGGGATTGAGTGCCTAAAGTCCAATTTGCGAAAAACGAGGTATCGCTCAGCAATGAATTAAAAAAAAGTCCTTCCCATAGAGCTACGCCGATCGCATCGCGTCAGGGTCGGCTTTGCCGCAGAAGTAGATGTCCCGGATCCCTGGACTTGTATAGGCCTTCTGAAAATTTCTGTTAGCATTTAGTTGCCCAATGCTTCGTTTTGAATGTTTGCCTTTGCCCCCTTTTGGTATTTTGTAGAGTGCACTTTTCAATCAATCCAGTGTGGCCCAATTCCCCCCTGCGGGTGCTAGTCATGTTTTGAGGCACCTAAAGACAACAAATATCTTGTCAACTGCTACACTTTTTTGTAAATAACCTGTAAATCTATTTCGTACTTCTCTCTTCCCCGTAACTTTCTTGGTCGAGGTTGCGGGCTCATGAGCAAGGCGAATTTACGCAGTGAGAATTTACGCTGCATCTCCAGTGGCAGCTCATGGCGAAGATGCTACGGGTACGTCGGCACCCACGTCCACCGTCATTCTGGCGCAATCGCGCGACCCGGGAACCTTTTAGGCCCTGAAATCACGAATGTTAAAAACTGGCTTCAACTGTATAAGCGGGCGAGCTCAAGCAATCGCTGGGACCAGACGATCACGCTAGCTCATTTGATATTTTACCTCGAGAGAACGGCACGCTTCTGGTTTGTTACCCACGAGGAGGAACCTAACTGCTGCCACTTTTGTAAACAGAAGCTCGCGAATGTGTTTGGAAAGCCTGTTGGCCGTCAGTGCGCCGCACAAAATGACCTCGCTTCGCGTGTCCAGACGTGCACCGAGTCCTACCTCACGCACATCCAGGACGTGCTCGCTCTGCGCCACGAAGTGAATCCGAGGATGTCCGAAGCTGATAAAGTCGAGCATGTCGCTGAGAGCATAGCAGATGAGGCCTTTTACTTCTTTGTTTTTAAGAATTATTTCACTGTGCAAGCCATCGTTACCGAATGCCGGCGGTTTGAAGAAGCCAAGAGGTGCCGCATTTCCCAAACATTTCCCGCCTTCTCAACACGGCTGCTACGTCCGCCTGCGAAGACCTCGGTGGTCTGCTCACGCCCAATGGTTCTGATGACATCATGCCTATCATCCGGCGTGAAATAGAAGCCGCATCTTCTATCGCAATCCCAACCCTTCGCTCCGACAAATGCCAGGCGACCGTTTTAATGATCCATACTGTCGTGCGCCAGGAATTGGCCAACGTTGGCTTGACTAACGTCTGCTCAATTAATCGGACTGACTACGCTCCGTCCAGCGCTGTCACACGCAACTGAAGCCTGAATGCTCCTACGCGGCATTGCAACCCAGACGACTGGCGCATTCCAGAAGACAGACATATATGCTTCACCTGGGACCGTTTCAGCTATATTTCACGTCACTGCCGTTCTTCTTGTAATTTGACCTCTTGGCCCTATTTCCCACCCCACCATCCAGCCCATGCTGATTATCGCTGCCCACCCTTAAACGCAACCATGCAGTAACTCCTGGTGTCACTTCTCTGCCCAACCGATCTAGCCGCTCTCCTTCTCCACATCGCCGCTTCTCGCTATCGCCGCCATCTCGTCGATCACCATCCCCTAGCTCTTTCCGGTGCACACTTTCGGAAAATTAATGGGCGCAACACCTGGAGGTGTGATGCTGCTATAACGGCCCGACGCTAAAATCCTTTTCTGGCCCTGCCAACACATAGGAACCTCATGAAACTTAAAGTGGATGGCGTACCTGTTATGGCTCTGTTTGACACCGGCGCGCACGTACCTGTGATGAATGCTAAACATCGCAAACGTCTCAAGAAAGTCTTCACTCCTGCACCGTCGCCTGTAGTTCGAGTCCCCAACATCGGCCGTTATTGGCATGCGCCCTGACGCTCCTGACCGACTCTTCGTTGTGCCTTCGTATCGGCGTCAAACTGTTCTCGCCTGCCTTCACGATAGACCGACTGCTGGTCACTTTGGTGTGTCACTGACTTAAGACTGCGTTCTTCGGCGCTTCTTTTAACCTGGTCTTTACCGTGACGTCTGGCGTTATATCCCTGGCTCTGACCTTTGTCGACGACGAAAATAACCGACAACACGTCCCTGCTAGCCGCCTTCAACCACTCTACGTACTATTCTTTCATGTAGGTGCTGATCCTCTAGGCCCTTTTCTTATGTCTGTTTCGGGAAATAAGTGGACTGCTGTAGCAATAGACTACACCACCCGATACGCAATCACACGGGCTCTGTCGACAAGCTGCGCAACTGATGTCACCGATTTCCTCCTAGAGAACATCATCCTTCACCACGGTGCCCCTGGACAGCTCCTCACTGACCGAGGCTGCTACTTTCTTTGTAGAGTTGTTAAAGATAGCCTACACTCGTGCGCGACTGTGCACAAACTTGATACTGCTTCCCATCCAGAAGCGAACGGTCTAACCTAGCGTCTCAACCGAACCCTTACTGACATGCTTTCCAGGTATGTCTCCACTGAACATTGCGACTGGGATGTTGCATTGCCGTTCGTGACATTTGCCTATAATTTTTCTCGCCACGATGCCACAGGCTTCTCTCCATTCTTCCTCTTGTTTGGCCGCAACGCTACGCTACCTTTCGACACCCTTCTGCCTGCTAGTGTCGATTTCCCATTGGAGTACGCCCGTGAAGCCATACTCAAAGCAGAAGAAGCGCCATATTGCCCGACGTCGACTTGTGGACTCGCAGGAAAATCAGCGGTACTTATTCATCGTGTGGCGACCACTATACACTCCGGGCGCGCTGGTTCTCCTTTGTTCGCCGACGTGACGCGTTGGCCTCTCGGTGAAGTTACTTTCACGTTACTCTGATCCTTACCGCGTCTTGCGTCAAGTAACCGACGTCATGTACGAAACCGCCCCTCTTGACCCTACCGTGGCTCAGCCTCGCTCCCACAGCCGCCGGGGGTCATGTGACAGGCTGATGTAGAAGACGCCCAAGATTAGTCCGAAGAAGACGACGCTCTTAACTTCGCGAGCTAACTGCGATCTAGTCAGCACCTGCAGTTATCGGAAATATTGTGTAAATATATTTCGTACTTCTGTTTTCATTGTAACAATATGGCTGAATTTATTGTACGATACAGGTTCTAGGCGACGATATAAAAGATACGCATGGTGATGATTTTAAACAGGTAAATCATTCCAGTGTTCTATTGCTGTGTATGCTGAAGTAGACCGTAATTAGTATGAGCTCTGGGGACAAAAAATTGCTTATAGCGAAGCTCCTAGGGATTATTGTTTTTGAGCATGTTAATAGTGATAAAGTTATATTGTTGCTTATTTGTTGCTAACTTATAGAAAAGAAGAAGCAGGATAAAAATGAATGATTGCTCCATAGAACAATGGATATTTTCCAAGATATTCTCTTATGCTTCCTGCTTTCCTTAACTGCTTCATGCCTCCATAACTGCTGGTGTTGGTACTGGATCGAACACATTTTCGTATTCTGTAAACGCGATATAGATAGGCTGGTTACATTCTGAAGATTTCTCAATTATCTGACTATTAAAGTTAATGTGATCCATTGTTGAATATCTCTTCCTAAATCCTGGCTTTCTTCGTGCGGTATTTGACCGCTATCTCCGTCATGACCATAGGTCGGCAATGTAAACGGAACGCTCTGAGACTCGTACGCATAGTCACCAAAATTCTACTCAGCCGGGCAGACTCGGACTCAGACTCAACAAAATTATACTCGGACGAGCTCACTCAGATTCAGATTCACGTGTTGATGCGAATCTGAATGAGTCGGGTCATGAGCTAGTTTGCCGACTCATGCTCTTGGTCATGACACTTCCAATTATTCATCCAAGTTCAAGAGGTGGCGCATTTATTGCGGCCTCCCACGCACTAGTTCCGCAAGCACTGATTCAGGTCGTAGTGTGATCGGGCGTCAGGTGTTGCTGGGCCCTGTATTGTCATAGCTGAGCATCTCCGTTTCTGTCACAGCGAGCAGGCATTAGCGAGTGCGGCCAAGTCCTCTCCGACTCTACCAGAGGCTCTCGATTCCCCTGGCGCAATGCGACTTTACGTGATTATCGTGAAATTGCTGGAGGGGAAGGGGGGGGCGGGGCTTGATTGTCTCTTGAAGATGAACTCACTGAATGGTATGGCATGCGCACTACAAGCGATCGGTCTGAGCACCGCTTGTTGACCCGCATACGCGAAGAAGGTGCTCGAGTTCGCCAGAGCGATTACGGTTTGGTGCTGCCCACTGCAAACAAGAGACCGATGCCTTTGCTGCGCACGTGTATATATTGTTGGATATCGCACCGATGCCACCGGTTGTAAGAATCGCAGTGCTGGCACGAGTTGTTGCAAACTCAGCGCAAGCCCCAAGGGTAGCGTTGGCCTGGCGGCCTGGGGCACTGGAAGCATCCGAAGGTCCCGGCAAAGCATGAGTCAACTGGTAACAGAACAACTTGTTTATTCTAACATCGCAAAAGAGCGGGCGGTCAGGTCGACTGAAGTGAGAGACGAGAGAGCACGTAACTCGACAGAAGAAATCGGAGCCTCTCTCTCGGCGTCCGGGGGCAGCTGCTCTTATAGTCTCGGAGTTGAGGGCGAGAAGGAACGCCTCGTCACTGGCGCACGTGACGGCGCCACGGACACGCTGAGAGACAGGTTGAGACGAGTGTAGTGACGCATCGCCAACCCGGCGCCGATCAGACCTCCTCGCTTCACACTTGGGGAGCTCCTCTCCCCGGCTGCCGCGCTTTGACAAGCGTGGGCACACACACGCACACACGAAGACACGTGGCACTGAAACACGCCTGGACGCGCTTGGCGGGGAGACTGCGGGAGCTCCGAACGGGCCAAAATGTCCGCCGCTTTGAACGAAGCTCCGGCGTCCGTTGCATCCGCGCCGGCTATACCGCGCGTTGTAGGCGAAACGTAACAGACCGCCCCGCCGGGGGAAGGAGATCCCGATGGTCAGGGGACTGCATCCGCTGTCCGGAGGGATGTCGCTCGATGATGCTCATAACCGAAGTCGGGCGTCCTTCGGCGTTTCTTGAGCTCAGCGCACAGAGAAGGCCTCGTTCTCTCGTTCAGGTTCACCCAGGACACTGCAAAGTGACTTCGGGAGAGTTGACATTTTTGTTCTCGTTCCCGGCAAGCGTTAGAACTACGCCGAAACTCAACCGCTCAGTCAGCAAGCACGGCACAACCCTCACTAAGCCCTGCCAGGCTCTTTCCCCTTTTATACTACTGCCTAGTTCCTTACAGTAGTTTAGCAGCACTCAGAACACGTCCACAAATTGGAAAATTGCACGAGAAAGCACATCATCACTTTGAAACACTACACAAAAGCAATATGTTAAAAATCCTGCCTCAGGAAGAAAAACATCAGTAACAAACAATTTTGAGGCTGATTCCCACGTTAGGGGCTTCGACTTAAGCCATCGGCGTTACCGTTGAGACTCCCCTTTTTGTAACGCACCTCAAAGGAATGTTGTAGCAAAGCTAGGCTCCAGCGCAGGAGGCGGCCATTTGTGGAAGAGATAGTCTGCAGCCATTGGAGAGGGCAGTGATCCGTCTCGAAGCATGCGAAGCGGAGAACGCAGCGAGCGACCGTACACTAGCTCAGCTGGCGAAAACCCCGTAGCCGCATGCGGCGCGGTCTTTAATGCCAACGTCACCCCAGGCAGACACAGCTCCCAGTCAGTTTGTTGTTCAAACCACAATGCTCTCCACACGCGCTTCATGACGGAGTGGAGCTTCTCAACGGAATTCGACTGTGGGTGGTACACTGAGCTGTCTAACAGCTTTACCCCACACCTTTCGAGAAAGGCTGTCGTCAAAGGGCTAGCAAACACTGTGTCCTGATCTGACTGGATTTCCGCAGGAAAACCAACTCGCGCAAATATGGACAGTAGTGCATTGACTATCTCAACTGAGCTGAGTTCTTTAAGCGGCACTGCTTCAGGGAACTTTGTCGCTGGGCAGATCACAGTCAAAATGTGTCTGTACCCCGTGGCTGTTACCGGCAGAGGTCCCACTGTATCAATAACGAGCCGTCTAAAAGGCTCCGTAATGATAGGTACCAACTTCAACGGCGCCCTCGATTTGTCCCCTGGTTTGCCCACCCGCTGACAGGTGTCACATGTCTTCACAAAGTGGTCTGCGTCCCGAAAACACCCTGGCCAATAGTACTCTTGCAAGAGACGGTCCTTAGTTTTCTTAACTCCTAGGTGTCCGGACCACGAACCCCCATGCGACAAGCGCAACAGATCCTGACGATAGCATTGAGGCACGATCAGCTGATCGAACTCCACTCCTCTGCGGTCTAGATACTTTCGGTACAGGACCCCACCTCTTTCCACAAAGCGAGCATTTTTCTTGGCGATACCTTCCTTGACAGTGCAGCGGATGTTTTCTAGGCTGCCATCCTTCTTTTGCTCGGCTATCAAAGCCGACCGGCTGACTTTTAGCAACCTATTAAGTCCATCTGACGTAGGCGCGATGAGCAAATCTGCAGATAGCTCTTCTAACTTTCCCGCATCGGGAATTTCCTCTCCAGTATCTGGTGCCTTTAACGCTACAGGCTCAATTTTATTCAGTTCGGGCGTGCTCTGAATATCGGCTTGCTGCGCCTCTGACCCTTTTTCATTGTTCGACAACGTTGGTCCCGCAACTACCGCCTTTGCAGCGAGCTCCCGAACCTTCGATCTGGTTAAGACCTGAACGCTAGCCTCACCAAACAAAAGCCCCTTCTCGCGCAGGAGGTGATCGGACCTGTTCGAAAATAGGTACGGGTACTGGGGGGGCAGCATAGATGACACTGCGGCCTCCGTCTCAAGCGCTCCGAAAGGTCCTTCAATAAGCACTTTTGCTACGGGCAGACACGCACTATGAGCTTCCACGGCTTGCTTGATCCATGCGCACTCGCCCGTGAACATATCGGGTTCTACGTATGAGGGGTGAACTACATCCATCGTAGCTGCGGAATCGCGAAGCACTCGGCACTCTTTCCCGTTCACGAGGAGGTCTCGCATGTAAGGCTCGAGAAGCTTCATGTTCTCGTCAGTGCTGCATAATGACAAAAACACGACTTTTGTTTTTGTTTCCGGACACTGCGCCGAAAAGTGACCCGGCTTCTGGCACGTATAACACACGCGCGCTTGCCTCGTCTCGAACCGCTTTCTCATGGGCGTGAACTTCGGCCTCTCAAACTTGGAGCCAAATTCACCCTTTTGACCGTCCTTAGCTCCGCGAGCCCGACGCGTCACAAACTCCTCGGCTAGCTCAGCGGCTCTAGCCACCGTACTAACGTCTGGCCTATCCAAGACCCAGTACCGCACGTTCTCAGGTAACCGACTATAAAACTGTTCTAGCCCGAAACACTGCAGAACTTTCTCGTGGTCACCAAACGCTTTCTCTTCTTTGAGCCACTCCTGCATGTTTGACATAAGCCTGTAGGCAAACTCTGTATATGACTCACTTTTACCTTTCTCATTTTCCCGAAACTTCCGACGGAACGCCTCCGCTGACAGCCTGTACTTTTTTAGCAGACTAGATTTCACTTTGTCGAAATCCTCTGCCTCCTCTCTATTCAAGCGAGCGACTACGTCGGCCGCCTCGCCGGGTAACAAAGTGAGCAAGCGCTGTGGCCACGTTTCCCGAGAGAACCCCTGCTTCTCGCACGTTCGCTCAAAGTTAACCAGGAACAAACCAATGTGCTCTCCAAGCTTAAACGGCCGCATCAGGTCAGTCATTTTGAACAATACTCGTTCTCCTGCACCGTGTGCCTGACTTCCATTACGAGCGCGTTCCATCTCTACCTCGAGACGCTTCATTTCCAAAGCGTGTTGACGGTCGCGCTCTTTTTCTTGTTGCTCTCGCTCTATCTGTTCTTTACGTTCACGCTCTTCCTTTTCTTTCTGTTCTTTTCGTTCGCGCTCATCTTTCTCTTTCTGTTCTTTAAGTTCGCGCTCCTGTCTTTTTGCCGTCTCCCTCTCCTCAATGGTCTCAAGGCATTCCGACAGCTCGTCATCCTCAGCTTCTAACTCAAGAATAGCCCTTAGCAGTTCTGGTTTTCTGAGTTTGTCTGAGACATCCAGACCCAACTCTCTTGCAAGTTCCAGCAATTTCGGTTTGCGCAACGACTTCAAATCCATGGCTGCTCTGAATGCTGCTTTCTCTACTGCCTACTATTGTCTTGCCGCAAACTAACCTGGCAGCAACGACAACCACAATTACCAGCTCTGTTTCTGACACTAACAAAAGCCTGGCAAAACTCAGAAGAAGAAAGTCCCGCACTCACCAAACCTCGCAGCCAAGAATTCAGCGCAGTCGTTCCGCTGCAGGCAACCAGTCATCACACAGGGCTCGTTGCACTGCTCCCGGATGGTCGTTGTGCTGCTCAGCATACAGTCAACCGCATCTCTTCGCTGCTGGCCTCCGTTGTCGCGATCCCACCGCTGCCACCAGCTGTTGGATATCGCACCGATGCCACCGGTTGTAAGAATCGCAGTGCTGGCACGAGTTGTTGCAAACTCAGCGCAAGCCCCAAGGGTAGCGTTGGCCTGGCGGCCTGGGGCACTGGAAGCATCCGAAGGTCCCGGCAAAGCATGAGTCAACTGGTAACAGAACAACTTGTTTATTCTAACATCGCAAAAGAGCGGGCGGTCAGGTCGACCGAAGTGAGAGACGGGAGAGCACGTAACTCGACAGAAGAAATCGGAGCCTCTCTCTCGGCGTCCGGGGGCAGCTGCTCTTATAGTCTCGGAGTTGAGGGCGAGAAGGAACGCCTTGTCACTGGCGCACGTGACGGCGCCACGGACACGCTGAGAGACAGGTTGAGACGAGTGTAATGACGCATCGCCAACCCGGCGCCGATCAGACCTCCTCGCTTCACACTTGGGGAGCTCCTCTCCCCGGCTGCCGCGCTTTGACAAGCGTGGGCACACACACGCACACACGAAGACACGTGGCACTGAAACACGCCTGGACGCGCTTGGCGGGGAGACTGCGGGAGCTCCGAACGGGCCAAAATGTCCGCCGCTTTGAACGAAGCTCCGGCGTCCGTTGCATCCGCGCCGGCTATACCGCGCGTTGTAGGCGAAACGTAACAATATATATATATATATATATATATATATATATATATATATATATATATATATATATATATATATATATATATATATATATATATATAAATATATATATATTTTCTGCTTTTTAATGAAACCTTAATGGTAGCGATGATGCGCATGCGAGACGCAGCTGCCGTCGCTGCTTTATTTTCAACAGCCACTACAGCCATGCGATTCGCGGCCTGTATGAATGGTCGTTGCCGTGGCTTTCGTCTCTATATCCCGCTGATCCCCTTTTTTTTGACTGGCGCGCCTCCGAACGCCAACCCATGACAAAGCGTTCATACGCAACATAAATTTTGCTAGTACAACCTCGACGCGCAGCTTTCCTCATTGTGAAGCCACTTGCATTTGTGTGTATACTTCGGAAGACGACAGTTTCTAGACAGCGGGTGGTGGATGCATCGTGTAAAGGCGTTATCACATATAGTCAGAACAGTCAACATAAGATAATGCACAAGCACATACACATATACAGCGCCATCGAAATAAAATGAACATTAGCAAAGTTAACAACGGCGACCAATGCCTGTGTTATTAGGTGACAGTATCATTTGTATCATTGAGACTTTCTTCTACAGTGCTGTGGAGTTATTTTACTTGTATATTGTATGCACCATGTATTTTTTACGTCATAATGTTACTGTGAAAAGGTTGCTGGATAAGGTCTGGTGCTTGGATGAAAGGGTTGTTTTATATGTAATCTTGAACGCTGTATATTGTAAGTTAGACCCATTCAAGAGCTAAGGCGTAGCCGGCGTCTTAAACTGTGCGTCAATATCTGTTTATATCGCATCAATAAAAAAAAAAAGACGATCCTTTAGAAAAAAAGTCACAGGCCTGCGCGGCACGCGCATCACAGTTACAGCGTAAGCTGGAAGAGCGGCTACATAGGAGCTCCATTTTCGGCACCACGCACTACAGGGTCTTCCCGTCATTTTCACGAGAACGATCTGAACTGTCCGCCCGGCGTTGACGGAGAGCTGCGGCTTGTCCTGCTCTCTGCACAGCGGTCTGCTGAGTCCAGTGTTGCCTGGTTGCAACTGCGCGCGTAGCTCTACGAATCGTTTCTTCAGGTTCGTTCCCTTCGAGGAGGCGCCATAACGTGCAGCGAAGAGCAAACACAGGTATCCAAACTACGTGGCGCACGTGTCACATGTCTTGATCCGTGGCGCGGTACGTTGCTGTTGATGATGGTGATGATAATGACGGCATCCCATTAGAAACGGGATGGTAACAAATAGTCACCTAGCCTGCTACATCCAGGGTCAGATACACGCAGCGTGCAACTGCTATATGCAACTGCTGCATGTCGCGACACCTTGTGGAATATAACGGAACTGCAATGCAAAGTCTGTAGGTATCGATGCTACGCGGCGCGCATGCCAAATGGCGCAATACGGTGGTAATGATGCTGATGCTGATTTAATGGTACTCCCTTTGAAACGGAACGGCGAAAGACAGTCACCTAGCCTGCTTGAACTAATCAGATATGGCATACATGTTTTTCATTACATCAGTATTTATACATCTCCATAATCTTGTTTTCCTTTCTGAAGACTTCTCTATCTACCTTGCACCGCTACCTATGTAGCTGCTGCATGGCGTTCCAGCTGGTGTAATAATATGCAACTGCAATGCAAAGGGCGCACGTACAGACGCTACGTGGCCAGAATCTCCCTTTGCGAGGCAAGTGGCACAATACGATGGTAACCATCATCATGATTTATTGGCATCCCCTTTGATAGGCGGCGGTGGCATGGTCACCTAGCCAGCTTGATTTAATCAGGTAAACAATCTGTATTTTCTTCTAGCATGCTTGTATATATCTCCATAAACTTATTTTTCTTCCTCAAACCTTCTGTAACTGTCTTGTACCGCTACATGTGCGCGGGCTACATAGCGTTCTACTTGTTGCAATAATATGCAAGTGCAATGCAAAACGTGCACGTATAGAGGCTACGCAGCGCGCATGCCACATCGCGTGTCTCCTCGCGCGCTAGGACGTGTTTATAGGCATTTTTCCGGGTTATGCTAGCAAAACGTGACTGAGCCCCGCCAGCGCTTGCTAGCATGAAGCGGAAAACTGTTTACTGTGCCGAAAACCCGGAACAGTAGAACACATATTTATTGACTGCTTGGATGCGGTATTCCATCGGGACATCTTACAGAGAACCCCAAAGAAGGACTTGCCGATTACACCATACGGGATTCGTTTCTTGCCTACTCTAAACGAAGACACTGCACCATGTGACATGTTCATGCTTTTGTCCTTGCATAGTTTATGGAAAACAAGAATGGCGGTGAGACATGCTGAAATAAACGTCCGGCCTCTTAGAGAATACTTCATCGAAAGCATTTGTTTTATTAAAGAAATTGTAATTTGCAAAAAGAAATACCAACATGGCTCAGTTTGATGACTGAGCTTGCGAACTTCGAGCGTTTTTAGCCCCCGTGTCCGCCAACCAGTGGCAGAGACTTTCGTCGTGACTGTCATGTACTCTTAAGATGTCTTGTTTTGTACGTTGCAATGCCGGTAGTAAAAAAAAAAAAAAAAAAGAAGCGGGCATAGCTCAGTGGTAGAGTAGCGGACTCCCACCCAGCGAATCCGTGTTCGATCCCGGCGAGGACCAGGGCTATTTTTTTTTTTCTCATTCCCGGCGATAGCTGCTACGGACACCGGACATCGGCGGCGGCGGACACCATCGCCACCCGAAATGGCTGTTGGAATGACCTCATAACAACTTACGCTATAAACAAACAATCAGCGTACAGAAAGGACTGGGGGAAGAAAACTGACTGACCACACGCGCTGACTGGCGAATGAAAGGTTACTTCACGCGTGGCAATATAAATGCTAGAGGAACATAAAACGAAAAGTTTTTTTTTTTACTTTTCCCGTAAGTTTATTCTGCCATGCACGAAAGATACTCCGTGCTGCCAGTCAGTGCTTCTGCTACCTGCTACTGCCCTCTGTTTGCCCTGCTATCCTGTCTTTGCACTGTTTTCCCCCTAAACGGGTACCCGTATACCGGCGAGCAAACGTCAAGCCGTTCCTTCGGAAAGTGATTTCGCATGCTTTCACCCCAAGTTTCGAAGCCACGTTTTCCAGCTTGTGCAATCCAGCTTTGTGCTGCACAACAAATCAATCTTCCTCCGTCACTTCATTCCTCCCTAGCCCTTTCCCTTCTTCCTTCACGTTAGCACACACACGGAAAAGTAAGCGGTGCCAAAAGTTATAAGCGTTATGGCTTTAGGCCAGCGGGCTTGTACACCATTTCTTTTTGTACTGAAAGACGATTCTCGTTAATAGGTTGGTAAGATTAGGATGATATAGATGGTTTTCATCAATGCCGGCAATTTAACGTTTCACGGAAGAAACTATCAACAGCTGACGCATGCTTTGCCACGTCGCGTCCTCCGTTCGCCCGCTGATTGATGCGCGCTAAGGCGATTTTTGAATGATTAGGACAGGCAGGTGAATAGAGAAAGCGGGCCGAAATTATGCATATAGTGAGCAGAACATGTTTAGGTATGGGACAGTCCGTTACAGTGTGTCCTGGTAATATCATGAAGGTCGTAATCAACCATATGAGACACCTTGACAGTCCGGGGCTGCCGCACTCTGGCGAACCGGTGCTTGGTAAAACAATAAAACTCGTCAACAAACAACAAAGTTATAAGGAAGCTTGACAGCCGAGGTGGTCGCTCTGGGGCCAACGTAAGCTCCAGTGACACCAGCTTTTATCGTCACTGGAGGTTGACTTCGTAACCGTATCTGCAACGTATTTTTATACACAAAGGAGAGTAGAAACACCAAGGCAACGCATAGACCCAGTGCAGACATACTGTACTCGTAGACAACTTTTTGCGGCAATGAAGAGAAAGCTACAGGAGCGGAGCTTCTGCACATGTATATTGCGCCATGTAGTCCGGCATAGCTTGACAGCGCTTTCTGTTTCTAGGGGCACATAACGAGGGGAGAAGCAGCGTAGCTTCCGCTTGCGACGGTATTGCATTTGGCCAAAGGCGGAAGAGAAAAGAACGAAGATAATATCGAAGTCAACACTCAAGAGTGTATTTTATCTGATTTTCCTATCGTAAAAAACATCTACTTGCTTTCTGTTTCCCGTGGCTTGAACTTGCGCGTACAAGAACGTGGAGCTTTCTTTCAGAAGCGCTCTTACTGGCTTGCGCTTTGACTCCGTATAAGCTACAGAAAGTTGTCCGTGAGTATATAGTGTGAATTTAAATAATTATCTGTTTTAAGCCCAGTAATCAATTAACAAGGATGCAGTGGAAATTGGATTGCGCAAGGAAAACTTTGCAGGCCTGTAGTGATGGAATATCACCTGGCGGTGTTCCCGATGTGCAACTTATAACAGTTAGCATATAGGTGTTTATTTTTTTTTTGTCGCCTTCTCTCTACACCGCCGCAAAGTTAGGAGCAAAGGCGTCACTTGATACACGGACAAACATAGACTAATGATTTTCTACGACCATGGGGCAGAAGTGGGGATGCAATCCTAGCCACAAAGACTATATACTTGTCGTTATATACGACTATATACGTGTCTTCGTTATAATAAACAAATCAGGACTAACATTATCCAGTAGACTTATAGGCATTCTTTGACTTTTTGTCATCTGGGATCCATTCGTCTCTTTTTTTTCTGCATAGTTTCTTTTGCTTTCACTCTGACTGATTTTGTTTCGTTTTCCTTTTCTTATTTCAAATCAAATGCCCTCTCAGCTTTCGTTAGATCCTTTCTCCCTGGCTTCTCTTTCTGTAACGTGGGTTGCATTCATTATGAATTTACAACTTCACTTGCGACGCGCCTGAACTGCTTATCCCTTTGCCAGCCCCGTGTGCAACGAAACAATCTCCTTTGCACGCGTGTTTAGTGGGTCAGTGTCAAGGTTACATGTGCACGACCACTTGGTGGATGACCATTAGCGAATCAGAACCCAAACTTCCTTGTTCCTCCCCCCCCCCCCCGACCAATTCTGTGTTCTCTTTTTTTTGGTATATGTGTTTCCGTGTCAGTAACGGTGCCAACATTTTTAACCTTCATTGAAAACTGTTCACAGAACAGCGCTTCAATGTGCTGCAGCTTATTTTTAGTCAGGGCAGGAAGCAGTAAATCCAAATAAAATATATTCGTCCCCCTCTTGCTCTGCGTTCCTTAGGTGCCGCTATATATAGCCGGCAGTTGCGGAGAGTATACCCAGAAGCCAGCCGCGAGGCAGCTGTAGTTGCATCTCTGGCCGGCAGATGGTGCTTAGCGAAGCCATGGAATTCTGTGGTGAAAGTCGCTTCTCAGCGTCGCCGTCGGTGTACCTCTGTTTCGTCATCCATCACCTTCATAGAACGAGCGCTTCACTCTTGCCCCTTCCTTTGTTGTGCCGTAGCGACGGGAGACCTTTTCTGCATAAAGTCGACGTTGATGTTGCACGTTTTTGCAAGAGTGTCTCTGGCGAAAACATCCGCTTTGACAAGCGCTGGGTGTCCGCCGTGCGGAGATGAGGATTCCTCGTAGAAAGAAGACACCGTGGGTTCTGTGAAGTGTTATCGCAACGTGGACTTTTGAAGGTACGTGGCATGGACGATGTAGCGCGTCACCAATAGTCACTTTCCCGCAGGACCGTGCTGGAGTCTAGACCGCATGCTGGCAGGAGCGCTTGCTGCCATAACAGTGAGCGCTCTTGAGCGCTTGGCGAAACGCTTTAGGAACAGCGTGGCATTTATCAAACACTTGGTGAACTTGTTACGAGCCCTTTGAGCGTTTCCATTTACCAGGTATGATTCCATCGTATTCAGCGTGAATGCGCTGCGCAGGCAGACGCGAGTCTGTCAGAAATTTCGTAAGCGCATGTTTGGCACGCTGTTGTGGCGAAAGTTATCTTTTGCTAGTGCTACATTTCACCTTGCGTCGCTTAGGCTGAAGTGCTTTCGCAATTGCTCCCAGAACAGTTGCCATGCGAGTTTCGCAACAGCGTCCAGACTGCTGTCGCAAGCCAATAATAATGCTGTCAAAGTTAAACGACTCCCTGTAGTCCAGAAATACGGTTTGTCGGAAAGAAAGTTTTAGTTTGAAAGTATCTCTAAAATATTTGTGACATTTCATTTCAAAATGTACTTAGAGATAGAAAATTTGGCGATTTATGCTGACCGCCGTGCTTTCAGTTGTTTTTCGCGATGAAGAATCTCCGTGATTTGGCGCTGTGGCTTTTCTGACATGCGGTGCTACAATTCTGATAAAGCTAAAGAACTGATGGACAACTTCAAGTGATTTAACGCGGTAGTTCGGCCTTTTAGTAATCTTTGTGTTTCCACTCGTTTCATGCATTTAAGTATATGCGATCATTTGAACTGAGTTTTTTATTTTTTATTTGGAGGGTGGGAGCGCGAGTACACTTTTGCCAAACAAAGCAAATCACGTACTCGTTAGAAAAAAACAAATAAACAGAAAAAAGATGTGAAACGGTGTAATAATTGCGAACACGTTTATTTTGTGGCATTAAACAAGTGTAGCACTAAACGAAATTTCAGCGATTACACATTTTCGTTTCAAAATTGTATCTACGTCCCTTGAAGCAGTGCTTTGAAGCAAGGTGCTACGGAAGAAACCATGTAGCAACAGCTAAACGTCAGCCTTAGCCAACCGAGGAAGAAATAGCTTGAAATCAATCAGAGGCATACCTGGGGGCATGTGCGTGTGTGTGTGAAGGCCGGGATGTGGGCGGCAACGAAGAGGGGTCTTTTCCCGTAATTCTTCTTTTTTTTTTTTTTTTTTTTGCTGAGTATCTGCAATGACGATATTAGACAAGTGGAACGTAGTAGCTCCACTGTGGGTAATACTCCTACACTTACCGGTTCGGGAGAGTATCACAAGATTTCATTGCAGGAGCTTTCATAAAAGTAAAAAGAAAAATCGCATTTAGTCGTGAATCAGCAGTGTTCACCTAAATAATGGTAGTGGCCACCGAAATTTGATTGTTTTGAATATATTTATCAGGCCTAAAGCTGACATCTATAGGAGTAACATTTTTTACAGGAGCATACTGTAGCCAACTGCGGTGCCAGTGTCATGCTGCAGCACGTATAGCATGCGTTGCATTGAAGCTAAACGTATGCTAATTGATTCATTGATTTGATTTGCCACAGTAATATGTAACGGAAGGGGGAGTAAAAAATTAACTGCTCAGGAACGGCTTGAGCAGCCCTCTGCCTTCTCCATGAACAATCACAGTACCTGAGAGGCTACGTAATATCATTTTCACATTGTTCAATCTTTTTAACCCAACATTGTTTTGAAAGATAATCAAGCCGGTAAGAAATAGTGCTCCTGTAAATTTTTATACCGTCCACGATACCTTCAGACTTTACTAAATATAACCAATAGATGAAAACTCGGACCGATGTTTTCGTTACTTAAGGCAAAGAGCAATGGATACCTGTAGAGTGGGAAAATTCGCAACTTTATGCCATCGTATTTCGAGTGAACAGAGAGAGAAAGAAAATGAGCGATGAAAAGCGGCAAGGTTAACCAAAGTAATTGTCTGGTTTGCTGCTTGCACAGGGGCGAAGAGGACAGGTTAGAAAAGATGAGGAGAAAAGAAGAGAAGGCGTAACAAGAGTGTGTTCGGCACAAGCACGAGGAAGGCAACTGATAACGACTACAGCATTTTCCTTTAGTCCTCGTGCCGAAAAAAAAATTTTAAAAATAAGAACCCTTGCGCTTTTAGAGCCGCTCGGGCTGACGTTTAGCTGGGACTAAGATTCAAGAGTTTCTTTGTTTCTTTGTTTTTTCGTAAGGAGACGGCTGTTAAGCTTGTCGAGCATGGTGCAGAACTCTTTTCTTTGCTCACTGAAACGAGGACAATCCCGAAGGTGCGCAATAGCAACTGCGTACCGACAAACTTCACATTTGGGACTTGTGTCCATTCCGATGAGTAGGCGTTTGGGAATGCTTCTTCAAGCCGTGAAGTCGGACCTTTAGATGGGGATTCAGGGAACAAAAGGCGCTAGTTTACAAAGTCCGCCGAATTCCATTGGGCCAACGTAAGCTCACGTGCTAGCATCTCCGTACGTCTTCGGTATATCGTAGAATGCGTTTGGGTCGTTATGCTGGAGCTCTCCAATACGCTTGGTCACACGTGCCGCACTGCTGAAGACTTCCGTCAGTGTCGCGATAACTCGAACAAATGCAATACTCCGTTTCCCGGTGGCCGCTTTTGATAATCTCGCCGTGATCGTTCGTACCACTACGTTCGGTCAACACTTTCTCGCGAACGGGCTGTGGATAACAGCATATGATGACATCGCAGAGCAATACGTCAAGAGCCGACGCCGATCCACATGCAAGCAAATGACATTCTGTTGCCTTTCCTGTCACCCATAATTACCACACGAACGCAGGGATCCCCGAAAGTCAATAAATGTTTCTTTTTTCTCCCCCTTGGTGGGACGGCGTCGCAAACGAGTGATGCGCAATGCCGTGTGCAAACCGAGGAACCTTGTCAGATTGTGTTGTTTGATTGCCCAGAGTGCGCCGCTGAGAGCGAGGCCTGCTCCGAAAGAATGAGCTGTTTATAGCGGCTCCATGCGCTTGTCTTTATGATTGACTCCCCTGCAAGGACACTGGTCCTCTCGCAGGACGCCATTTGTGCTTCTCCAGGAGGTTTTTCATGGTGTGATGACGTTCGGCATCCCTCCGTGGGGCTGTGTGGAGGACGGGCACCTCGGCAGTTGCTCGTGATAATGCGCACGTATGCGTAATGCGTTGTCTATTAAATTTAATGAAATAAACGAAGAAGAAGGAGGGCAGCTAACTTGCTGCTAACTGCATCGTAATGGTCTAGCTTTGGCTGTTGACACCTGAATGGCGGTCAGCAGTAGGGGGTTGTGGGTAGGGGTGTAAAAGGTCAGGGAGAGAGGATAGGATATAGTTAAAGAAGGAAACTTGTTTGACTACTTGCGCACTTCAATGCCTGTATCTTAAGTGCAGTGTGTTACGTGTGCGTTATGTGTCTCTCCTATGCCTTAACTGAGAATAATAATAATAATAATAATGACACGTGTACTTGTCTTTATCGGGCGGCCACGTTTCGCCGCCTAACAAATGTTATCGCACAGCGCGGGACGCGCCTGCATGTATCCGACGTTTCTGGAAAGTTATCGGTGCTTCTATCCGGCTGTCTGTTGTCGCCGGACCTTATGCTATCTGATTTCATCGCCTAACGCGAATGGTGTATAACTTTGTGGAAGGCACGCGGGTCCCAACGATTATTCTGGAACATTCGACGACTGCTGTATAAAAGCTGACGTCCTTGACCCGCTGATCAGATTTTCGACGATCGTCGACCGTGTTCGCCGCTATCGTTGTGCTATAAGTGTAGCCTGTTTTTGTGGGCACAGGTTCGCCCAATAAAAGATAGTTTTGTCTTTCACAGTATTGCTACTGTGTTCTTCAACGTCACCACCACGTGACAACAATAATAATAATAATAATAATAATAATAATAATAATAATAATAATAATAATAATAATAATAATAATAATAATAATAATAATAATAATAATCAGCCTGGTTACGCCCACTGCAGGGCAAAGGCCTTTCCCATACTTCTCCAACTATCCCGGTCATGTACTAATTGTGCCCAGTTTGTCCCACCAAACTTCTTAATCTCATCCGCCCACCTAACTTTCTGCCGCCCCCTGCTACGCTTCCCTTCCCTTGGGATCCAGTCCCTAACCCTTAATGACCATCGGTTATCTTCCCTCCTCACAACATGTCCTGCCCATGCCCGATTTCTTTTTCTTGATTTCAACTAAGATGTCATTAGTTCGCGTTTGTTCCCTCACCCAATCTGCTCTTGTCTTATGCCTTAACATTACACAGGGGGTTAACCGAGAAACCAGATTTTTATTAATCATATCAAAAGAAGCCAACAAACAATGACACCTAGGAAACCATAGCGGAAATTACTTGTCCTTGTCTAACTGAATTAAAGAAATGATAAATTATTGGAAAAAAAAGTGGACGAAAAAATAACTTGCCGCAGGTTGGGAATGATTGCACGTCTTCGCATCACACGTGGGATGCTCTGCCAATGGAGCTACCGCGGCGCCGCTTTCGCATCCACTTTCCTGGGTATTTATGTTTTACTACAAGAACTAACCCTGGCAGCGTGAGCCAGCGCCACCACTCCCAAACCTTGGCGGCGGATGTGGAACATCCTTCATGCCGCAGGCGTCACGAGTGCGTGAATTTTGTCGGTGAAGACAACTGGTCAATAAGCCCCCACATGCTACCTGAAGGCGTTAATGTTGCCTGATTCGAGACCCTCGTTATGTAATGAACGAGAAGAAAGGGGGTTAACCGAATGGCTCGATCTTTATTAATCATATCATAAGAAGCCAACAAATAAAGACACCAAGGACAACATTGGGGACATTACTCGTACTTATTAACTGAATTAAGGAAATGATGAATTAATGGCAATGAAAGTGGATCAAAAAACAACTTGCCGCAGGTGGGGAACGATTCCACCTGCGGTTCATTCAGTTAGTAAGTACAAGTAATTTCCCCTACGTTGTCTTTGGTGCGATTGTTCGTTGGCTTCTTATGTTATCTCCTATGACTTGTGTGTCTTGTTTGATTCAATAAAAACTTAAAAGAAATTGTTGTGTTTAGCTTTCTGGAACTCAAACAGTGGGCGATAAGCGACACGGTAGTTTAGGGCTTCGGCTGAATTCTGATCACCTGGGGTTCTTTAACGTGCGCCCAATTACACGAGCGCGTTTGCATTCAGCCCCTGTCGAAATGTGGCCTCCGCATCAAGGAATGGAGCCCACGACCACGTGCCCATCAGCTCAACGCCACAGCCCCTCAGCGGTACTCCGGCGGGTCATTTACTTTATCATCGCATTCACATAAGGCCCCATGCTAGGCTTGCCGCCAGGGAAATCTCTCCAGTGTTCCTTAAATGGATTCTCTTCCTCTCTCACTGCGGGCGCTGTGCCAATAAATGCTCTAAAATGTCCACCTGTGACATTGGCAACAAGTAATTACCTAAATGGTTAGAAACTATCCGCTCAGGAGATACACAAAGGATGCTGAAATGAATCCAGCGCTCACGCTCGCGTTATCGAAATGCAATTTGAGATACTAATCGCCGTTACGTACGGCTACTGTTTGCACGGGTGAAGAATCGCGCGGGCAGATTTGTATCTTTTTTTTTGGGCATAGCACTAGAATTTAGAACTGCGTTTTGAAAACTGTTTGACTGATTGGGTTTAGAGAGATATATTGAACAGATGAAAGGCAAGTAGGTTAACCTGAGGCACGCCCGGTTTGCTACCCTGCAATGAGAAAAGGGGGACATAGGCACGAAAATAGAATGAAGGGGAGAGAAAGAAGCGTTCGGAAGCAACTTAAGGCCTGGACGCCCAAGTTCGGAAGAAAACGGTGCGATTTCAGGTGCGCGAAGTTTCTGCCGTGCATGCGTACGAACTATCTTATTTCTTAGAATGTATCTTAGAGTGGGCTTACCAGGAGGTTTATCATCCCGCTACATGCAGACGACACCTACATTTGGAGTGTGTCACTTTCTCGTCGAGCTGCTCGACAGCGGCTTCAGAGAGCACTTTTGAATGTGTCGACGTAGCTAGCAGCTGGATGACTGCAGCTATCAACCGAAAAGGGCTAGCGATGGCATTCACCTGCAAACTGATGGATCGCTTTCCCCTGATAGAGCCCTTCCTTATACCAGGACTCAAATATTTCTTGGCGTCATGATCGACCGGAACCTTTCATGGTATCCGGAGGTTAAAACAATGCGCACATGAATTTGCTGCGCCTCTCCGCTGATGAGCTACTTTGCTGGACAGCAGTGGGGCGGTGGCTGCCTCTCCACAGTACAGCACCGGAGTGCCTACACCGACAGAACGCTGCGCTATAGTATTCCAGTCCTGCAGCGGCTCTTCCCTGTACAAGCAAGAAAAACTTGGAAATGGTGCGTACTAATTGCTTGCGCATATCTGCCTCGGATTTCCCAAAAAGTTCGTTTTGTTCTCGGAACTGCTGGGCTTGCTACAATTCCAAGAAATGAAGGATACATAAATGATTGCTTAGGTGCATACTTTAAGTAAAGAAGCACTTCCTGAGCCACGTAGCAACAACAAAAGAAATTCAGGATTTGGTTACGCCGCTGGTAGCACTAAGCATACAATCCCCGTGCAAGCACGACAAAAATGGCACCACACTGTCCAATGGACGATGTCGTCTCTACACATAAGACAGGTTATCCCTCCTATACATGTAGATTCCAAGAAGCTTTGCACCGAGAGGTTATTTCAGAAACAATCAAGTGTTATGTCACGTCAAGGTGAAATACTCCAGTACGACACATATTCACTGGTGACTCATTAGTACCTCAAAGCTCAACTTGCGGCTTGTCTGTTCCATCCACAGGAACAATGGAAGAATATTATCTCATGGTTTTGAAAGAACGATGTCATAGACGTTAGTCAACGTTTATGTGATCAAAGAAGCTATCAAATACCCATTACCACGTCTTCCACGACACTGGACCGTCTTTGCGAACTCTAAGGGCAGCTTTGCAATGTCTGTAAATGAGAAAAACCAACTCGAGCTATCAACAAGGCTAATTCTTGGGCTAGTTGGTACGGTTTACTCATAATGACAAAAGCTTTAGCGTAATTCAAAAAGACACGGGCGTGACAGAGACACAGGACAGCGCTAACCTGGGCATCAATGACATTACATACCTTCACCACTTATCATGTAAAGCAGGTCATCTCATAACCTTTCAACGGATCCCGTCACGCTGCGGCATATCAGGAAATGAAACAGCAGGTGAGGAGGCTCGTAAGGGCCCTAACCACAAAAAATTAAGGAAGATATTTTTTCAGAATAACTGAGACATCGGCATTGGCAAAGCGGAATGTGCCTCAACAGAGGAAAAAAACTCTGTTCTTCCTCCTTTGGAGACTAGAAGTTTTTGTACGCTAAACATCAATCGAGGCTTTCAAGGTGACTACCCCGGGAATTAGACACACTCTGTCATGCGCTACGACACAAACAGCTTTCTCTATTGCTTTGCTCAAACTACAAGCCCCTGTTGCGACAACTGTGGCTCTGTGGAAACAATCGGACATGTTGCATCATACTGTAAAGCGTACACTGATGAAAAGGCTACGCACAAGACAAATGTGGCAGGAATCTGTCAAGGCCTTGTGACACTAAGGCTCATATTATGTCCCTGACACACTCCATCAAAGCAACGTCGGCACTCGACTTATTTGGTTATCTTCAATGAATCGGGTTTCTCTGCAAACTCTATTATTGAGCCTGTTACATCGCATAAAAACCCCAGCAGTGAAGTCGAAAGGACTCATATATTCGGACAAGTAGGAATCAAAAGCGAAATGACGATATGAAGTGAGGTCCTTTGTCCCCTTTCTTTCTTTTTATTCGGCCCTCCTTCTCTTAGAGCCCTTTTCTTCCTTCTGATCTTCCCTTGCAGAGTAGCATGTAGGCGAATACCGTTACGCCGGCAAACCTCTCTACTTTTTAATAAAGATCTCTCTCTCTCTCTCTAATGAAAGACCCAGTAGTGGCAGACACCTGTTTTTTTTTATTTTGCCATCCACGAAAAGGTCTGGTACACGAGCTGCACATACTCTACTTCGTACTCTTCTCTCGTCGGAACAGAGCCGCCACGGCTTGAAGTCGAACCCTCGACTTCATAGTTGGGTGCATAACGTTGCCACAGCTATATGCATGGCCCTGGGGGTGGGGGCGGTTATTTGACTATGGATTATTTGAAAGAAATGAAACCGAGCGCCTAGAGTACTTAGACAAGGCCGTGACGCAGTGTGGCTGAGCTTACACTTACGGTTATGTTCAAGTACCACTCAGATATAGTTGCTCGAAATACCCACGCATCGGATGATTCTTTTGCCTTCAGTTCGCGGACTTCGCAGCGCCAGGCGTCCTGCCACAATCCTACAGCAGGCTCTGCTAAAGATTGTGTTGCTCGCTGAGTGGTGCTTCAAAATTTTTGGCTGGGTGTGATTGTAGTGCTCTATATTCGGTGGATTGGGAAGTGCAAGCGCAGTTAAAATTGTTGACACTAGTCCTCCACACAAGCACTTTACATAGACACAATGATCCGAGCTGCTCTACACAAGCTAGCAGACCTGTATAAGGGGACCTTGAATCCGAAACGAACGATAAGAGAGCGCGCGAGAAAACGTCTTCTTATTTTTTGGCATGGAATATGCTTGCGCGCGTATTGTCAAGTGGTTGAGCTTGTCAAAGGGATAGCGCAGTTCCTAGTCGTGCACCGCTCTCTTCCTCTTTCTTTTTTTTTTTTGACCTAAGACTGACCGTTCTATTTGCTGCTTCCCTTTTCCTTCTTTTCTCTCGTGGTTTTGCTTTCACTATTATCTGTCCCGATAGGCAAGGAACAAAGGGCGCCTTTGATTTTACAGCGTCAGCTAGTGGCTCTTTCGATTGCTTAGAAATTCTAGCGTCATGTATAGCCACCTCTGTGCAATATCTTAAATTAGAAATGCACATCGATGGGTTCACAGAGAGCTCGCAAAAATCAACGTTGTTGAGATACAAATTAGAGAAAAATTCTTTTTCTTTTTCTTTTTTTTTTACGTGAGCACAGCAGGGATGTCCAACAAAACGAGTAGGCCATGCTCAATGCACTGTTTACATATCAGTCTCAGGGACAGACTAAAATATATAATGATATAACATGTGGCTCAAAACAAACAATGAACCAAAGATGACATTTGTGAGCCTATAAGATCGTGATGTAACACAGAACTAGGTAATGAATGAAACCGTAACTAGGAGGGAGGGGGGCTGATTTCAGAAGCAGAAATTGAAGTGGGAGGTAAGGCACCAAGCCCACCATTAAAGAGCTCTCCCAAGTAACAAAGAACCTGATAAAGAAGCGACAAAACATGAAAGTATATAACTAATGAGATCAAATAGAATTCGCTTAACTGTCAATTAAAGCTGATACACAATCAGAAATTAAGCGATAATGGAAATTATAACGCCCGAAAGATTGTGGAAGCAGAAAAATGGCTACAGCATGAACCCAGTGAGAAGAAAACTTAGCATAGAGAGGGCATGGTGTATAAATATAAGCAGGGTAATGTCATCAGCAATTTCGATTACATAGTAAAAGCAGCAGAAAAATTCTCGACTGACCTGTACAGTATGGCATAGCTACCCGCCGTGGTTGCTCAGTGGCTATGGTGTTGGGCTGCTGAGCACGAGGTCGCGGGATCGAATCCCGGCCATGGCGGCCGCATTTCGATGGGGGCGAAATGCGAAAACGCCCGTGTACTTAGATTTAGGTGTACGTTAAAGAACCCCAGGTGGTCGAAATTTCCGGAGTCCACCACTACGGCGTGCCTCATAGTCAGAAAGTGGTTTTGGCACGTAAAACCCCTCAATTAAATTAAATTAGTATGGCATAGCAGCCACACAACCTTCATTGAAAGCAGTGACGTTAGAAGGGCCTTCCTTGCAAGGCATGTCCCAGGGAAAGCGGCAAAGAAGTTGGAATAACAGTTGAATTATTCAAAGGTGGAGGAGATATCAGGCTTGAAAACCTTAAGGCCCTTTATACGCAATTCGTCACGACTTCAAGTGCTACAGAGAACTGGAAGAATGTCAATATTATACTAACTGATAAGAAAGGAGTCGTTAAAGAATTGCATAATTATAGGCCCATTAGCTTACTTTCAGTGCTGTATAAAATATTAACCAAGATAATTTCCAACAGAATCGGCAATCCTTGACTTGGGTCAACCAAGACAACAGGCTGGCTTCAGAAAGGGACATTCCACAATGGATCACGTTCACGTCATCAATCAGGTAATTGGGAAATCTGCGGAGTACAATCAATCTATCTATATGGCTTTCATAGATCATGAAAAGGCATTTAATTTAGTACAGATACGAGTAGACATGGAGACATTGTGCAATCAAGCAGTACAGGAAGCACGAGTGAATATCTTGGGAAATATCTACAAACACACCACGCCTGCATTGCTTCTCCATAAGAAAAGTGGAAAGTTACCTATCCAGAAAGGGGTCAGGCAAGGAGACACAATATCTTCAACGTCGACCACTGCATGCTTAGAAGAAGTATTTAAGCTGTTAGACGGGGAAGGCTTAGGAGGGAGGTCCAAAAGTGAATAACTCAACGACCTCGTTTAGAAATTAGATTATCGTGTTCAGCAACACTGGAGATGAACTGCAACAAATGATCGATGATCCCAAACAGAAAGGGCAAGAGTAGAGTTGAATATTAATAACCTGAAGACAAAAATAATGTTCAATAATCTGGCAAAGGAACAATATTTTATAGTCGGTACTCAGCCTCTAGAGTCTGTGCAGGATTACGTTGTTATAGGACAATTGGTCACTGGAGACCCTGATCATGAGATGAAAATTTACAGAAGAATAAAAATGGGTTTGAGTGCATGCAGAAGGCATTGCTAAATCATGAATGGGACCTTACCACTGTCGTTGGAAAGATACAACCATTGAATTCAACCAGTGCTATTATATGGAGCAGAAACTTGAAGGTTAACAAAGAATCATGTGAACAAGTTAGGGGCCATGCAACGAGCGATCGAACGAAAAAATGTTCGGAGCAACGTTAAAGGCTGGCAGGAAGGAGCTTTGCGCCGATCCTAACTCTCTCGCATGCGTAATCATGCGAACGACAATTGAAATTTCGAGTCCAATATCTCGGAGCACAGACACGCTAGAAGAATTCTTCCAACTGATACTGTGTAGAAACACGACTGCCTCTAACTTTTCACTACAAACATACTCACTTGCTGCAGTCAACAAAAAGCTCATTATTGAATTTTAGTTAACTGGGCTACTGACAGCGATAAGTATCATCTCACTTTGTTTCCTCCCAACCACATAATTTATTTGCGCAGGCGGTCTTCGCGTTGGTCTTACTAAGACAACTCTTTACTATCTGAAATGTCCGTCAACGAAGCGGTTTAGTCATCGTCGTAGTCATTGTTGTCGTGCGATCGTCATTAGGACGACGTCGTTGTCACTCCCGTCAGGCAGCAGGGGGCAATTCTGCAAGTGTCCATCCAGTGGACATGTCCATTTCGTCTGCTGCTGAAGTACTGATTGGCTGAAGGTATCTGTTTCCTTCTGACGCGTTCCTCAGCCTACCCAGTCAGAACTTCAGCAGCAGACGAAGTGGACATGTCCGCTAGGTGAACACTTGCAGAATACCCCCTAGTGAAATGAGTTGTCCAAGTTGATGTTCACGCTACTATCATCAAAGACTACAAAGCACACTAGTGATCAAACATTGTCTGGATTTAGTAATTGCGAAAGGTGTTACAAGGTATGTAGAAACTTGATGTTATATCGAGCATTGTCATAAATTATTTCTCATACTTATTCCGAATGAATGTACATTGCAACTATGAAAACGTGCATGTGTTTATTTGCTCGTGCTTGAATGAAATAAGGGAAAGCAACGATGTCCACCTAGCTGCTTTTCTTCTTCAGTAAATGACTTAACGATGGAAAACCTGCCAGTGACCAACTTTTCTTTTTCTTCTCTGCTGCACTTTCGCCTATATAGCGATAGATTCTCCGGCCGCTCTTTATGATTTCAATGGGCTCGAATGAGGGGTAACGCTAGCCGGTCGTGACACCCGTCGCCGCGTGCTGCCGGAGGCGCTTATCGCCTACGTTGGCGTTCAGTTGCAGATACTCATCTTGCAAGCAAGGTCCCCTTATCGCGGCCACTTCAAGTCGGACAAGCGGAAACCGAAGGGTCTCGCTATACGAATGCACCGGTAACCCCGCGTATAGAGGCGGCAGCATCGAATGACGTACGCACGTTCCCGCCTGGAACGCCGGCTTCCGAGAAGGCGAAAAACAAGGAGCGCGCGGCGCGAGTTGAACGCGCCGGTATCGCGGCGACTCCGCGCCAGTTATAGTCGCGAGACGACGTTTTAAATACATTCACTCTCAGAGCGTGTGGAATGGCGAAGTGGAAGGACTGCGGATTGAGCTGTCGTCACTATCGTGACGCGCCCTTCTTGCAGATGTTTTCCTGCTGCAACACGTGGCAATAGTCGCCGCAAGTGCTCCGTGGCAGGCCTAGATTTCGGCATCCCCCGACGACGAAGTCATTGCCTCCGACGAAGTTGCCGTCGCCTGCGTTAGAAGGTGTCTGGCGCGACGCCTTTCCCACGACACTCTTCAGTTTCGTCTGCTTCGCATTGTTGGAGCGTCCATTCTGAGGTGATGCCTTTTGCTGCATTCGTTTTCGTTTGCCTTCATTGCTTTTTGAGACGCCGGCGAGCGCTCTCACTTACTCGAAGCGAAGGTCCGCCTTCTGTCTCCCTCTCTACGCTTGGCATCCGCTGTGAAAGCTAATACAGGCGTCAATCAAGAACCTAATCTAGAAGTCTGATTGCGTTTAGGAACAATCCGACATGGCTACCGATAGCCCATTATATATAGAATTAGCTATCGCTATCCATTTCGATTCACCCGGGAGCTACGCCATTTAACAAATTCATCGCTTGTTCGTTGACAACTACCTGGGTTTTCTTTGTTTTTTTAGGCTATAGAGAATTTAAAAAAAAAAAAAAAAACGTCGCCTGTGACTCATAGCACAATTTTAATCCTTGAAGAAAAGGAAATGGCTTGCGCCAGAACTGAAAATGAGTAATTGCTGATTAACCAAAATATGCTAATTACATTTTAATGACATTACAGCCAATATTGAAACTTGCGAATTGTAGCCGGTGAGCTGTGAAAAAGTACCTACTTACAACTAATTGTCAGGATTATACCAGTGTCGAGATATTAATATCCAAAGTGTGCAACCAAATACATTGGCGTTCCAGTTACGTTTTTGTTTAGATGCATAAAATGGCGTTTTCTTTAAAAAAAGTAAGTGGTACCACTGTGTATTTTTACCGCTAGTTTCAAAGCGCGTCTATGGAAACAGGTGCCATCATCAGGATTTGTTTTATATCGGCATTACAACGCCACCGGCTACAATTCGTAAATTGGAATATGTGTTGTTAAGCAATTAGTAAAATTTGGTTAACTAGATTATTACACATTTTGTTTTCTCAGGAAAGTGAAGTCCGCCTCTGCGATTAATCCAGTTCATGGATTATAGTTGTGCTTTCAGCCATCAGCGATGTTTTCTTTTTTTTTATTCTCTCTAGTATAAAAAAGGACCTCATATGTAGCTAGCGCAGCAGTAGATGTACTGAGTCGCCATAAAACGTGACGTCGCCTTTCGGTGCGAACCGTTACCGTGCCATGCCATAATGTACAGAACAAAGGGTGAGGGTGTTTTCTTGAGTGTACGCGTGTGCAAGTGTGTACGTGAATGCGGGAGTGCAAAATTGCACTCCCGCATTTCGCAAGATTGTGTCTAATTACTTTCCTATTCCCAGTTATAGATGTCCCCAAATACACGTAACACCAAGAGCGCAAGGGTGTTGGGGAGACCGCCACAGCGCTATTTCTCCTCAAAATACTGCCTACGCAATTTTCAATTGTTAGTTATGGATGTAAGAGTTGAGCGTAGCCTTCTAAAACGCAACACGTGGTGCGAATGGGCGCGCCACTGCACGGTACAATAATTCTGAAAGGTTGCTCTTTCCGCTGTGCAGAGAGAAACAAATTTTCGCCATGAGAAATCAGGTGGACTGCCGGTGGGACGTGGCCGCGCTGACGTCCATGGCCGGCTTCTTCGCCATCGCCACCAACCGGAACATAGGCTGGTTTTACGTGGCCTACATGGAGGAGTTTGGCATTGATCGGCGTGGTGCGTCCTGGCCAGGGTCTGTTCTAACAACCACCCTTCGCTGCGTCGGTAAGCTCTGTCGTTAAATGCGGTGGGCTACAAAAACTAAGACGATTTTGGCCTTACTTTGATACCAAACATACATAGTTCAAGTCAGTCTGTTTTTCGTTCTTACGTCATAAACAGTGCGCGGTTGCACGTGAAGTCACTTCAGTATGATTAGGAAGAAGTCTGGTCATTTCAGTATCACACCGACATTGTAGAGAGTACCATCAAGACTCAGTTGAGTTTTCCGGGTAACACAACACCTTTACAAATGAAGATCTCACTTATATCAGTTTTGTAAAAATTTCGAATTGGCACACTTGTAAACAAAACATTGTAGTTGTTTTGTTTTGTTTATTCTGTGAACGTTATGTGTAAGTTCCAGTGCTGTTTGTTGCTGCCCCTGTGTTTGAGGAGAGTGGCAGGGCCAGTCCAGTTGCGGTCATGCAGATTTTAGAGCAAATAGCTTTCTTTTGATGATGAGCTTGAAGCGAGAACATTCAGGTAGTGCATGCTGTTTCACCGCGCCATTCCGCATAGAACAGAGCCACTAACCAGTTCACATCCAAATGAGCTAGAGCCCTCTTTTACAGCCGCCATCATGCAGTCACCACAGGGGGAGGGGGTAACGGATCAGCCTTCTTTTTTTTTTTTTCTTGCGGTGGGCGGTTGGTGGCTGGTGGTTGAAATTTCACCGCCGATGCAAAGGGCGCGTGCTTTCGAGCCCTCGAGCTGTGGGACGCGTTCATTGACCAACGCCAACAGTAAATATTCCAGATTGACAAACGTTCAACGCGAGCGTAGTTCCCGCTAGATGAGTTCCAGATATGAGATTAAAATAAATATTTCGTCAAATTTCGTTAAAGCATCGAGGGTTCTAGCGAAGGTTGTGAAAAACAGGCATCGGCCGACCATGAGAAAGCAGAACTTTGGTAGAAGTCTGTTGCGTTGCGGACATGCCTTCGTAATGTCGTCTGTTAAGCGTAAAAGAGTTGTGCGTGCAAGCCAAAATAAGCTGGGCCTGCCGGCACAGGCTGTCGCGCGAGAACTTTGGGGCGTTTTGAAGGCTTAGACGCTTCTGTGGAGTGCTGGGCAACGACAGCGTTTGTCCCGTCGCTCCCTCCTTCTGCGGTTGCGGCAGGATGTCAGCTGTAGGAGGAGGCTCCCGCCCCACTGCACGTGCACTAGCTAACGGCTCTGTTCTCAAGGTAACTATGCTGCGAGACAATAAACAGTACCTATGTGTGCTCGCTGCAACGAAAATGCGCCTTCGAAGGCATCATTTCTTTAATAAAGCGAATAGCTTTCTTGAAGCGTTCGGCTATTTGACTACGTTCGCAACTATGGGGATAGTTTCTCCATGTTTTTATCTCTCCACAGTATTATTTCCACTCGTATACGATTTTGGCATGTACCAGTGTGTTAAATAAACTTCAACTCAGCTATCAGGCAATACAATATGTCTGCTGTTAGCCCGAAGAATCCTTATTTTATTACTTACGCAGCAGTATACGTATGCCCAGCAGATTGCAAGTATTTATATTTCTGAATGAAAACATTGGTACACAAACATAAGCGAGAACACTGAAAAGAAAGCGCATGAAAGGCAACACTGACTTTGAGCGCACCTTACATTGACAAACCCTGCCTGCCGTAAGGGACTTCCCAATTGAATGTCACTTCAAACGGTGGCGTTATAGTATCCGACAGCCGAAACTGCAATGGTGGACTCGTAAGCCAAGTATCATCAACTTTTAACAAAACCGCCCTCTGTACGCAGGTCTCCTCCTTTCCGTACTGCAGAGATACCTGTCGCTATTCTGGATTGGTCTACTGGGCAGTATCCTGCTCTGGAGCAGCCTCATCGCATCTTCGTTCGTACCGGACATAGAATGGATGACGGTGATCATCGGCTTTGCACACGGTGAGACGCAGCAATGCAAAATCCTTTCATACGCGCTGGTGCTGCGCATTTAGAACCTGCTGGGAATTGTGGCGAAATTTTATAAAAGAAAAAAATACTTCCGCTTTCATGGGGTGAATTAGAATAGAGGGATATGGATAAATGATAACAGACTTCAAATGTTAGAGCCAGTCTAAGATGTAAGCGCTGTTATGTGAGCTCTATGTTCGTAACTTTCTTTAGGCTCTGTTATAAGATTATCATGAATAACTAACTAGCCCGAATTTCTGCCGTGGTAGCGTAATATGTTTTCTTTCTTAGTTTATTTTAGTACCTTAATTCAACGCGCTGTGAGTGTTTCAAATATTGGCATTACATTGATGCACAGTAAGACCAAACGTTTCCTGAGCGTCTCCTCTTTTCCATGGAAAGAGGAGACGTTGGGGATAAGGGTGTGGTATAGTATCGGTGGCAAACGTCATGACATTTGCTAAATCGATGTACATATAAGCTTGCATTTTTATATGTTCTGACGCTGTAGCGAGAAGTCCAATTTTCTAT